>NW_021820693.1:0-298701 GCF_901001135.1 Rhinatrema bivittatum
CCTACAGTCTGGCAGTATTCTTCTGTCTCCTAGCAGGTGGAGAGGGTGCAAAACCTACAGTCTGTGTGTTTTTTTCGGCCTAGGGCTTAGGAAATTGTAAAAAAAAAAAAAAAAAGAAAAGGAAGAAAGACAATTTTTGAGTAAAAAAAAAAAGGTAGGTGTTAGGAATAGAGGGGGAGGTCCACAGAGGCTTGCCTGCTGGTCCCTGCCCCCGCCTCCCAGGGGAGGGTAGGTCCTGAGGGGACTGTTCCCCCTGGTTGAGGCAGCCGAGGAGTGGGGGAGCCCCATACCGGCATTGCAGGGCTGGGGGTGATACCGGTGGTGCCGGCTCACTCCCCCCAGCTGACTCCGGACCCGATGTAAAGGTAAAAAAAAAAAAAAAATTAAAATTTCTGTTTTGTGTTTTTCTTTTCCGTTCCGCCGTGGTGCTCTCTCTCTTGCTCTCTTCTCCGATCGCGGCGGGGAGGGGGGCTGTTCGGGGCTCGTTGGAGCGCGCGGCTCTTCTCTTCATGGTGATCGCGATCATGCCTCGGCAATCAGCTTGCCGGGCCTGCGGGTCCGCGGCGGTGCGGCTGTCCAGGGACAGCCTGGGCTCCGGGTGCCTAGGAGGGGGTGAGGAGGCGTCGGCGTCGGGGTCCGGGCCGGTAGGCAATATCGTCCCTGGTCCACGCCGACTTCCTCAGCAGGATCGGGGGGGGATTGGCGGCGGCGGCCATTTTGAATGATTTTTTGGCGGGAACGGCGGCCATATTGACACCTCGGGGAGCCGAGAAAAGCGCGGGCCGGAGGGAGAGCGGGGCGGGGATGCCCCGCCGCGTTTGTCACCCCAGCAGGGACCTGCTGGGGGGAGGAGGCCTGCGAGGCCCACCGGATGTGATTCCTCCCTGGAAGAGGAAGAAGAGGAGGGGTCCTCTGACTCCTCCTTTAATTCCCACTTTGTGCTGCTTATGCACAAAGCCTTTAAGGCCCGTCGCATGGCCCGAAAGCGGACCCAGGGGAATTCGCCCTCGGACCTGGGACCCACGACAGAGAAAAGAGCTCGGTCTGGGCCGGGGATGGAGGGCCAGGCCAGGGTCCGGCCCCTTCGCTCCGGGGGGCAGGGGGCCAACAAGACTCCTCTATGGACTCCGAAGATCCGGAGAGCCAATGGAGGACCAGGATTTCCCGTCCCAACCCCCGAGGGGGGTGGGAGGTGACGGTGACACAGGGTCCAAAGACTCGGCAGTACCTCACGGAGCTGAGGGGGATGATCCAAGGTTGTCCGTTGTTTCGGAAAGATGAACTGGGGCCCCTCATTCCGGAAATACTGGGGGAGCTGGGAATACCGCTTCCGCAGGTGGAATCTTGTCTTGGGCAGACGGATCCGGTTGTGTTGGGGCTCAGGGGTCCTTCCTCAGTTTCCATTACATTTCTCGGCGTCGGATTTACTATTTAAGGAGTGGGATACTCCAGAGTTGGGTCTGAAAGTGGCTAAGGCCATGGATAAATTATATCCTCTACCGGAGGACGTGCTGGAGCTGTTACGCTTACCGAAAATTGATTCGGCGGTGGCAGCGGTAACAAAAAAGACTACTATCCCGGTGACTGGCAGTACTGCGCTTAAGGATCTGCAGGATAGAAAGTTAGAGGTTCAGCTTAAACTAATTTTTGAGGTTTCGGCGCTGGGTATTCGTGCGGCGATTTGCAGTAATTTTTCTCTGAGAGCAGGGCTTTTGGCCAATGAGTCCTTGTCGTCGGATGAGGTAAGACAGGCAAGTCGTTTGGAGGCCGTCATTGCCTATAGTGCGGATGCCTTTTATGATCTGTTGCGCACTTCGGCCAGAACCATGGTGTCGGCGGTAGCGGCGCGTCGGCTGCTATGGCTCTGTCATTGGGCGGCGGACGGGACGTCCAAGCACGGTTGGGCTCCTTACCCTTTAAGGGAAAGTTGTTATTTGGCAAGGAGTTGGAGGATCTGATTGAATCCTTAGGAGAATAAGGTGCATCGCTTGCCAGAGGATAGGCCCAGGTACCGTGGGGCACCAGCCTCTCGTCCGCGTTTTCGTGGTGGTCGCCGACCACGGACGCTCGAGGTTCGGCCTCCTCGTTTCGACATAGTGCTACCCGGCAACAGTCGTATTCTCAGTCCTTTCGTGGGCGCCGGTTCGGTCGTCGGGAGCCAGTCCGAATGTGCAAGGTGGGAAGCCTGCACAATGATGTGAAGCCGGTCCGTTCCGTCGTACCAAGATTGGCGGCAGGCTATGCCGGTTTTACGAGGAATGGACCAGAATCACATCCGATCAGTGGGTGCTCGAAGTGATAAGACACGGTTACGCGTTAGATTTTTCACACCGGCCACCCCGAGGTTTTCTGGTGTCGCCTTGCGGTTTTTCAGAAAAGCATCAGGCGGTGCGGTCACCCTAGTTCGGCTACGAGATCTCGGGGCAATTGTTCCGGTACCCCTCCCGACAAGCTCCGACAAGGTCGGTATTCCATTTACTTCGTAGTGCCCAAGAAAGAAGGAACGTTCCGTCCCATTCTCATCTCAAAGCGGTCAACAAGTGTCTCAGGATTCCTCGGTTCCGAATGGAAATTGAGGTCGGTGATCGCGTCAGTAAGGAAGGGGGAGTTCTTGGCTTCCCTGGATCTCACGGAAGCATACCTCCACATTGCCATACGGCCGGACCACCAGCAGTTTCTTCGGTTTGCGGTACTGGGTCAGCATTTCCAGTTTCAGGCGTTGCCATTTGGTCTGGCGACGGCCCCTCGCACGTTCACCAAGATTATGGTGGTGGTGGCGGCGAGACTTCGCGAGGAAGGGCTGTTGGTGCATCCATACTTGGACGACTGGTTGATTCGGGCCAAGACCGAAGTACTTGTCAGGCGGTGGTTCAGCGAGTCCTCCAGCTGCTGAGATCACTCGGTTGGGTGGTCAATGTGGCCAAGAGCCATCTGAAGCCGTCACAATCCCTGGATTATTTGGGAGCGTCGTTCGACACGTGTCAAGGCACGGTGTCACTTACGCAGGTGCGCATGGTGAGGTTGCAAGGACAGATTCGAAGGTTGTTGGGCCTACCGATGCCAGTAGTGTGGGACTACTTACAAGTATTGGGGTCTATGAACTCCACTCTGGAATTGGTTCCATGGGCATTCGCTCATATGCGTCCGTTACAGTCAGCGTTGCTCTCCCGTTGGCGACCGGTATCGGAGGATTTCTTCCTCCCATTGCCACTGACCCAGGATGCCAGACAGCTTGACCTGGTGGCTCTGTCCGGACAACTTGAGTCGGGGGGTCTCGTTGGAGACACCAGCGTGGACGGTGGTCACAACAGACGCCAGTCTGTCCGGATGGGGAGCTGTATGTGGCGGACAGTTAGTCCAGGGCCAGTGGTCGCTGCGGGAGGCGTCATGGACCATCAATCGGTTAGAAACTCGAGCGGTGAGACTGGCTCTTTTACGGTTCCTTCTGGTGCTCCGAGGTCGATCGGTCAGGATCCTGTCGGACAATGCGACCACGGTAGCTTACATCAATCGGCAGGGGGGAACCAGGAGTCGGGCAGTGGCGACCGAAGCCCGGGTGTTGATGAAGTGGGCAGTCCCACCTGGCCAATATTGCGGCTTCTCACATAGCCGGGGTACAGAATGTCCAGGCGGATTTTCTCAGTCGCCACTGGCTGGATCCCGGAGAGTGGGAGCTCGCGGACGAAGCCTTCCAACTCGTTTGCGCTCGGTGGGGCACACCGGCGGTAGATCTGATGGCTACCTTCAGAATGCCAAGGCTACAAGGTTTTTGCGCGTCGTCGGGAGACGGCGGCGGAAGGAGTGGACGCCCTGGCGGTACCGTGGCCAACAGATGTGCTCCTCTATGTTTCCTCCATGCCTCTCATCGGCAGGGTGTTGCGTCGGATCGAGCAGCACCCAGCGGAAGTGATAGTGGTCGCTCCGGAATGGCCAAGAAGGTCATGGTTCGCGGATCTTCTAAATCTAGCGATCGAGGGGCCACTTCGTTTTCCGTTTACCGGATCTCTTGCATCAGGGGCCCGTTTGTTTCGACCTGGTGGATCGCTTTTGTCTAGCGGCATGGCTTTTGAGAGGAAACGGTTGAGGTCGAAGGGATACGCAGAGCCGGTGGTCGCTACTCTACTACGTTCCCGTAAAAGTCCACGTCCTTGGCTTATGTCCAGGTATGGAGAGTTTTTGAGTCCTGGTGTATTGAGCACGGAGTGGGGCCCACTCGTGCGGCCATTCCGGACATACTTCTTTTCTACAGGAAGGTTTGTCCAAGGTCTTTCCTGTAGTTCGCTGCGAGTACAGGTGGCAGCGCTGGGGTCCCTAAGGGGACGGATTCATGGTACAACATTAGCTGCGCATCCGGATGTTGTGCGTTTTCTTAGAGGGGCGAGACAATTGCGGCCTCCGTTTAGGCAGCCTTGTCCGTCCTGGAGCTTGAATGTGGTCCTTAAAGCTTTGTGTACAGCGCCTTTCGAGCCTCTTCGTAGGGTGACGCCCAAGGATCTAACACTGAAAGTGGTTTTCTTGGTGGCCATGGTTTCGGCGCGACAGATTTCTGAATTGCAGGCTCTGTCATGTCGGGAGCCGTTTTTGAGGATTTCAGACTCGGGCATTTCGTTGTGGACGGTGCCTTCCTTTTTGCCCAAAGTGGTTTCGTCGTTTCACATGAATCAGACGGTTGAGCTGCCAGCGGTTGGGCAGGCGCAGGTTTCGGATCCTATGGCTAAAGATCTCCGTAAGTTGGATGTCAGACGTGCTTTGATGCAGTATTTAGAAGTCACCAATGCATTCAGAATGTCGGACCACCTTTTCGTTCTCTATGGGGGTCCGAGGCGTGGGAAGGCAGCCTCCAAGATGACAATTGCTCGGTAGCTGAAGGAGGCCATTCGGTCGGCGTACCTTTTGCACGGTAGGCCGTTGCCAGCTGGGTTGCGAGCTCATTCTACTCGCGCTCAGGCCGCATCATGGGCGGAATGCCATCACATTCCTACAGAAGAGATCCGTAGAGCGGCCACATGGAAGTCGGTCCACACGTTTGCACGGCACTATCGTTTGGATGTTCACGCTCCAGGGTCGACGGGGTTTGGAGAAGGGGTGCTTAGAGCAGGCCTCTCCGGCTCCCGACCCAAGTAAGGTAAGCTCTGGTACATCCCAGGAGTCTGGACTGATCCCGGTACGTACAGGGAAAAGAAAATTAGGTCCTTACCTTTTGCTAATTTTCATTCTTGTAGTACCGAGGATCAGTCCAGAGTCCCGCCCAAGTTTCAGGTGGTGCCGGAGGGCCTGTCTAGTCCGTATATGTTTCATTTCTTGTGTTACTGTTCATACCTCGAGTTCGGTTCCCCAGTTGGGGGGGTTAACGTTGCGGTTGAGGTGAATTGTTATGGAGTTTCGTAGATTGGCGGTGTTTTCTGCTTTGACATTAAGTAATACTGCCAGACTGTAGGTGGCACCAGCCTAGATATAGGTGGAGTTTGGTTTGTAAACTTCTGTCTCCATCTGCTAGAGGGGGGGGGGGGGGGCAAAACCCAGGAGTCTGGACTGATCCTCGGTACTACAGGAACGAAAATTAGCAAAAGGTAAGGACCTAATTTTCTTTTAGATGCTTCTGTAGGGAAGAATGTAGCAATCTGTTATGGGTCAACTCCCCAGGGAAGAGGAGTTGGCAGTCTGTTCGATGATACTCTTCTGAGAAGAGGAGCTAACAATAGATATATTGTACTTTACTACTGAGATAGCAATCTATCATGCCTCCGCTACGGAGAAGCAATCTGTTGTATATAGGCTGCTGGCAAGTCCCATAGAAAAGAGAAGGTAGCTATCTATATAATGCTTCCGTAAGCGGTGGTAGTGGTCAGTAGTGGTTGGCTCCCACAGAGTGACAGTAGTGTAAGGAATAACCACTTGGAGGAAATGGTGAATCCCTGGGCCAATGGCAGATGACAGCACCCCCAGGAGGAGATCCTGAGAGGAACCACTGGCTAGGCTAGAATATGAAATAAACACAATAGTTCTTTATTAGGCTGGAAGCTGAACCACCAGTGGTGGCAGTAGTGAGTCGATGTGTCCAGTGGGGCTGAAGTCCTTCTGATACTGGAATATAGTCTCTGGGTCGCTGAGCTGTAGAGAGAGACTAGAATAGTGAGTAGACAGGATATACTGGATACAAGACGGTACATTCACAATAGTAGATGTCTGCAATGGTCTCTATGCCACAAAGAGTCTTCAATACATTTAGGAACAGGAGCCGTAGGCGAGCACTGGTTCCTATAAACAGTCTGTAATAAGAACTCACAATAGTTGTATATGAAATGGCTTCTAGAGTAGAAGAGAGTCTGTAAAGGATTCTAGGAACATGGGCCCTCGTGGAGCGAGTACCAGTTCCTATCTGCAATCTTGCCAATATAACTCTCGATCTCCGTACCTGTGATAACGTCTTGGATGGAAGGGCGTCTTCAGAGCTATAGGAATGTAGGCCCTCGTGGAGCGAGTACCAATTCCTATCTACAATAGAACTCACTGAGTTCTCGTCTGCGATTGCTTCCAGGCAATGAGGAGTCTTCTGAGTATTCCGGCAATCTGAAATCAAGAAGAGAGAGTGGAGCCCCCGTGGAGCAGGTACTCCTGGTAAGTTTGAAAAGGCCGAGCAGTGGAGAAGGATTCCCCTCGCTGACTCTGATAGTTGTTGCAAGTATCATGGACTGCCGAAGCAAGTCCTGTTGGAGTTCCTTGCTAACTCGTTAGAGATTAGCAAACAAAGACCTTTTAAAGTGAAATTGGATGATGTCACTACGGGGGGATGCCCCCGAGGTTCGTGCCCTTGCTAGTACAAAGTCTGGAGTGCGTGCGCCCTTACGTCATCGGGAACATGGATCTATAGCGTCAAGCCAGCCCGGGGACACCGGGACCAAGAGGCAGGGAGAAGCCACCGCTGCATCTGTCCGTCAGAGCCGAATGGAGTCGCTCCCAAGGTAGAGAGGGTGGAGTGAGGGGCGAGAAGAGGCATGAACGCAACAATATATTTGCTTTATAAACCTTATCTACATTGATTGGGATTTTAATACCTAAGTATTTCATTTCTCCTCAACAGATTCTGGAATGCCCAGAAAACACAAGTTCGAACGCCTGTCTCTGTTCTCCAAGTCGTCTAGTTTATCACTGAACTCTGTAATCTTTTTTTCCTGGGCCACCATCTTACTGGCAGATGCTAGAGAATCATCTTCAAGGACAGATATGCGGTCTTCGACTTGATCCAGTCACGGAGCTAACTTGGTAAGTGTAGCATTTACTTCAGATAGTTGGGCTGCGATTCCAGCCAATTTTTTTGTCTTACGCTGCTAGGATTGTCTCTTATGTCAGCAATAGTTACCGTTGAAGGAGGGTTATCACTCATAATATCATTGCCGACTGCCATTTTGGGATCTGGGCCATGAGGTTTTTCCTTTTCTTTCTTACCTCCTTTAGTTGTCATCGTTAGGGAGGTTCTTTGTATATAATGCACTATTGACATATGCTTAACTCAGATTTGTAAAGCTTTCCGCTGGAGTCCGAGGAATCGGTGAGGATTTTATCTGATTGTGGGAGCAGGCACTTGGAGCCGACAAGAAACCCTCCTTCTCGGCTCACCACATCACGTGACTCCTCGGTAGATTTTAAAAGTGTTGCTCACGCAAAAACGGCCCCATACACATGTATTTTAAGAAGGTGGGAAGTACATGTGTCAAGAATAAGAAGGCAGAAAAGGGTGGGGCCAAGACTTACATGCATAACCCACAAATTTTTCAAGGCTGGCCAGGCAATGTGTGCCATGTTACCTACATCACTTTACTACTGGTCCTGATGAGGAACAAGTCTGGAGACTTTGGGCCAGATGGATCTTGGAGAGAGTATGTGTTGGAACCTTTATGTGCGTCTTCATAATTGACTGGGGGACGGAAAGAGAGGAGAGGGAGAGAGAGAGAAACAATCTGACACTCTATATATCTCCCATTGTAAGAGGGGCACTTTCAACTCAGGATGGGTTTTGGGAGGGTGGTGTTACATTGCCTGCATAATGCACAAGGGTATGTAGACCCTTGTAACACTGCCCCTCCCCAAAACCAACCCTGAGTTGAAAGTGCCCCTCTTACAGTGGAAGATTTATAGAGTGTCAGAGTCTCTCCCTTTCTTTCTCTCTCACCTTCTCCCTCTCCCTTCCCTGGTCACTTGTGAGGACTCGCATAAAGGCTCCAACATATACGCGTGGTAGGGATATTTTAAATGATATGCTTGCACGATATAAAACTGAGTGTATTTTTCCTTGCATGCTCAATGCTCGCTTTATGGGTGCATGCACGCTCCTTTTAAAATTTTCTTGCAAGGGAGAATATAATCCAGGGGATGAAGTTCTTCTGTGCGCAAAATAAGAGCTGAATCTGGGGGTGATCATATTGTTGGAATTATCCCTCGAGATTAGAATTCCCAAACCCAGGACACTCATTATAAGACACAACTCTATAGGACATGATAAAATTGTATGCCAAGCTTTATTTAGCAAATTGTGTATCTTTCCTTAGCATAAACTCGTGAACCTATCTTGGTATTGTGTGAAATAAAAAAAAAAAAAAGAAAAATAATTAAAACCCCAGCATGAGTGTGGTCACATGATGTATTGGGCTTGGTAAGATACATCACACAGCGCCGGGTGCCGCCTCCCTCATTTGAGCCTTTTTTCACTTTTTTAGAGTGCAATCCGCTCCTTTGTGGGTTACTGCTGTGGGACACGGTACAGTACATGCTGGTATGTTTTTGGACAGTTTTTCAGCGGGAATGGCTTTTCACTCCGTGAAACGGGAAAAAGGGAGGCTAAAACCCACATCTCTCAAAATGGCCGATGGCATGGGAGCTGTGTCAACAGAGGATTTGGATGCCATACTTGTGACAAAGCTAATAGAGGCTGTTGTGTCGGCCTTAGATGATCGTTTCGCTCAAATTTCCACACGAATAGAGGAATTAAAGTCCTCTCTTTCAGAGCTAGATCCTCGTTTGGATCATGCCGAGGGCAGAATTTCTAATGTGGAAGATGCTGTCCTGCAGTTAGAAAAACGGGTGCACAGCCTTGAAAAAGACATGCAAGAAAAAAACGTGAAGCTGGATGATTTTGAAACTGAGCACGCAGGAAGAATCTACCTTTTGTTAGTATAGTGGAGGATGATTCCACTATTGATGTGGCAAAGTTATCGGAAAACTGACTATTAACAGATTTGGGCCTTTCTGAACTTCAAGGTAAAATGATTTTTGAAAGAGCTCACCGTATGGGGCCTAAGGTGCCAGGGAGATCCAGGCCCAGAATTGTCATCGCTAAATTGTCTCAATTCTCAAATAAGGATTGATTGTTCTTGCCTTTTATAAAAAAAACAAAACAAACTATTGTTTTACAAGGAACACAAAGTGCTGATCTTCCAAGATTTTCTAACTGTGTGATGCTGCAACGATGCAAATTCTCCTCCTTTTGTTCCTGTCTGGCTCAATATAATATCCAGTTTCCTTTGCACTACCCTGCTCAACTTCGAATATGGTATCAAGGAAAACGGCATGACTTCTGAGTTGCTGAGGAAGCCCAGCAGTATGTGAAGCAATTACAGTTTAAGGAGATGTGAGGAATGGTATTTCAGCTCCCTTCCTTGGATACAGTATGTGGTAAGCCCGGCTGGACTGTTCGTTACCTTTTGATTTTCTATGCAGAGACTGTGGCTTATACTTTAACTGCACGGATTGTTTTGTTTTCCTTGGCTTCAAACTGTAGTTACCGTAGCTGGATTATCTTCTATTTTTTATTTTCTACATGGTAATGGGGTTTGCACAAAACCTGCAGGGATTAATTTCTTGATTTTACCTTTGACATGATCTGCTTTTGTCTCCATGCCCTTTTCTTTTTTCCCAGTGGCATATTGCTTTGGACAAGGATAATAGTAGCTGGAATGCTCTTTACTGTTTGACATTTTTATAAGTCAACTTGGCATAGCAGTGCTTTTGCAGGTCTGGCTTCATTAGGAGAAGCATACAGACATCGTTATTGTTGCGTCCATCGGTCTCAGACGGCTTCAACCTTTGTGCCTCACCTATTTCTCTGCTCTCCCCGCTAGCCTTGGGAAGATGGACACCGCCGCGTCTGCAAGCAGCTCTCTCCAGCGTCTCCAGAATGGCTATGGCGTAGCCTCAAGCCATGTTTCTCCTAAGGGCCTCCTAGGGTGCATGCGACCCACGTCTTTATCCACGTCATGGCGGAAACCTCGGGGGCGTCCCCCTCGAGTGACATCACGCCATCCGGGTATTTAGCCTGCCCGCGATTGCTAACTAATCGAGTTAGCAAAGACCATTATCTAGACAAGGACTCGGATTGGATCGCCTCTGGTCTAGCTACTCTGCCGCTTCCTTGCTGCTGCTGGAAGCTCTCTATTTTCTAACCTGGGCACCTGCTCCTCGGGGGCCCTTTGCTCTCTTCCAGGTATCCATCTGGAATTAGGTACTCGCTCCGAGGGCCTGCTCTCCCTGACTCGGTGCCGGAGTACTACTACTACTACTTCTGCCTGCTGGATTGTTCACCATACAGCTACATCTCTGTGAGTAATCTAACTTCTCAGTCTATCTCACCTACAGCTCCGCTGCGCTGGGAACCTGCATTTGGATCCCTATACCATCTCAGCGAGACGGGTCTCCTCTGCCGAGGGCCCCAGGACTGCTGTCTACGGATTGCCTCAAAACTGCCACCTCTGGTGGTATACTTAGCTGTACTAATAAAGACAAATCTCTGTGTTTGTGCATCCTGAGTCTAGTCCAGTACTGTGGCTCCTCACGGGGCTCCTCCCTGTCGGCTTGGTTATCTCCACAGTACCCAAGAATCCACTCAAACACCTCGAAGCCATAACAGATTGCTAACGCCATGGATTCGGCTCAGCTCACTGCTTTGCAGGCCATTCCAGGCCTGGCCCAGCGAATCGCCGAACAGCAGAATGCGCTGGAGAACTTGACGGCTGTATTTAATCAGCCACACACACAGATGAACTCATTGACCACTTCAGGTAAAGAAGTAACAACGCAAGAAGTAACGGTCAAAACTATTGTACCTCTATCTGCTCCTACTCACTTCACAAGGGAAGTTTGGAGATGTAGAGGATTTCTCAACCAATGTTGCATGCATTTTTCCTTGCAACCTAATCATTTTCCTACAGCCTATGCCAAGACCACCTACATCTTGTCTTATCTGGACGGAAGAGCGTTGGCTTGGGCCTCTTCGCTGTGGGAGCGCGATAACCTTATCCTACACGACCTTGCCGGGTTCCTTGAACTGTTCAGATCAGTATTCGATGAACCTGCCTGGCACACGACTGCAGGATCTTCAGTGGTTCATCTGAAGCAAGGTAACAAACCTTTATCTGACTTCGCCATAGAATTCAAGACACTGGCATCTTAGTTACATTGGGACCCTAAATGCCTGAGGACCCTCTTCTTTGAAGGACTGAACTCCCTTTTGAAAGAAGAGCTGGCAGCTCGCGAGATGACTGAGACCTTGGCTGAACTAGTGAAGCTGGCTACTAGGATTGATCATCGACTTCATGACAAGGTCCAAGAGACCAAGCCTCCCAGAAGACCCCTTCAGGGTGAAACTTGAGTTAAGTCAACTCCCAGGCCTACTCCTTCGTTCCCAGTTGCTGGTGAAGAAGAACCAATGCAATTAGGCCGCAGTCACCTGACTTCAAAAGAGAGAAGAACGTGAAAGAGGTTGGGCCTGTGCATGTATTGTGGACAAGCTGGTCATTCTGTGTAAACATGCCCTATATGTCTGGGAAACTGGTAGACCTAAGTCCTGTGGGAGGACTCTTCTTAGGTCTAACCGCACCCTCTCCTTCACTCTCTCTCTCCCTGTATCTTTGATCTGCAGACCTTTATAATACCAGACTCTTGCCCTTGTGGACTCTGGGGCAGGAGGCAACTTTATCTTGAAGTGACTAGTGGAAAACTTGCGGATCCCCACCACTACCATGAAGTCTTCACTACTCCTGTCTTCAATTCATGGGGAGCCCTTACCGGGCGAAGTAACCTTGCTCATCGAACCAGTGCAACTACAGACCGGTGCTCTCCATACAGAGGCTATTTTCTTCTTTGTGTTAGAGAAGGCCATGCACCCTTTAGTACTGGGGCTACTGTGGCTGCAGCAGTATATACCTCAATTCAACTGGGCCACTCTGGAACTTTCTCGTTGGGGTCCAGATTGCCATGGTAAATGTCTGATGGAGGTCTCTCTTAAACCCTGCATGCCAACTACCCTGTTGATGCCTGGGTTGCCGCCTCAGTATGCATCTTTTCAAGATGTATTTTCCAAAGAAGGTGCAGACGTACTACCTCCACACAGATCCTACGACTGCACCATCAATTTAAAGCCTAACACAGAACCATCCAGAGGAAGGGTTTATCCTCTCTCCATAACAGAAAATAAAGCTATGTATGAATACATTCAGGAGAATCTTCAGAAAGGCTTCATAAGACCCTCCAAGTCTCCTGCCGGCGCAGGCTTTTTCTTTGTGGGGAAAAGGATGGAACATTGCGTCCATGCATTGACCACAGAGGTCTAAACGAGATCACTGTGAAAGACCGCTATCCCTTACCACTCATCTCAGAGCTATTCAGTAGACTACAAGGAGCAAAGATATTCTCCAAGCTTGATCTCAAAGGAGCCTATAACCTAGTTCGCATCCGCTCTGGCGATGAATGGAAGACAGCTTTCAATACCCGAGACGGGCACTTTGAATATCTAGTGATGCCCTTCGGCCTGTGCAATGCACCGGCTGTCTTCCAAAACATGATGAACGACATTCTGCATGATCTTCTCTACAAATGTGTCATTGTGTACTTAGACGATATCTTGATATTTTCCCAGGACATGAACACCCATCTGGAGGATGTCAAAAGGGTGCTACAAAGACTTCGTGAGAACCGCTTATACGCCAAGTTGTTTAAATGTGAATTCCACAAAGAATCTGTGCCTTTCTTAGGGTACATTCTTTCAAATAAAGGTTTCCAGATGGACCCACAGAAGCTGGAGAGCATTCAAAAATGGACACAACCCACAGGTCTAAAGACTCTTAGACGATTTCTGGGATTTACCAATTACTACAGAACATTTATCAAGAATTACTCCTCTCTGTAACTGTTCCGCTAACAGCAGTGACTAAAAAGGGTGCAAACATCGCCAATTGGTCTACGGAAGCAGTGACTGCATTCCAGAAACTGAAAGACACCTACTCCAGTAAGCCATGCCTCAGACATCCAGATCCAACCCGGCCCTTTATCGTAGAGGTTGATGTCTCAGATGTGGTTGTAGGGGAAGTACTAAGCCAGTCTGGTGATTCTAAGACCTTGTTTCCATGCTCCTTTTTCTCCCAACGCTTCTCGCCAGTGAAGAAGAACTACGGCATTGGGGATAAAGAACTACTGGCGATAAAGATGGCATTCGAAGAATGGCGCCCCTGGCTTGAGGGTGCACAACACCAAATCACTGTTTTCACAGATCACAAAAATCTGGAGTACCTCTATCACGCTCAGCGCCTAAACCATTGACAGGCGAGATGGTCCCTGTTTTTCAACAGATTTGACTTTGTGCTAAAGTATCGCCCTGGAGATAAGAACGTCAGAGCAGATGCCCTTTCTCATCATTCCTCTCCGAGGATGTACCCAATGAATCTCAGCATATCATCGATCCAAAAAGAGTTATCTTGTCTGCTACAATCCGATAACTGTGGACAAGACCATTGTACCCAAGAATCTTAGGAAAAAGCTCACGACTCTAAACTGGCTGGACACCCTGGTCAACGCAGGGTGTCCTATGTGTCTATAGGAGGGAAGTCTTATATTGGGGCCACTGAGCACTCATCATTTTCCATTTTTGTGTATAGGAGCAGTCTTATGTTGGAGCTGCTAAGCCCCCATTGTTGTTCTGAGAGGGGTTGTTATGTTAAGGTCTAAAATGTCAAGATAAAGTGTCAAAATCATTTTCCTTTTGGTGCAGTGATTTTAATTTGTCAGCTTTCAAAATGTGAATAAGCAGCATCTCTCATATCTTTGTATTTTGCACAGTATAACAGGAAATGTGTTTCTGTTTCAGTTTCTGCATGCAAAGTCCGGCTTCTTGGGGTTTCCAGTTCAGTTTTCATCTGCATATTTCTATCTATAATTAGTGGTGACTTATTCTGTATTCGTCTGAGGGTTAATCCATATTCTGTCTGTATGATCAAGATAAGGTATTCTATTGGTGTAGTTTCTGTGTAGCAAGCTGTAGATGTCCAGCTTGTTCTGTATTCCAATAGGGAGAGTATTGTTCCCGCATCCACTGGGTCTTCTCCCTTCCAAATTGTGTACGGACGACAACTTCTGCCTCCGCTTCCACTGTCTCTGTCAATATCATCACCCGCGGCACAGACCACTGCCCAAGAGTTGTATCAACTCTGGGAGGACACTAAACGACTTCTACAATTAGCTGCCCAGAGGGCAAAGAAATGCTATGATGTCCACCATCGGGCAGCTCCCCAATTCAATCCTGGTGACAAGGTATGGCTGAGCACGCACTTTATTTGCCTGATGCTGCCTTCTGCTCATTTGCTCCCAGATACATCAGGCCTTTCCCCGTACTTCGTCGCCTAGGCCCAGTTATGTACAGCCTATGCCTCCCTACATCGCTCAAGATCCATAATGCCTTCCACATTTCTTTGCTGAAGCCGCTCATCCTCTCTGAATTCTCCAAAAAGCCACCTGAACCCCAACATCTGGTGTCAGAGGAGGACGTCACCTATCAAGTTCAGGATGTCCTGGATGTTCAAAAGCGTGGAAGATGATGGGAATACCTGATTTCATGGGAGGGTTTTGGACCCGAAGAGAATAGCTAGGAGCCTGCAGTTAATATTCTCGATAAAGAACTGATCAAGCAGTTCCACAGGTCTCATCCTAGGAAACCCAAACTTCCAGGAGGGGGCCCTAAGAAGGGGGGTACTGTTCCGCCCCATGGTCACCAGTGCATGCAACCCCTGTAGCTCACCTCCTTCTATTCAGTTTTGGCTCCATTGGGGGAACTCGCAGCCTCTGCCAGCTGTCATCGACCCTCCTCCCTCCGTTCCTGGGCGTCCCAAGGCAGCATGGACGCTGCCAACCTCCATCTTGGCCTCGGGGTTCCCTAGGCGCACATGCTCCCGGCCAGCTTTAATCACGTCATGGCGTGAACCTCGGGGGCATCCCCCTCAGATGATGTCATTCAACTCGGGTATTTAAACCCACAGCTCCAGAGCACTTAAGATTTTGGCAACGAGTTCATTCTTTGGAATCCTTCTCTCCATTGGACGTCATTCTGGTTCCTTCTTCCATGGCATGAGACTTCCAGGGTACCCACTCCTCGGGGGGGCCCCCCTTCTGTCTACGCGGGCTATCCGCTCCTCGGAGGGCTTTCACCTGAACTTCTTCCTGCCTCTGTTCCTGAGGTCTTCCCCCGGAACCTTCCTGATTTCTTACAGGCCCTTGTGAGTACCACTGCTATGACAACGAGAGGACCTCTCTCCGGTGTACCCCACCTTGCGGACCACTACCATGATTAAGCTGAGGACTCTCTCCGGTGTACCCCCCCCTTGCAGACCACCACCATGACAATGCTGAGGACTACCTCCGGTGTACCCCGCCTTGTGGACCACTACCGTGACAGCACTGAGGACTCCCTAAGGTGAACCCCGCTCCGCGGACCATTACCGTGACTTCACCTTGCCTCGCTGACATACTCTGTTCCACGGACTTTCAGACTTACAGAGTCTGTACCTATCTTGGGCATTCCCCGCCCTCTGGGTATTGCCATCATCTACTATTCCCGCCTCCTGGGGCCACTCTCTCTTCTCAATACTCTACTCCTGCTGCATCCCATCCCGCAGTCGAGACTTACCTCCCCGAATCGCAGGCAGGCTAACCGGACTGCCCGAGCCTCTAGGCGGTTGATGTTCCACCCTGACTCTTCTCTGTTCCACCGTCCTTGGGCGGTGATCCTCTTTGCAGTGTGCTCCCCATCCGCTCAGACTGGCATTTGTGGTGAGCAGGGTCCCACGTTGGAGAGGACATCTTCGCCCCTCGGCTCGTGTGGTTTGACTGCAAACCACCACCTTAGCTGGATCCGGACCCTGGCTGGTAGAGGAGAGGCACGAGTAATTCCGGAAGCGGGGGCTACATCGAGAGAGGAGGAGCGTTGCAGAGGTCTCATATGGGCCCACACCCATGCAACCACTTCCAAGGTGGATGCCATGAGACCCGAGGACCTGCAGGTAATCCCAAGCTGTGGGCCGGCTGGCACTCAGCAAGGCCCGGAGACGAGTCTGGAGCTTTAACCTTCTCTTGGAGGTGAGGCTGACTTTGGTCTGCCTGGGTGTCGAACCTGGACTCCCAGGTATTCCAGTGATTGGGAAGGCTGTAGGCAACTCTTGTTTAGGTTGACTACCCATCCCAAGCTTTTTCAAAAGGGAGATCACTCTGTTGGTTGGCCCGATGGCTCTCCTCTCATGACTTCGCCCTGATCAGCCAATCATCTAGGTAGGGATGACGAGGATTCCTTCCCGCCTAAGCGCCGCTGCTACCACTACGATCACCTTGGTGAAGGTCCGCAGCGCTGTGGCTAAACCCGAAGGGCAAAGCCCGGAATTGGAAGTGCCGGTCCAGAACCTTGAAGCGTAGGTAGCGCTGATGATCCCGATGGATCGGGATATGCAGGTAGGCTTCCGACAAGTCCAGGGCCGTGAGGAATTTCCCCTGGCTGTACTGTGGTCTTGACTGAGCGCAGTTTCCATGCGAAAACTTCGGACCTTCAAGTATCGGTTGACTGACTTGAGGTCCAGGACGGGTCGGAAAGTGCCCTCTTTCTTGGGTACCATGAAATAGATGGAATAATGCATGAATAAAGCTAGGGGGAGGGTTTAGATATGGCTGGGGGGTGGGTTAGGTAGGGGAAGGGAGGGGAAGGTGAGGGGAGGGAACGGAGAGAGGCTGCGCGGCTCGGCGCGCGCCGGCTGCCCAAAATCGGCAGCCTTGCGCGCGCCGATCCAGGATTTTAGAAGATACGCGCGTATCTTATATAATCCAGCGTACTTCTGTTTGCGCCTGGTGCGCGAACAAAAGTACGCGAACGCGCTGTTTTTAAAAATCTACCCCCAAGTGTTTAAATCCCACTGCCACTCCTTATGACCTTGGGCAAGTCATTTTACTCTACATTGCATCAAGTACAAACTGAAAGGCCAATGCAATAATCTTGGCACTAGTAAAATGTGTGCTGGTTTTTAGCATACTAATGATATGCTAATGCATTGGGAGTTGAAAAGCAAGTTAAAACTGTGAAATGTGCATTTGGCACAGGTCGAACCCACATTTTAACTAGGGAAGGGGGTGGAGGCATCCTGGACAGGTTATCCGGGTAAGTGGCGGCCGCCACTTACCTGAATAAATGCTGGTTTATCCGTCTATCTGGCAGTGAGAAACAGCCTCCAGATAGATGCATAATCAGTACTTACTTATTTATTTTATTTATTTATTTATTTATTGAAAAACTCTTCTATAAACCGTCGTTAAGTTACTTTCATCATCACAACGGTTTACATAAAGGCACAAATACAATATAATTGGTATAGATTACAAGAACACAGTGCCAACCTGGAACGGTAAATTTTTTATAAGAGAAAACTAGGTGTAAATTAGAGTTTATACATGGGGTTAGGTATCTGTTACGTGGTTCAAGTCTATATTTAATATGTATTTGGAGACATAAGTGAAAAAAACGGATTGCTTAGTGCTATCTTATCTATCGGTTGTTTTCATCCTTCTCTTTGTCGTTATAAAAAGCTTGTTTAAAAAGCCAGGTTTTCAGATTGGTTTTAAATAGGTTCAGATTCCTCTGTAGTCTTATTTCAAGTGGCATGGAGTTCCATAGCACAGGACCAGCCAAAGACAGAGCTCTCTCCCTTACTTGCGTGAGGCGTGCCGATTTAACAGAAGGGACAGTTAGCAGTACCTTGTTTGCGGATCTCAGGTTTCTGTGTGGTACATGTACGCACAGAGCTGTGTTAAGCCAGTTGGCTTTTTCATCATGGATAAGTTTATGGATTATACACATTGCCTTGTATTGTATTCTTTGTTCGATTGTGAGCCAGTGTAGTTCAGCGAGTGTTCCTGTGATGTGGTCTCTTTTCCTTTTGCCCATCAAATTTCTAGCAGCGAAATTTTGCAATATTTGTAGTTGTCTAATGGTAACTTGAGGTAACCCTAATAGCAGAGAGTTACAGTAGTCTATGCTTGTGAAAATCATTGCCTGTCGAACTGTACAAAAATTGTTCAGCATTAGCAGGTGTTTCAGTCTTCTAAGGACCATTAGTTTGGCGTAACGTTCTACTTATATGACTTTCTTGCACGGGTCATCGCTATTTAGCCGGATAAGTATTTTATCTGGCTAAATAGCAGCATGCCAGATAGCTGCAGCGGCTGCCGCCACTTGCCCAGAGATTTTCTATTTTTTTAAACATTTTAACTACTTTTTTTCATATCACTGGAGACTTAACTCCAGCTCTGGCCAGTGATTAGGTTTCTCTGCATCAGGAGGGTAATGCTTAATGCCCTCATTGCATGGGATTTCTATGTGAGGGCTCTAGGAAGTACTCCCACTTAGAAATGTCTAACTGGGTTAAAATAAGAGGCTGCTTTTGCATATTCCAGGGTGCAAGGAATTGCTGCCAAGCAAGGTAAGTATGTGTAGAAAAGTCAACAGAATTCTTCATGGCTATACAATCTTTAGTCTGCATTCTTCCATCACAGCTTGTTGTGTCCGTCGCTGTCCGATGTCTCTGCTCTGACCACCTTACCTCGTTGGTGACTCCCTTCGGGGTTGATGGAAGGCTGGCTGCTGCGGTGTCTCCATGCCGTCCTCCTCTGGCATTCCCAGACCGGCCGACGCTGCAAGCCGCCATGTTGACCAGATGCCTAAGGACGCGCGCGCCGCGCGCAGCCCGACTGATGTACCAGCATTGGAGCGACCCTCAGGGGCGTCCCCCTGAGATGACGTCACCAGCTCCAGATATTTAAGGTCTCAGTTTTCGCTAGCAAGATGAGTTAGCAAGGGATTGGTTTACTTAGCTTCCTCCTGGTCGCTGCGGATGGAATTCGCTGTCCGCAACCCTAGCTACTCTGCCTCCTCAGACTTCACTAGAGGTACCCGCTCCTCGGGGGCCTCGCTCTCTCTTTTTCTTTTCAGGTCGTAGTCCAGAACCGGTACTCGCTCCTCGAGGGCCCACATCCTGCACCTGCTCCTGAATACCACTTCTGCTAAGAAGTCATCGCTGCTTACAACATTAGTGAGTTTCCATCTATCTCTCAGAGCTTTAACTGGGACCAGGTACTTGCTCCTCAAGAGCTTACTGCATTCCAACTCCTGGGTTGCCTTAAGAGATTATGGTGTGAGTGTTACCAACAAGGACTTGTTCCAGAACTCTGCATATCCTACCTACTCACTTTCTTAGTTTCTCTACAGCTCAGCCACCCTGGGATTGCTGTTCCAATACCTGAGGGACTACAGCCCAGCGGGCGCTTCTAGCTCACTACTGCCACCTTTGGTGGTTTAATATATTGCTTACTAAGAAATCTTTGTTGCTTAACATCAGTGAGTCTTTATCTCTCAGAGCTTTTCCTGGAACCAGGTACTCGCTCCTCGAGGGCCTAATGCATACCAACTCCTGGGCTACCTTAAGAGACTATTGTGTGAGTGTTACCATCAAGGACTTGTTCCTGAATGTCGCATGCTTTGCCTACTCACTTTCTTAGTTTCTCTACAGCTCAGCCACCTTGGGATCGTTGTTCCAGTACCTGAGGGACTACAGCCCAGCTGGGCGCTTCCAGCTCACTACTGCCACCTCTGGTGGTTCACTATAATGTCTAATAAAAGAACTAGTGTGTGTCTGTCTCTTACTCTAAGCCTGACCATTGGTCCCTCTCGGGATTTCCCACAAGGGCATGGTCACCTGCCACTGGTCCAAGGATCCACCCACAACTATTCTAAATAACAACAGATTGCTAATTACCAGCTTTCACAATAGAGCTTTCTGACAGATTGCTAACCCCCAGCTTTCACAACAGAGCTTTGTTAACAGATTGACATCAGAATGCTAAATCCTAGCAGAACATACAACAGATTGCTAACTCCAAGGATCAAGCTTATCTCCAAGGTTCCATCTTAACTCCAAGGATCCGGCTTGTCTTCAAGGTTCCGGTTTACTCCATGGATGGATCCGACTTGTCACCAAGGTTCCGGTTAACTCCTAGGATCCGGCTTGGCTCCAGGGTTTCGGCTTGACTCCAGAGTTCAGGTAACTACATGGATCCAGCACAACTCAAAGCTTTGCAGGCTATACTGAGCCTGGCTCAGCGCATTGCGGAACAACAGGACACTTTGGAAAAACTTACTTCAGCTTTTCATCAGCTACACACACAGAAGGTTCAAAGTACTGCTTCTTAGAGATGTGAATTGAAACCGGATTCGGTTCGGATTCTGGTTCCGATTCACAAGTGGGTTTTTTCCCATCGGGCCCAATCGCGTTTTGTTTATCGGCTACGCCCCAGCCGATAAACAAAAAACCCACCCCAACCCTTTAAAAGTAACCCCTTAGCTTCCCCCACCCTCCCGACCCCCCAAAAAACTTTTTACAGGTACCTGGTAGTCCAGTGGGGGTCCCGGGAGCGATCTCTCGCGATTTCCCGCTCCGAGCCGAACTCCGGCTACTGGGCCGACAGCTGCCACTAATCAAAATGGCACCGATGGCCCTTTGCCCTTACCATGTCACAGGTATCCATGCCATTGGCCGGATACTGTCACATGGTAGGAGCACTGGATGGCCGGCGCTATCTTGTACTCCTACCATGTGACAGGGGCTGACCAATGGCACCGGTAGCCCCTGTGACATAGTAAGGGCAAAGGCTATCGGCGCCATTTTGCATACTGGCAGCTGACGGTCCGAGTGCAGGAGGTCGCTCCCGGACCCCCGCTGGACTTTTGGCAAGTCTTGTGAGGGTCAGGAGGGTCCCCCAAGACTTGCCAAAAGCCCTTGGTAGTCCAGCAGGGGTCCGGGAGCGATCTCCTGGACTCGGGCCATTGGCTGCCAGTAATCAAAATGGCGCCGATAGCCTTTGCCCTTACTATGTCACAGGGGCTACCGGTGCCATTGGTCAGTCCCTGTCACATGGTAGGAGCACAAGATAGCGCCGGCCATCCAGTGCTCCTACCATGTGACAGTATCCGGCCAATGGCACGGATACCTGTGACATGGTAAGGGCAAAGGGCCATCGGTGCCATTTTGATTAGTGGCAGCCGACGGCCCGGTAGCGGGAGGACGGCCCGGAGCGGGAGATCGCTCCCGGGACCCCCACTGGACCACCAGGTACCTGTAAAAAGATTTTGGGGGGGTCGGGAGGGTGGGGGAAGCTAAGGGGTTATTTTTGTGTGCCGTTTTTCCCGCCGTCCCCCAAAACGATAAAGGAACCCCCACGATCAATATCGTGGAGTTTTCCTATCGTTTTGGGGGGGCGCCCGATTTCTGACGATTTTGAAAATATCGACGATATTTTCAATCGTCCGAATCCCGATTCACATCCCTACTGCTTCTAACCATGAAAGTCAGTTACAAGAAGTAACTTTAAAGACTTCTGTACCACTGGCAGCTCCGATCCACTTCTCTGGAGAAATACAGAAGACTCATGGCTTTTTAAACCAGTGCTGCATGCACTTTACCTTACAACCATCTTTATTTCCTATTGCTCTTTCCAAGACTACCTACATCCTTTCCTACTTGGATGGTAGGGCCTTGTCTTGGGCATCTACCTTGTGGGAACACCAGGACTCTATTTTGCAGGACATAGAAGGATTTTTGGACTTATTTAAATCCATTGTTGATGACCCTGCTCGAAATTCTATAGCCGGTTTTGCTTTGGTGGATTTGAAGCAAGGCAACAGATTATTAGCTGAATTTGCCATAGAGTTTAAAACTCTTGTGGCAGAACTCTGCTGGGACCTCAAATGTCTCAAGATTCTCTTTTGCAAAGGCCTGGATACCCATTTAAAAGATGAGCTGGCTGCTTGTGAAACACCTGACTCGCTGAACGAATTAGTAGCCTTGGCTACTTGGATTGATCACCGGCTCCGGGACAAGGTGAAGGAACTCTGGCCTAGGATGTTATATGGGTTGAATCAGGCTAGCTCTATACCTGCACCTCGAAAGGTTCCAGTAATTTCTGCTGCTGATAAAGATGAACCGATGCAACTTGGTCGTGGACATTTGACTTCTAAAGAGAGAAGATTTCAGAAGAAGCGCGGACTCTGTATGTACTGCGGTCAGCCTGGCCATGATGTCTCTACATACTCCATTCGTCTGGGAAACGGATGGGCCTAAGTCCTGCAGGAGGACTGTTCTTGGGCCTTACTGCGTCTTCTCCTCCGCATTCTCTCCCAGTCTCTTTGACCTGTGGACCGGGTTCGGTTCAGACTCCTGCCTTGATGGACTCGGGGAAAGGAGGCAACATTATTCCTCAAACTCTAGTGGAATATCTGAAGAGTTCTCTCGCCTATTCAGAAGATCCACTATTGCACTACAACTTGAAGTGGGCACTGGACGTTTCTCAACACCGCCACTTCTATTGAAGAATGCTATGACATCCCCAGAAGCCCTTTCCATTGCTACTGATATTCATACGCCTTCAACTTTCACCTTGGCTCGAAGGCACTCAACATCATACCGTATTCACGGATCCTATACCTCAGAGTATCTCTGTTACACTCTTTCTTTTCGAAGGGTGTGCCTGATGAGCCACAGCACACATAGACCCGAAGAAGATACTCTTGGTAACTACCCAGTCCGTATCTGCTGGCAACACCATTAATTCTCATCCGGCTATATGTACTGGACTGTCATCTTTGAAGTGGTTTTTTGGACATTCTCTAACACCGCCACTTCCACTGCAGCTTTCAGTAATGTCCCCAGCAGCTTACCACTGCCAATGATTCCATAGACTGTGACTTCAGACCAAGGACATGCTTAAAGCGAGTGACTGTGCTAAGAAGTATTTCAATGCGCTCCTTGTGGAGGCTCCAGTCTTCAAGCCATGAGACAAGGTCTGGTTGCCAACCAAGTACCTCAGTTTCATCTACTCTCCTTTTGGGTTGCTCCTCGCTATGTGGGTCCATTCCCAGTTCTTCATCGTATTGGCAAAGTCACCTACCGTCTGAAGCTACCACCTGGTCAATTTCCATAACGCATTCTATGTTTCATCTGAAACCGCTCATACTCAGCGAATTGTCTTCAGTTCTCAAGATCCACCTGTCATCTATGCAGAAGACGACTAGAGATCAATATCAAGAGATACTGGATGTTCGTAAAAGAGGCAAGACTTTTGAATACCTTCTAAGATGGGAAGAGTTCGGCCCCAATGTACACCTTGAGAGCCTCAGACCATTATCTTGGATAAAGTGATGCTTCGTCGATTCCATCTCGCGCATCCTTCAAAACCCAAAACTTGTACCCGAAGAGGAGATCGCCCTTTGAAGGGGGGTACTATTGTGTCCGTCACTGTCCGATGTCTCTGATCCGTCCACCTTACCTCGTTGGCAACTCCCTTCGGGGTTGATGGAAGGTTGGCTGCTGAGGCGTCTCCATGCCATCCTCCTCTGGCATTCCCGGACTGGCCTGACGCTGCAAGCTGCCATGTTGACCAGATGCCTAAGGGCGCGCGCGCGGCCCGACTGTTGTACCAGTGTTGGCGTGAACCTCTGGGGTCTCTCCCTGAGATGACATCACCAACTACAGATATTTAAGGTCTCAGTTTTCACTAACAAGACGAGTTAGCAAGGGATTGGTTTACCTAGCTTCCTCCTGGTCGCTGCGGATGGGATTCGCTCTCCGCAACCCTAGCTACTCTGCCTCCTCGGACTTCACTAGAGGTACCCGCTCCTCGGGGGCCTCGCTCTCTCTTTTTCTTTTCAGGTCGCAGTCCGGAACCAGTATTCGCTCCTCGAGGGCCCACGTCCTGGACCTGCTCCTGAATACCACTTCTGCTAAGAAGTCATTGCTGCTTACAACATTAGTAAGTTTCCATCTATCTCGCAGAGCTTTCCCTGGGACCAGGTACTCGCTCCTCGAGAGCTTACTGCATTCCAACTCCTGAGTTGCCTTAAGAGACTACAGTGTGAGTGTTACCAACAAGGACTTGTTCCAGAACTCTGCATATCCTACCTACTCACTTTCTTAGATTCTCTACAGCTCAGCCACCCTGGGATTGCTGTTCCAATACCTGAGGGACTACAGCCCAGGCGGGCACTTCCAGCTCACTACTGCCACCTTTGGTGATTTAATATATTGCTTACTAAGAGGTCTTTGTTGCTTAACATCAGTGAGTCTTTATCTATCTCTCAGAGCTTTCCCTGGAACCAGCTACTCGCTCCTCGAGGGCCTAATGCATAGCAACTCCTGCGCTACCTTAAGAGACTATTGTGTGAGTGTTACCATCAAGGACTTGTTCCTGAACGCCGCATGCTTTGCCTACTCACTTTCTTAGTTTTTCTACAGCTCAACCACCTTGGGATTGCTGTTCCAGTACCTGAGGGACTACAGCCCAGCAGGGCGCTTCCAGCTCACTACTGCCACCTCTGGTGGTTTACTATATTGTCTAATAAAAGAACTAGTGTATGTCTGTCTCCTACACTAAGCCTGATCAGTGGTCCCTCTCGGGATTTCCCACGAGGGCGTGGTCACCTGCCACTGGTCCAAGGATCCACCCACAACTATTCTAAATAACAACAGATTGCTAATTACCAGCTTCAACAAAAGAGCTTTCTGACAGATTGCTAACCCCCAGCTTTCACAACAGAGCTTTGCTAACAGATTGACATCAGATTGCTAAATCCTAGCAGAACATACAACACAGCTCTCCTTTCCAAGAAGGCAAAACCATCACTAAACACTGAGCATGCACCAGAGACGAGAAAAACCTGATTGCCAGCAAAAGTCTTCTCATTCTGCTGGGTCCTGGCTATAAACCAGGACAAAATAATTTTTAATGCCTTGTAGAGCACACTTCAAACAAGTTAGGTAGGCTTGTTCTCCAGGCTTCATTCCGGATGCTTCCCCAGCAAGGTTTCAGATCAAGACTGCTTGCAATACACAGTTCAAACAAGTTAATTGTGCTTGCGCTACAGGTTTTGCTCTAGCTGCTTCCTTCAGCAGAGGGTTAAATCAAAACTACTTTCAATAAAGGGCTCAGGCAAGTTAGCTGTGCCTATATCCCAGGTGTAACCCCTCATCACAGGGTAAATACCAGTACGCTTACCCAATCGGTCATTCAGATGCAAAACTGGGCCTGTGGTGCTCTTCTATTAGCTAAGGAAACCCTTTCTGTCTGATGTACAAAGGGTTCCTGCTTATCCTTTTTTGACCAGTAGGGAGGGAGGGGAACTGCAGGGTTTTTGTTTTTTTTGT
This sequence comes from Rhinatrema bivittatum, assembly GCF_901001135.1. Classification (NCBI taxonomy): domain Eukaryota; kingdom Metazoa; phylum Chordata; class Amphibia; order Gymnophiona; family Rhinatrematidae; genus Rhinatrema; species Rhinatrema bivittatum. The sequence continues at coordinate 25,545 of NW_021820693.1, forward strand.
TTGGAATGACAATAGAGAAAGAATAGAACAATACTGCTGCCAAGAGACTTTTATAAAATGTAAAGAGTCGGGCTGGAGGGAGAGAAGGAATGGACCTGCAAAAGATTTGATTTTTTAATTGAAGAGTCAGGAGGGAGGGAGGGAGGGAAGGGACCTAATGACTCAGGTGTATTTTTTAAATATAAGGAGCAGGGAGGGAGGGAAGGAAGGGGTGTTCATTTCGCAGGGGGGGGAAGAAGTTTAAATTTGTGAGATTGGATCCCAGAGGTAGGAGGAACTCCTTTTTTTTAGGACTTAGATGTTTAGTGCTTGATTTTCAACACTAACCAGCTACATTTAGACTTTCTAAATCTTTATCCATTTTTTTAATTTATTGATTTTTAAAATTATTAATTATAAGTAAATAGGTTTCCACAAAAAGATATCAGTTCCTCATAATTACAAGAAGAAAGAAAAAGGAAATCAACAAACTATATGCCTGAATAAGTCCAAACAATTTGTTGCCAAGAACAGCACTCAGCAGAGAAGGATCAAAAATTGATGAAGTTTCAAGGAACTAAATCTAACATTTACATGAAGACCTAAAAGAAAAACAATCCTAATTGTTGTACCATTGTCAACTTCAGTAAAAAGAAACTATTTCCTTTTCTTTTCTATAACTTTAAAGACATCTGGAAATATACATACATGACAATTCAGGGAGAGCATCCATCACATCACTACTCCACCTGAAAGGTGAAAACAAATCGCTGTTGCGTCCGTCAGTCCTAGACGGCTTCGCCCCGTTTGCCTCACCTTATTTACAGCTCCTCCCGCTTACCTGGGAAAGATACCTACCACCGCGTCTACGAGCCGACCTCTATGGCATCCCCAGAATGGCTATGGTGCAGCCTCCTGCCATTGTTCCTCCCAGGCACCTACTAGGGTGCGGGCGCAACCCACATCTTTCTACCACCCTTGGCACGAACCTTGAGGGCATTCCCTCACGCTGATGTCACGCCATCCGGGTATATTACCTTCACTAATTTGCTAGCTCGTTGAGTTAGCAAGGACTCAAATCCATTCTTGTCTACGCTACTCTGCCGCTTCCATGCTGCTGCAGGAAGCTCTCTCTCTGCCCTTTGGGGTAACTACTAACCTGGGTACCAAGCTAAAAAGCCCTAATCTATTTAGCTTTTCTCCATAAGGGATGTTTCCATCCCCTTTATCATTTTTGTCACCCTTCTCTGAACCTATTCTATGCTTATAATGTCTTTTTTTGAAATAGAGTGACCAGAACTGCACACAGTATGCAAGATGTGGTCAGACCATGGGCATTATGTGCCCTCACCTCTTGCCTCACTGAACTACCTCTGCTGGGTAGACTTGCAGCTTCCGCCAGCTATCGCTGGCCTGCCTTCCCCTGTTCCCGGGCCTCCCTGGATGGTGTGGATGCTGCTGACCACCATCTTGCCTTCGGAATTCCCTAGGCACGCACGCTCTCGGGCCAGTCTTATGCATGTCATGGCGGGAACCTCAGGGGCGTCTCCTCCGGATGACATCATTCAGCAAGCACTCTTAAGCCGGCTGGCCCTGTCTGCCTATGACTTGGCAACGAGTTTCCTCATTGCTGAATCCGCTTCGCTCACTATAAGACTGCTTGTTCCAGTTCCTGCTTCCTCGGCGTGAGACGTCCCGGGTACCCGCTCCTCAGGAGCCCTTTCCTCATTTCTGGCTATCCGCTCCTTGGAGGGCCTTGCGCTTTGGACCGCTGCCTGTCCCATTCCCCGGGACTTCCTCTGGAACCTTCTACCTCTGCAAGTGAGTACTCCGCCTCGCGGACCTCTTCCTATCATCTCTACTGAGGAACCCTCATCATCTCTACTGAGAAACCCTCATCGGTGTACCCTGCTCTGTGGACCATTGCTGTATCATCTCTACAGAGGACTCCTCCTTGGGTATACCCCACTTCATAGACTTTGTGACACCGCTGTATCTGTGTGACTTTATTATTCACTTCCCGCTCGGCGGGCAGTGTCTCTCTATCTCTCTCCAGTAACTGCTATCCCACGCACCCAGCAGCTGAGACCTCGCCTACCGATGGTGAGGCTCACAGGGCTCCTCCCCATGGGCGGAACCATCTCTCACCTCGGCCCAGGGCCACATACCCACAAATCCTAGCATTATGATATTCTTAATTTTGTTCTCTGTTCCTTTCAAATAATTCTTAACATTCTATTTGCATTTTTGACTGCCCACCGCACACTGACCCAAAGATTTCAAGGTATTGTCCACAAGAACTCCAAGGTCCTTTTTCTGGTGGTGAATCCTAACATGGAATCTAGCATCATGTACCTGTAATGGGGACTATTTTTCTCTACATTCATTACTTTTCACTTGTCCATATAACATTACATCTGCCATTTAGAATCCCAGTCTCCTAGTCTCACAATGTCCTTCTGCAGTTCTTCACAATTTTGTATCATCTACAAAACTGGTCATCTCACTCATCATTCCATTATTCAGATTATTTATGAATATGTTACACATCACAGGTACCAGTACAGACTTCTGGGGCATGCCATTAATGATCTTTCTCTATTTGGAAACTATTTATTTCTACCTGTGTTTCCTATCTTTTATCCAGTTACCAATCCACAATAAGACACTGCCTCTGATCCAGTGACCTCCCAATTTCTTGAGGATCATCTCATAAGTGATTTTGTCAAATGCCCTGAACTTGGTGGTTGGGGAAACAGATAAGTATGTGGAAATAAGTGTGGGAGCTTGCTGGGCAGACTGGATGGGCTGTTTGTGTTGCGGTCCCGGTCGCCAGGCTAGCGACCGGGTCCTTACCTTTCTGCCGACTCCCCCGGGGCTGCCGCGATCCGCTGTGCCTGAGGCCTGTAGGGCCGCATGGCAGCGTCTCCCTCCACGTGGAGACGCCGCCGAAGGCCGAGCCTGACTCCTCCCACTGCCTGGGCACGCGCGCGCGCGAGGAGGGGGCTCTTAAAGGTCCAGCACCCGGAAGTGCTGAAACGCCCCGTTCCTGACGTCAGATGCTGGCTGGCTATTTTTTTTTTTTTTTTTGAATTTGAACTGTTTTATTGCTTAATATTGCAACATTACAAATGTCAATTCTGCATGTAAATGCATAACTTGTTATGTACTTGCATAAGAGTAATGAACAGCACAATAAAGACTTAACGTATAACAACAAACGCCTTGTCAAATGTCAATTAACTCACGTATGCACGGTATCAAAAAGGAACTTAGTAATACCTCAACAAGTACCTATAGTGCATAGATACAAGATTCAATTCCCTCTTCCCTCCCCCCCCTCCCTCTCTGTTTAACATGAGTGTTATAGAGCATGTAAAAATGAAAGCGTGTAATATTAAAGAAAAATGTCCTGTCCCATCCTGTACAATCTCCTGGGCCTGTCTGTCCGTGTAGGACTCTTCCCTCGCTTAGGGCGCCGAGGCACCCGCTGATGAAACCTGGCTTCTCTTCCAAATAGAAAACAATCTCCAGGTACTCCTGAAGGGGATCTCAGTGTGCCGAAGATAAGCTGTGATTTCAGCCAGTCGATAAATTTGCTCCACTTTTCGTTGAATATCCAACAACGAGGGAAGTCGTGGTGATCTCCATTGCCTTGCTATTTCAATCCTGGCTGCTGTAAAAATAAAGTTAACCATGGTATTGGTGTGTTCTTTTCCTTGATGTAAAGGGAAACCCAGCAGAGCTTGTTGAGGAAGGACTGATATGGGAAAATGATATAATTGGTTTAACCAAGCTTCCAGTTGTATCCACAGAGGGCGAATTTGGTTACACTCCCACCACATGTGAAAGAAACTACCCGTTGTCTGACATCCCCTCCAACAACTACCGGAAAATGAAGGATACATGTGATGTAGCCTCTCCGGCGAATAGTACCAACGAAATACCATTTTCCAACAATTTGCAATAATATGTGAGGCTATAAGGCCCTTTCCCATTCTAGAAAAAAGATCTTCCCAAGCACCCTGGGAAAAGGTTCTATGTAGATCGGTTTCCCATGCCCGTATATAAGTGGGTGTTTGGTACCATTCCTTCCCCAAGAATACATAAACATTGGAAAGTAATTTTGTGGTTTGGTGAGAATTTAAACATAAACGTTCAAAATCAGATGGCCCTTGTGCGAAGTGTATAGGTAAATGGTGGGAATGAGCAAAATGGCGCAGCTGTAAATACAAATACACATCAGACTGTCCTAAGCCAAATTTCTGCTGCAGTTCCGGAAAACCTATCATATGTTGTGCCCCCCAAAGCTGTCCCCAATTACAAATACCCTTCTTTTCCCAAGCCTTGAACGCTGGGTTTTCAAAGCCCGGAGTAAATAAGGAGTTAGCATATAAATAAGTGCTAGAATAATATTCTTGGGTCCCCACCAACCGGGATTTCCTGGTATCCCACAGCTGCAGAGATAACAGCATAGAGGGTGGCAAAACCTTCCAAGGTTGTGCAGTCCAGGTCTTTTTAGGTTGCCATAATAAACTAGATAGTGGAACATGGGCCAACAGCTGTTGGCTAAACACTATCCACGGTTTCTGCAAAGCAGGTCTATGCCACTCTATTAAGGTCTTTAACCTGGCCACCAGATAATATTGCTCTAAATGAGGGACACTCAGGCATCCCTGTATTTTGGATCGGTACAAAGTCGTGCAAGCAATTCTGGATCTCTGGCCTCCCCATACATAAGATAACAAGCGTTTCTGCCATTTAACAAGACTGGGTTTTGGAATGGCCAGTGGAAGCGTCTGGAAGAGATACAGAAATTTAGGTAAAATTGACATTTTTACAGCCGCTATTCTTCCAAACCAGGATATTCTATAGCGGTTCCATTCCTCTAAGTCTCTCGTAATCTGAGCCCACAATCTATCGTAGTTAAGATGAACCATATCTTGCGTGACGCTTAGATATACCCCCAAATATTTAATAGATGATTTTGCCCAACGAAATCGGTATTTCTCCCTTAAAGAGTTTTCCAAAGCAGTAGAAATATTGACATTGAGTAGTTCGGATTTTTCCCAATTTATGCGGAAACCCGAGACTTTACCAAAGGCCTCCAAATCCTGGGAGACCAGTGGCAAAGATCGCTCCGGTTCTGTGACCAGCAGCAAAATATCATCTGCAAAGAGAGATAATTTTGTCTCAAAGGCCCCCACTCTTATTCCCTTAATTTCTGGATTATTCCGGATTTTATTTGCTAGAGGTTCAATAAAAATAGCAAATAACAAGGGCGATAGGGGACAGCCCTGTCTAGTACCCCTTTGTACTGCAAAAGTGGATGAGTAGCCCCCATTTACCTTTATACACGCTAAAGGATGTTGATATAGCTGGTGTAGCCATTGAAGAAAGTTAGCACCAAAATTTAAGCGTTGTAGCAAAGCAAATAAATAAGGCCAATGAACTACATCAAAAGCCTTTTCAGCGTCTACCGAGAGAGCCACCGCTGGCAGCTTATTTTGCTGGACCCACCAAATCATATCCATTATTTTATGCACGTTGTCACTAGCTTGTCTACCTGGTATGAACCCAGCTTGGTCTGGATGAATAATTTGTGCCAAAAACCCATTCAACCTGTTGGCCAAAATCTTTGCCAAAATCTTCAGATCAATATTAATAAGGGAGATTGGCCTATAAGAGCCACACGCGGTAGGGTCCCTTCCGGGTTTGGCCAAAATCGTAATACCAGCCGTATTAGCTGTAGAGGAGAGCGAATTACCTTCCCTTAAGGATTTAAAGAACTTAGCCAAGACAGGAGCCAACAAAGGAGCAAATTGTTTATAAAATCTCCCTGTATAGCCATCGATGCCTGGAGATTTACCTGGTTTTAATTCTTGAATAACTTTCCGTATTTCTAATTCTGAAATATCTTTATCCAAAATAAGCCTCTGGGAGGGATCTAAAATTTGTAAATCGGAATTATCCAGATAACTATCTATCCCCTCCTGGGAAATCGTTGCATTAGCAGAATATAATTCAGCAAAATATTGCTGAAAGCGCTGTCTAATTTCTTTACCATCCACAAGCATAGACCCGTCTGGACTTTTAATTTTTACAATAGACGCTTGATCCTGTTTACGCTTCAATTTGTGTGCCAGCAGCTTCCCTGCTTTGTTGCCCCCTTCAAAGTATTTTTGTTGAATCCGCTCTAACTGATATGCTATGGTGACGTTGTCAATAGCGGATATTTTAGACCGCACCTCCTCAATAGATCGAAGTAAACCCCTCCGAGTGGGACATAATTTGTGATTTTTCTCTAGTGTTGTTAACTGCTGCACTAAGTGTGATCTCTCACGAGCTCTTTGCCGCTTGACATAAGAGGCTCGAGCTATAATTTTACCTCTAAGTGTCGCTTTTAAACATTCCCAGAGCGTCCCCGCTGTGACTTCTCCAGTATCATTAAGCAATAAGTATTCCTGAATATCATTTTCCAGCTGAGACACAAACCGGGGATCATTTAAGAGGGAGTCATTTAATTTCCAAAATCTTATCCCTCTATCGTAGTCCTGGAGGTGCAGAGTGAACCAAACAGGAGCATGATCTGACCACACCATAGCCTCAATCTCGACCTCTTTTATCCTAGGGAGTAAACTCCTGCTACCCAGGAACATATCAATCCTCGAATAACTATTATGGGGATTGGAATAAAAGGTATAATTCCTGGATCTAGGAAAACGTGTTCGCCATACATCCACTAATCCCATGCCTGTAATCAAACGTTTAAGTGCTTGTCTAGCCACCCTAGGGTCCGAGCTAGTCCCAGTAGAAGTATCTTTACTGGGATCCAATGTGAGATTAAAATCCCCTCCAATAATTACAGAGCCTTCTATTTTGGACAACAGAGTACTGCTCATTTGGTTAAAGAAGTCAGCCTTATGATCATTAGGCCCATACACCGAGATCAAAGAAAGGATTTCCCCCCCCAACAATATTTTCAACATTACCAGCCTGCCCGATGCATCCATAAACTGGTCTTTAAATTCAAAATGCATATCCTTATGAATAAGAATGCCAGTACCCCGCATATTTTGCAGTGGGAGTGGCTGCAGCCCAGTATTGATAAGGAAATTTAGGGTGCCTCATTAAACCCAGATAGCGTTTTCGCAAATGTGTTTCTTGGAGAAACACCACATCCGCTCGGATGCGATCCAACTCCTTAAGCAATAAACGACGCTTACCTAGACTATTAAGCCCTTTAACATTAAGGGAATAAAATTTAAGCGTCGCCATGGTAACAAGACCCCCCCTTCTGTTTGCTGGAGTTTGCCACTGAAAATCCTTCCAAGTGCCAAACTCTGTGCCACAGCCATCTTAACTCCTGCATGTTAAACAGAAACAATCCCAACCCCAGCCCCCCTGGGGGGCTGGGGTTGGGATTGTGGGACCCACCCCCAGGGGATTGTGGGACCCACCCCCTGGGGGACCCACCCCCCGGGGGGTGGGGGACCTTCTGTGATCCCTGAAGCACAAACCCTGTGCTTCTATTAATCATGGAGGAAGTCAACCGTTACTCCTCATGACCCCGATCGGGTAGTGAATGCCAAAATCACCGCCTGTGTCACTCATAATACTGTCGGTCATGGCGAAACTGCAAGCCTACTGCGTAAAAATACGCAGTCAGTCCGGCAGGTCGGTCTGAGGCTCCTCCTCGGTATTCCGCTGGAGCCTTTTGCGCCCCTTCATGGCCCGCTGCCATCGAGGTTGAGCCTGAAGCGTGGTAGCGATGTGCGCCAGGGCGGCACCTGCTCCTTTTGGCGCCTGGGGAACATCAACTGTAAGACCAATCTCCTTCAGGATCCCGCAGGCTTCCAGGACTGTTTTTGCCTTATGTGTTGTGCCCTGAAACTGGAACGATAAGCCTCCCGGATAGAGCCACCGGTATCTAATATTGGCCTCCACAAGCTTCGCTGTGATGCAGCAAAAATCCTGGCGCTTTTTTAGAGTAGCTGAGGATAGATCCGCAAAAATGGCAATTTCATGCCCCTCCCAGGTCCAGGAACGCTGGCGCCTAGCAATGTGGTATAGCTGTTCTTTGAGAGCAAAAGAGTGGAAACACACCACAATGTCTCTAGCTCTGTTACCGATCCTGGGGCCCAGAGTTCTATGGGCTCTGTCAATAAGAATGGTAGGAGAGGCAGCATCAGGTTCAATCCCAGGGGATTCCAATAAAAAGGTCGCTATTTTCTCTACTACAGCAACACAGTCCTTATAGTCTTCTAGTTCCGGTACTCCTCTTATCCGGAGATTACTTCTCCGACTGCGGTTTTCCATATCTTCTACCTTATCTGCTAGGGCTAGGCATGTGGCTGATAGATCCTGGTAGCTTGATTGCATCTGCAGCCAGCCCTCCCCCTGGGTGTCCAGCCTGCATTCCGCCTCCTCCACTCTCCTGCCGAGCTCAGCAGTCTCTGCTTGCAGCCCTGCAATTAGTGAGGTAATCTCAGCTTTATACCCCTTAATATCTTGCCTGATCTCGACGAACCAGCTTCTGAGTTCTTCACGGTTTGGGAAATCAGATGCAGGGGCAGGCAGAGCGAGCACACCCTCTTCACTCTCCATGCTTTCAGCACTCTGCTCCTCCGGCGCCATCTTGTGGTTCCCTGCCTCGGAATCGCCGCTGCCTTTCATATAAGAAAACTTTTTAAAGTCAGCTGTCTTTCTTTTTGTGGCCATTCCGCCAGCCTCAGGACACCTTCCCCTCTCTGAATCGCGTGGTTGCCAGCAAAAACGAGCGGTTTTTGCGATTTTTTTTCAAGCTGAAACCCGCGGGGCTCACGGAGCTCTAGGTTTTTGCAGCTCCCATGAGGGGTGAAGTCACTTCCTCTCGCTGGCTGGCTATTTAAACCAGCGTCTGACTGCCTTACCTTGCCTTTGCAACGTGGTCGCTCCTTGAGTGGTTAGTTGCCTTGTTCCTGCTTGTTCCAGCCGTGCCTTGCTTCCAGCTCTGGTTCCTGCTGTTCCAGCCGTGCCTTGCTTCCAGCTCTGGTTCCTGCTTGTTCCAGCCGTGCCTTGCTTCCAGCTCTGGTTCCTGCTTGTTCCAGCCGTGCCTTGCTTCCAGCTCTGGTTCCTGCTGTTCCAGCCGTGCCTTGCTTCCAGCTCTGGTTCCTGCTTGTTCCAGCCGTGCCTTGCTTCCAGCTCTGGTTCCTGCTTGTTCCAGCCGTGCCTTGTCTCCAGCTCCGGTTCACGCTTGGTCCAGCTGTGCCTTGCTTCCAGTTCAGGTATCTGCTTGGTCCTGCCGTGCCTTTGACTCCAGCTCCGACTCCACGATTCTCCTTGTCTTCAGCCAGCCACGACCCTCGGACTTCTTCACGATTCTCCTTGTCTTCAGCCAGCCATGACCCTCGGACTTCTTCACGATTCTCCTTGTCTGCAGCCAGCCACGACTCTCGGACTTCTTCACGATTCTCCTAAGTCCCAGCGACTCGGACCCCTACGGGCTCCTCCTGGGGGGGTCTCGGGTTTCCAGGGCGAAGACGTCATCAATCTGCTCCAGCTAAGCTCCGCCTCCCGGCTCATTACCAACTGTGGACGTCGTCCATATCAGCCAGCCCAAGGGTCCACTATTGACTTTCTTCACAACATAACAGTTTGCAAAGGCCATGGACTCGGCGGACTCCTCTCCTATGCAGGCCATCCCTGGCATGGCCCAAAGAATCCAGCAGCAACAGCAATGTCTAGAAGTCTTGGCTGCTACGGTGGATCGCCTAGCCAGTCGCTTGGACGCCAATCCTCCACCGGTGGCACAACCTCCGCCTCCACCGGCAGCTCAAACTCCCGCGCAGACTCAGCTTCCAGTGCCTACACGTTATTCCGGAGATGCCAGATCGTGCAGGGCGTTTTTGAACCAATGCTTCATCCGCTTCACCTTATTACCGGGGCAGTTCCCGTCCGATGCCGTCAAGGTAGCATACATTTTGTCTTTGCTCGATGGGAAGGCCATGCTGTGGGCCTCACCCATGTGGGAGAAACAAGACACCATGCTGCACAACTTGCAGGATTTCGTGACTCATTTCAAACAGACTTTTGACGAGCCAGCCCGTGCAACTACCGCTACCACTGAAATCCTGCAGCTAAGACAAGGATCCCGCTCGCTAGCAGAATACGCTATTGAGTTCCGTACTCTGGCGATGGAACTCGGTTGGCAGGATGACTGCTTGCGGGGTATTTTCCTGGAAGGACTCGCAGGTCGTATCAAGGACGAGTTGATGGCTCGCGACCTGCCCCTCAGGGAGGATAGACCGACGATTGCAACAACGAACCAAGGAGGCTCGAGTTCTTCGTCGCCCCGTTTCGTTGGCACCCTCCTTCTCCAGGTCTATGGTTGTACCTCACAAAACATCATCGGCCACCGGCAGTTCCTCGGAGGAACCTATGCAACTTGGAAGGGCGCCTCTAACCGAGGAAGAGAAGAAACGCCGCCGCATCCAGGGTCTTTGCCTATATTGCGGCACTAAGGGTCATTTCCTTGGTCAATGTCCTGCAAGACCGGGAAATGGTCAAGTCTAGGGAGAAATGAGGAGATTCCCCTAGGCTGTGTCAATGCTGCTCCTCAATGTACAGTTCCTATAACGTTGGAGTATCCTGGAGGCTCCTTCCAGACGCTAGCTTTGATTGATTCCGGTGCCGGAGGGAATTTTATCTGGAAAGAACTGGTAGACCAGCTCGGACTACCTACTAAGCGCTGGAGACCTCCGTTACGGGTTACCTCCATCCGGGGAACCCCGTTACCGGGATACATTTCTGAAACCACGATGCCTCTCACTTTACGAACAGGTGTGCTTCACACTGAGACAATCTCTTTTTTACTACTCGAGAAATCTGTGCACCCTGTGGTCTTGGGACTTCCCTGGTTGCAACAACATGCTCCCGTGATCCATTGGGATTCCCTCCAGATTGCGCAATGGAGTTCTTACTGTTTCCAGAACTGCCTGGATCCTCTTCCAAGACCGGAGATAGTACTCTCTCACTCAGTCCTAGAACTTTCCCAGCCTTACCGGGAATACTCTGATGTGTTCTCTAAACAAAAGGCCGAACTCCTCCCATGCCATCGGCCTTTTGACTGTGCCATTGATCTCTTACCAGGCTCCACCCCACCACGGGGTAGGGTTTACCCTCTTTCACTGCCGGAGACCCGTGCAATGTCGGATTACATCTCGGAAAATCTTGCTAAGGGCTTCATTCGCCCCTCACACTCCCCTGCAGGAGCAGGGTTCTTTTTTGTATCCAAAAAAGACGGCTCCCTCAGGCCATGCATAGACTATCGAGGCCTGAATTCCATCACGAAGAAAGATCGCTATCCTTTGCCTCTGATCCCGGAATTACTCGATAGACTTCAGGGAGCTAAGATTTTTACAAAGCTGGACTTGCGTGGGGCATACAACCTGGTTCGTATTCGTCCGGGTGACAAATGGAAGACAGCGTTCAACACTGGAGACGGACATTACGAATATCTGGTAATGCCTTTCGGCTTATGTAATGCCCCAGCTGTCTTCCAGAATCTTATGAACGAGGTACTCCGGGAGATGCTTCATTCCTTTGTCATTGTTTACCTCGACGATGTCTTGATCTATTCCCAAGATCTCTCTTCCCATCGCCAACACGTCAAACGGGTTTTACAGGCTTTAAGAGACAATCATCTATACGCTAAATTTGAAAAATGCCAGTTTGAGTGTGAGTCACTTCCGTTCTTGGGTTACATAGTTTCCTCGTCCGGTTTCCAGATGGATCCAGAAAAGGTGGCAGCCATTACCAATTGGCCTCGCCCGTCTGGCCTGAAGGCTCTACAGCGATTTCTTGGCTTTGCCAACTTTTACAGGCATTTTATACCGCATTATTCCCAGAAGGTAGCTCCCCTCACTGCGCTTACACGCAAAGGAGTTAACGCTCACGACTGGTCCACTACCGCCTCGGATGCCTTTGAAGCGTTAAAACAAGCTTTCATAACAGCCTCCTGCCTACGACACCCAGATCCACAACGTCCCTTCATTTTGGAGGTCGATGCCTCGAACCTGGCTGTCGGCGCCGTTCTCAGTCAACACGATGCTTCCGGCAAATTGATGCCATGTTCTTACTTTTCTAAAAAGTTTTCACCCGCCGAATGTAACTACGGCATCGGAGACAAAGAACTCCTAGCCATCAAGTTAGCCTTCGAGGAGTGGAGGCAATGGCTAGAGGGGGCTAATCATCCGGTAACCGTGTACATGGACCACAAAAATTTATTGTACTTAGCCCAAGCTCAACGACTAAACCCGCGGCAAGCAAGATGGTCACTCTTCTTCAGTCGTTTCAATTTCCTCCTCAAGTTTCGACCAGCAGAGAAGAATGTGCGGGCCAATGCTCTCTCTCGTACTTCTCAGCCGGAGGAGGAGGAGGACTCGCCACAGACCATCCTGGACCCTGCTTGTATTCAACTAATTACCACCTCCATTGTTCCTACAAGTAAGACTACTGTTCCTAAAAGACTGCGGAGGAAAGTTTTGTCTTGGGGACATGACTCGTTGACCGGGGGGCATGCTGGTAGGCTACGAACATTGGACCTTATAAATCGTTACTATTGGTGGCCTGGTCTTCGACGTGACGTTTCCCTCTACATCAACTCTTGTCCCACTTGCGCCCTGCAAAAACCACTAAATGGTCCTCTGAGAGGCTTACTGCAACCATTACCAGTACCCACAGAACCATGGACACATATCGCCACGGATTTTATGGTGGAACTTCCGCCTTCGCAAGGCAAAACCGTGGTATGGGTCACAGTGGACCGCTTCTCTAAAATGGCTCACTTTGTGCCTTTGCCCAAATTACCTTCCGCCACCGAATTGGCTTCTCTATTCACACATCATGTATTTCGTATACATGGTCTGCCTCAGGACATTGTGTCTGACAGGGGCACTCAGTTCACAGCCAGGTACTGGAAAGCCTTATGCAAAAAGTTCAAGATCCAGTTGAGTTTCTCTACCGCTTTCCACCCACAAAGTAATGGGCAAACAGAACGCATGAATCGTTCGTTGAAGTTGTTCCTACGAGCGTTCATTAATCACAAACAAGACAATTGGGTAGAACTTTTGCCCTGGGCGGAATTCGCATATAATAATCAAATACATACGGCGACAGGGAAATCGCCTTTTCAAATCGTGTATGGTAAACAACTCAAACCACCATTACCTCTACCAGTACCAACCTCCTCACCTGCCGCTCAGGTTACCGCAGATCAACTGAGTAAACTTTGGTCCTCTGTTCAACATCGACTTCATAAGGTCGCACGCACTGCTAAACACCACTACGATCGTCATCGAAAACCTGCATTCACTTTTCTTCCAGGCGATCGAGTGTGGCTCAGTACAAAGAACATTCATTTGAGGCAACCGTCCAAAAAACTCTCACCCAAGTTCTGTGGGCCTTTCCGCGTAGCAGAGAGGGTAGGTTTGGTCTCGTATCGCCTTCGACTCCCTACCACTCTACGCATTCATGATGTCTTTCACGTCTCTCTTTTGAAACCAGTAATTCTTTCCAGATTTCACCCCAGACCGCTCGATGATGGTTCCACCACTACGGATGGGGATCCTACATTTCAGGTACGAGAGGTCCTTGATGCGCGCTTCGCCAACAGACGTTGGGAATATCTGCTGGCTTGGGAAGGTTGTGGCAATGAAGACAATACATGGGAACCTGCCCGCAACATTTTGGACAAGACTCTTCTGCAGCAATACCATCAGGACCATCCTGACAGGCCAAGCCCTTTGAAGAGGGGGCGTAAAGGAGGGGGTACTGTTGCGGTCCCGGTCGCGAGGCTAGCGACCGGGTCCTTACCTTTCTGCCGACTCCCCCGGGGCTGCCGCGATCCGCTGCGCCTGAGGCCTGTAGGGCCGCATGGCAGCGTCTCCCTCCACGTGGAGACGCCGCCGAAGGCCGAGCCTGACTCCTCCCACTGCCTGGGCACGCTCGCGCGCGAGGAGGGGGCTCTTAAAGGTCCAGCACCCGGAAGTGCTGAAACGCCCCGTTCCTGACGTCAGACTCTGGCTGGCTATTTAAACCAGCGTCTGACTGCCTTACCTTGCCTTTGCAACGTGGTCGCTCCTTGAGTGGTTAGTTGCCTTGTTCCTGCTTGTTCCAGCCGTGCCTTGCTTCCAGCTCTGGTTCCTGCTGTTCCAGCCGTGCCTTGCTTCCAGCTCTGGTTCCTGCTTGTTCCAGCCGTGCCTTGCTTCCAGCTCTGGTTCCTGCTTGTTCCAGCCGTGCCTTGTCTCCAGCTTCGGTTCACGCTTGGTCCAGCTGTGCCTTGCTTCCAGTTCAGGTATCTGCTTGGTCCTGCCGTGCCTTTGACTCCAGCTCCGACTCCACGATTCTCCTTGTCTTCAGCCAGCCACGACCCTCGGACTTCTTCACGATTCTCCTTGTCTTCAGCCAGCCACGACCCTCGGACTTCTTCACGATTCTCCTTGTCTGCAGCCAGCCACGACTCTCGGACTTCTTCACAATTCTCCTAAGTCCCAGCGACTCGGACCCCTACGGGCTCCTCCTGGGGGGGTCTCGGGTTTCCAGGGCGAAGACGTCATCAATCTGCTCCAGCTAAGCTCCGCCTCCCGGCTCATTACCAACTGTGGACGTCGTCCATATCAGCCGGCCCAAGGGTCCACTATTGACTTTCTTCACAACATAACAGTTTGATCTTTTTCTGCTATGTTTCTATGCTTTCTGAAAATCCAGACTCACCTTTGTCCGCATGTTTATTTACACCCTCAAAAAAATCTAGTAAATTGGTAAGGCAAAACTTCCCTTTGCAAAAACCATGTGACTCTCCTCCATTAAACCATGTTTATTCCCTGTCAGCTCTTCATTTTATAAAAAGCCCCCATGACAACAGGTATCTTCCTTTACACCCTTCTGATTCTTCATTAAAAAAAAAATAAACAGCAAGGAGTAGAGATGGCTGAGCAGAGATATGATAGAGATCTAATAAAAAAAGAGTTGAGTGGAATGGATAAACAGATAATCATTTTAAATACATACTTATCAGGATGGGTGGTGCTACAGTCAATTACCTCTAGCACCCCCTATACCCATATAATCCGAATAGCTCAGAAAAGACCCCAGGGATTTTCACAGAATTCGATTTTTATTTGTTAGACTTTTCAGGTTTATCAGATAGAATAAAATAGACAGTCCTTGCTGCTCAGCATCAATTTATATTGAATAAAGCTCTGCATCATTAGTAAACTTAACATATCAGAGACCTTGACTTGCTTAGGTTAGCTAACTAAACTTAGGAGATTACCTTCCATTTCACCCTCAAGCAGTCTCTGAGGAGGCAGTCTTTGCCTATGGGAGCAGGCGTTATTGGTCCCGGTCATTTGCTGGGCTAAGGCCGGTCTGAGCCTTGGAGAAGAAAAAGATAGGTTTGAGACAAACATCCAGGTAACAGCAGGACTTCTTACATGTGTGGAACACCAGAGCTCATCTGCTTCATCACAGGAAGGGGTGAGAGTGGGGTGGAGTCTCAAGCATGTTCTTCAGGTGTTAATGGTTCTTCTTTCACTGGCCCCATGAGCCCTTTCCTGGCTGCTTTAACAGGCAAAGCATGAATATGTAAGAAGCTCATGTATAGTCAAGCAGCAGGAGGGACAGGGTTGTTTCTCCATTTCAAACTGCTGGCCTCCCTTTCTCATTGGGGTTGTGGTCACTGCTCCTGCTGCATGATGACTCCAGACCAAGACATGATCTCAGTCCTGCAACCTCTTGACCTGTGAGCTGTCTTGCAGCATCAGCACTTTTCTGTGGGCTGACCTGTCTGATAAACTGCCCTTTGGATAGGCTATATTTCTTTTCTAGGCAGATTTGGGTTGTTTTCATGTTTGTGACCTGTCCCTGTCCTGGGTAGTCATAGCTCATTGTTTGAGGGAAAAAGCTGTAGCCCTTAAGTTAAACAGGCAGATCAGATAACCTTGGCATGTACTGTTATTCTGCTCAAATGTTCCTCCTCTTGTTTTTCTGTTGAAACATGTCGTCAGTGTCTATCTTGTGGGGTTAGTATTCATATTTGGTTGCATACAGTGGTAAAAACTTTTGATATCTCCTACATTAGGACTAGGAACGTTCATTCTCTTCCATAAATGGAGTTTCATCCATTCTGCTTCCCTCCAGTTTCTTGTTAACTAATGTTGGTCCTTCTCTGGGGTCTTCTTTAGTGAATACCGAACTGAAGTATTTGTTTAATATTTCTGCCATTTCTTGATCTGTCTCTACCCATTGATCTTTTTCACCTTTCAATTTTAGTATACCACTTTGGACTTTTCTCCTTTCACTGATTTCACTAAAGATGACCCTGGAGAAGGACCGACAATAGTTAACAAGAAACTGGAGGGAAGCAGAATGGATGAAACTCCGTTTACGGAAGTGAATGTATGGGAAGATCTAGGAAAACTGAAGGTGGACAAAGCCATGGGGCCTGATGAGGTTCATCCCAGGATACTGAGGGAGCTCAGAGATGTGCTGGCGGCTCTGCTGAGTAACCTGTTCAATAGCTCCCTGGAAACGGGAGTGGTGCCGAGTGATTGGAGAAGAGCGACGGTGATCCTGCTTCACAAGAGCAGGAGCAAAGAGGAGGCTGGAAACTACAGGCTGGTTAGCCTCACCTCAGTGGTGGGAAAGGTATTGGAGTCACTGCTGAAGGAAAGAATTGTGAACTATCTACAAGCAGCAGAATTGATGGACCAGAGGCAGCATGGTTTCACCAAGGGAAGGTCCTGTCAGACAAATCTGATCAACTTTTTTGATTGGGTGACTAAGGAATTGGATCGAGGAAGAGCGCTCAATGTCATCTACTTGGATTTTAGCAAAGCTTTTGATATGGTCCCACACAGGAGGCTGGTGAATCAAATGAGTTTAGGAGTGAGTGCCAAGGTGGTGGCCTGGATTGTAAACTGGTTGACAGACAGAAGACAATGTGTGATGGTAATTGGAACTTACTCTGAAGAGAGAGCGGTGTTAAGTGGAGTGCCGCAAGGATCAGTGTTGGGACCGGTCCTGTTCAATATCTTTGTGAGCAACATTGCGGAAGGGATAGAAGGTAAGGTTTGGCTTTTTGCGGATGACACTAAGATCTGCAACAGAGTGGACATGCCGGAAGGAATGGAGAGAATGAAACTGGATTTAAGGAAGCTGGAAGAGTGGTCAAAGATATGGCAGCTGAGATTCAATGCCAAGAAGTGCAGAATCATGTATATGGGGTGTGGAAATCCAAAAGAACTGTATTCGATGGGGGGTGAAGGGCTGATGTGCACGGAGCAGGAGAGAGACCTTGGGGTGATAGTGTCTAAAGATCTGAAGTCGGTGAAACAATGTGACAAGGCGATAGCTAAAGCCAGAAGAATACTGGGCTGCAAAGAGAGAGGAATATTGTGTAAGAAAAGGGACATGATTATCCCCTTGTACAGGTCCTTGGTGAGGCCTCACCTGGAGTACTGTGCTCAGTTCTGGAGACCGTATCTCCAAAGGGACAGAGACAGGATGGAGGTGTTCCAGAGAAGGGCAACCAAAAAGTGGAGGGTCTTCATCGAATGACTTATGAGGAGAGATTGAAGAATCTAAATATGTATACCCTGGAGGAAAGGAGGAGCAGAAGTGATATGATACAGACTTTCAGATACTTGAAAGGTTTTAATCATCCAAAGACAATGACAAAACCTTTTCTGTTGGAAAAAAATCAGCAGAACCAGGGGTCACGATTTGAAGCTCCAGGGAGGAAGACTCAGAACCAATGTCAGGAATTATTTCTTCATAGAGAGGGTGGTGGACACCTGGAACGCCCTTCCGGAGGAAGTGGTGGCCAAAACCGTGAAGGATTTCAAAGGGGCGAGGGATAAATACTGTGGATCCATAAAGTCTAGAGGATGTGAATGAAGAGAAGAGGCATGGGGGTGGCTTGCAGGAATGACAGCTACTACCTGGAGATTAATACCCTTATTCATTAAACATACTCACTGTTAATGTGACTCCAACATGCTCGATGCTTCAAGGCAAGAGGAAATGTGGAAAAAAAGGAGTTGCTTTCACAAAAAAAGCGGGGGAGTAGCTTGCTTGTTGCGGCGGTTACTACCCCAAACCAAATAAGACTGATACTTCACTTTCAATGCATATCCAGCATAGCTCTCTGCTTCACTGGCAGGGGGGGAAGAGGAAAAGAGGATTTATATTCAGGCAACAACCAACAAGGACTGAATTACATAGTCTGGGTAAACAAATATGCATTGGTGTAGCTTGCTTTTACAGAGGTTACTACCCTGAATCAATTAAGGCTGATGCTTCACTTGGAATACATATATCCAGCACAGCTCCCTGCTTCAACGGCAGGGGGGCATAAAGAAAAGAGGATTTATATTCAGATTTATATTCAGACAACAACCAACAAGGACTGAATTGCACAGGCTGGGTAAACAAATAAGCGTGGGAGTAGCGTGCTTATTGCGGCAGTTACTACTCCTAACCAATTAAGCTAGATACTTTACTTAGATGCAGCTCCAGCACTGCTCTCTACATCAGTGGCGGGGGTGGAAGGTAACTAGAACCAAAAAGTTACTAATAAGGGCCAAGAGTAACAGATAAGTATGAGAAAAAAGAATAAGTGTGAAAGCTTGCTGGGCAGACTGGATGGGCCATTTGGTCTTCTTCTGCTATCATTTCTATGTTTCTAGGTTTCAATGAAGCTAATAGGTTGCACATTTAAAACAAATTGGATAATGTATTTTTTTTCACTCAGTGCACAATTAAACTATGGAATTTGTTGCCAGCGGATGTGGTGAAAACATTTAGCATATCTAGATTTAAAAAAGGTTTAGGTAAGTTCCTGGAGGAAAAGCCTGTAAACCTTTATATAGACTTGGGAAAGCTACTGCTTATCACTGGTTGCAAACAAGAGGATTGAATCTATTCTTTGGGAAATCACTGGGTACTTGCGACCTGGATTGGCCACTGTTGGAGACAGGATGTGGGCTTAATGGACTTTTGGCTTCACCTAATATGGCAAGTCTTTGTTGCGTTGGAGGTGGATCCTTGGGCTGAGGTGGGGTTGACGCAACCCGTAGGTGAGGCCCTACAGGTACCCACCATCAGCAGGTGGAGTGGGCTGAAGCTAGAGGCCACTGGAGCTTCACCTATACCAGCCCACGTTCCCTCGGGTTGAGCCTTTGGGTGCCGGGGCTGTCAGGACTTAGGTGGGCCTCGAGGGTAGTTGGAGGATAATGGGTAAATTCAGCCCAGAGACAGCAGCCGGTAGATGGCGAAGTTCTATCTGTTATGGTGAGCGGTGTTTTGGGTGGCTCCCTGGGCACTGTGGCAGATGACCACACCCACGGGGAGGAGGCCCCGTGAGGAGCCACAGCACTAGGCTACACTCAGAATGCACAAACACAGTTAGTTCTGTATTATACAGGTTGAAGAGTACCACAGAGGTGGAAGTAGTGAGGCAGTCTGGTAGTTGCAGTCTCAGGACCTCGGCAGAGGGAGCCCTTATCACCCCCTTGGTCTTGGCAGGTTCCGAAGCAGGTTTTCCCAGCAAGGAAGTACTGTGGATGAGATAGACTGAGAGTTAGAGTACTCACTATGTGTTTGCTGTAGATATGGCAATTCCACCAGGTTGTAGAAGGAAGTGCAGGCAGGGAGAGCAGGCCCTCGAGGAGCGAGTACCTGTTCCCTGTAAGGCACCTGAAATAAAGGCAGAGGGCCCCCGAGGAGTGGGTACCCAGGTTAGCAGTTACCCCGAAGGGTGGAGAGAGAGCTTCCAGTGGCAGAGTAGCGTAGACAGGAATGGATTTGATGTCCTTGCTAACTCAGTGAGCTAGCAAATTAGAATAGGTTATGTATCCGGATGGCGTGACGTCAGCAACGGGGAACGACCCTGAGGTTCACGCCAAGGTTGGAATAAAGATGTGGTGACGCGCGCGCACCCTAGTAGGTACCGTGGAGGAGCATGGCGGGAGGCTGCACCATAGCCGTTCCAGGGATGCCGGAGAGAATGACTTGTAGATGGGCGGCGGTAGCCATCTTTCCTAGTAAGCAGGAGGAGCCGTGGAATAAGGTGAGGCAAATGGGGCAAAGATGTCTAGCACCGACGGACCGCAACACTATCCTGGACGGAATTCGGTACGGAAACTCGGGCATCAAGGAACAAGAGGAGACTGATGGTGGCCGAGAAATGAAAGGCCGGAGCCTTAGCAGTCCACGTCCAGAGGTAGGGATGAAGACGCCACTGAAGAACAAGAGTCAAGGCTGATGGGAAATGGAAGCTGAGGAAGGTAGCAAGCAATGAAGAACTCTGGACTTGGAAAAGCCTATGACGTAGTCACTCGTAGTAGTGGTCAGGGCACGGAGATAGCAGCACGGTCAGGTGAAGCAATGGTCAGGGCACGGAGATAGCAGGCAATGGTCAGGTTTGGAGAAGGCAGGCAAGGTCAGATGTAGCAAGGGTCAGGCTTGGAGAAGGCAAACAAGGTCAGACGTAGCAGAGGTTCAGGCTTGGAAGAAAGCAGGCAAGGGTCAGACGTAGCAGAGGTCAGGCTTGGAGAAGGCAGGCAAGGTCAGACGTAGCAGAGGTCAGCCTTGGAGATGCAGGAAGGTTAGGCGTAGCAGAGGTCAAATCCAGGAAGTCAATCCAACACAGAGACGAGATGAACAGAGGAACAGGAACCAGGACAAGGAGAATCAGGACACAGCAAGGCAAACGAGAGTAGCAACAAGTACTCGGAGAACGAGGAGACCTGTTGCAAAGGCAATGCTATGGAGTGAGGCCTGAGCTTTTAAACACTGCAGCCAGGTTCCGCCGCAGGCCCCTTTAAAACAGTCATCGATATCACACGCTCCTAGGGAGGGGTGTTGTGTGCTGCTGGTGGCGTCTCTCCGCGGCCTCCCGAGAGAGGCCTGACGGATGGAGGCATCCTGGCTGGAGGTCCCCGGCAATGAGGCAGGGCCAGAGGCGCTGGCGGGAGTCTGAGGTCGGGGCTGGCGGCCCACCAGCGCTAGCGACGGGGAGCTGGAAGCTGGATTCTGCTTAGCAAGGTAAGAGGACCACGTTGCGGAGCTGCCGGCGGGTGGCACGCGTAACAGTCTTTTGTCTTTATTGATTGCATTATCTGTTGTTCTGTATTTGCCCAAAATCTCCTGTTGGGGTGGGGAGCATTTTCTAAATGTAATAGATAAATACATATTTGAAAATAGCATTTGAAATGTGAAAAAATAATTTGTTTGAAAATTTAATTTATACATTTGATAGATCACCTTTCACAAAAACAATCAAAGTGGTTTACATAGAAATGTACATAAAGTATATAAATTGTGGTCAAGGCAAATATACAGGCTGATGCAATAAAGTGTGTTCAGCTGTGGGAGGTTAAACATTTTTTTAACCTG
This sequence comes from Rhinatrema bivittatum, assembly GCF_901001135.1. Taxonomy (NCBI): domain Eukaryota; kingdom Metazoa; phylum Chordata; class Amphibia; order Gymnophiona; family Rhinatrematidae; genus Rhinatrema; species Rhinatrema bivittatum. The sequence goes on from NW_021820693.1 coordinate 46,965, forward strand.
GCTGTTAAACTGTGTGCTAAATTTCTGTGCACGGGCTCTTACTGCACAGTTATTGCATCAAGCCTGATGGTAGGGTTGAAAATAGGGTTGGCTGAGATTCTAAGGAAAAGTTCAAAAGCAATTATTAGCCAGATAGATTTGGGAAAGGTGAACGTTATTCCTGAGAGTGAAATAAATCAACTATTTAGAATCTGCTGGGTACTTGTTGACCGAAATAGTCATTGTCGGAGACAAGATGCTTCACTCAATGGACATTGGTATGGCCTAACATGGCACTTCTTATGTTGTATGTATTATTTTAAGTTTAAATGCAACTTGTTCTTATTATTTATTAAAACTTTTCTATAACCGTCGGTATAGTAGAGCACCATCACAACGGTTTACAGTCAGGCACAAAATATGTGGTTTCTCAATTATCCATAGGGTGCCATTATTATACGGTTTACACGGTTCAATAATGTACTCTAAATGGGGAATGGGTGTGTTACAATTTATGATTAGCTGTCTTTCTAGTTTAATACTTAATTGTGAGAAAATAATAAAAATAAGCAAATTCTGCTTTTTTTCTTGTTGACTTCCTGCTTTGTGTATGTGTTGTTATTCCGCTACCTCACTTTCAGGCCTATCCAGTACCGAGCGGTAGGAAGAGCTTGCATTAGTGCCTACGGCACCCGTGGTTACCGCCCCGCACAGTGCAGCTCACCTACGCTCGATCCTGAAGCCTAATTATATGTAAATGTAAGCCGCGTCCGAAAAGCCTTAGGCCCGCGCAACCCAGGATACTGGATAGAGCGCCTGACAGGATCCTGGGTGCGCGGGCCTAAGGCTTCACGCCACGACTGGTATCTGTCATTTCAAAATGTCATTTGAAATGACAGATACAGAAGTCAACGGCGGCGACAGCGCAGGAAGCAACGGCGAAACGACTTGTCAGTGTCCCCCCTCCTCTCGGAGGCAGGGCGCGAAAAGCTGCTTGCTCCGGGAGGAGGGGGGACACTGACAGCGGCGAAGCAACGGCGAAGACAGCGGCGAAAACGACTTTTCAGTGTCCCCCCTCCTCTCGGAGCAGGGCGCGAAAAAGCCGCCTTTCTCCGGAGGAGGGGGGACACTAGCACGGGGAAGCTTTCCCCAGCCCGGACACCTGAGCATGAACACGATCTGGCCTCCCCTTAGCTCCTCCCACAAGATGGCCGCCTGCACGGGGAAGCGTGCATTGGCCGCTGAAGACTGATGTCGTGACGTCACGTCTTCAGCGGCCATTGTACGCTTTCCCCGTGCAGGCGGCCATCTTGTCGGAGGAGCTAAGGGAGCCAGATCGTGTGCCTGCTCAGGGCTGATGGCTGCAAAAAAGTAAGTTTTGCCAGTGTCCGGGCTGGGGGAAAGCTTCGCCGCTGTCATCTCGCACCCTCCCCCCCCCCCCCCCTCCCGGAGCAGGCTGCTTTTCGCGCCCTGCTCCGGGAGGGGGGGGGGGGGTAGAAGAGATGACAGCGGCGAAGCAACTTACTTTTAGCTTTTAAGTTTTTGTTTCGCTTATTTTTGGATTCGCCGCTGTCATCTCTCCGCCCCCCCCCCCCCCCCCTCCCGGAGCAAGGCAGTTTTTCGCGCCCTGCTCCGGGAGGGGGGGGAGAAGAGAACAAGCGGCGAAACAACTTACTTGCACGGGGAAAGCGGTCCTCCGTGGCAGCCCCAGTCCTCTCCCCTCCTCCCGAAGCCAAAAAAAAAAAAAAGCTTTTTTTTTTTGGCTTCGGGAGGAGGGGAGAGGACTGGGGCTGCCACGGAGACCGGCACCCATGATCGCGGCCGGGGCAGGTGAGCGGGGGCTGGGGGAAAGCTTGCCACCTACCCTTACCCATGCCTCTACCGCCTGGGTCAGGGTAGGCGGTAAGTTTGCAGGTTAAACGCGCAACAAACGGCAGGGAAAGGTAGCGTTAGTCGGGGCGCGGGTTACGGGATGCTAGGGGAATAGCTAATTGGCTCGTTGCATGCAATATTGAGCTAATTCGCTCGTTTGCATGCAATATACATGCCGCGGGCGGAAGGGGTTACCCGGGGAATTTAGGACTCGGTAGGAGTAGGTTAAAGGGGATTCGGGATCGCAGGAAGGGCTAACGCTGGCCGGAAACGGAGTTAAAAGCGGCTTAGGAGCAGGGTAAACGCGGCCGCACTTTACAGGATAGGCCTGTGTGAAATGCATTTTTGAAGAGCCATGTTATTAAGCATTTTTTAAAGAGTTTTAAGTCCTTCATTAGTCTTAATTCCAGGGGTAATGTGTTCCATAATAATGGTCCTGCCAAAGATAGTGCTCTCTCTCTCTAACTTGGGTCAACTTTGCTGTTTTGACTGAGGGTATGGTTATGGTTATCAGAGCTTTATTGGCTGATCTGAGATTTCTTTTGAGGGACAGGTAATCGTAATGCGGTGTTTAGCCAGTCAGAATTTTCGTCATTAATTAGCTTATGAACTGTGCATAGTGTTTTAAATTGAACTCTCTGTTCTATTGGGAGCCAGTGTAGATCTGCAAGTGTTTGGGTGATATGATCTCTTCTGCCTTTACCAGTAAGTATTCTGGCAGCCGAGTTCTGTAGTATCTGCAGTGGTGTGATAGTGGTGTATGGTAATCCTAGGAAAAGTGTGTTACAGTAGTCCTGGCTGGCAAATATTAATGCTTGTAGTACTGTATGAAAGTGTTCCTGATTTAATAAGGGTTTTAGTCTTCTAAGGACCATTAGTTTGGCGTAGCCTTCTCTTGCTTTTATTGATATGTGTTGCTAAGGCTCAGTTCAGTGTCTATAATTACTCCTAGGTTTCTAGCTTTCAGATCGATACAGTAAAGTGCAACCGCGGTTACCCTGCTCCTAACTCGCCTTCTACTCACTTTCCGGCCGCATTAGCCCTTCCCGTGATACACTATCCCCTTTAACTCATCCCTACCGCCTCTTAAAATCCCCGGGTAACCCCCTTCCGCACGCGGCATGTATATTTAATGTAAACGAGCGAATTAGCTATTCCCTCCCATACAGTAACGCGCGCCCCCGACTATCGCTTTTTTACTCTGCCGTTTTGCCGCGCGTTTACCCTGCTAACTTACCGCCTACCCTTACCCCAGCGTTAGAGGCAGGGGTAAGGGTAGACGGCAAACTTTCCCGCAGCCCCCGCTCACCTGCCCTGGCCGCGTCCGGTCTCCGGTGCAGCCACAGTCCTGTCCCCTCCTCCCGAAGCAAAAAAAAAAAAAACCCCGAAAAAAAAGTAGCAAGAGAGCGAGGGGAGAGACGGGCCTGCCAGTCCCTTGTCCTCTCCTCCCGAAGCAGGGCTCGAAAAGCAGCCTTGCTCCGGGAGGAGGGGGGGCAAGTTTAAAGCGACGAAGGCGACTTACTTTTGCAGCCCCCTCCCCTCTGGACATTGGCGACGACCGCGGCTCCTGCCTCCAGCTGTCAGACAGACGCATCGCACGTGGGAAAGCGGCCCCTATGGGTGCAATTGGCTGCTCAAGACGTGATGTGCCATGCCGTGACGTGACGTCACATGCTCAAGACGTGATGTGCCATGCCGTGACGTGACGTCACATGCTCAAGACGTGATGTGCCATGCCGTGACGTGACGTCACATGCTCAAGACGTGACGTCACATGCCGTGACGTCACGTCTTGAGCAGCCAATTGCACGCATAGGGGCCGCTTTCCCACGTGCGATGCGTCTGTCTGACAGCTGGAGGCAGGAGCCACGGTCGTCGCCGATGTCCGGAGGGGGGGGGGGCTGCAAAAGTAAGTCGCTTCCTCGCTTTAAACTGCCCCCCCTTCCTCCTGGAGCAAGGCTGCTTTTCGCGCCCTGCTTCGGGAGGAGAGGAGAAGGAACTAGCAGGCCCGAGCCTAGGATTGCCTGTCTCTCCCCTCGCTCTCTTGCTACTTTTTCGGGGTTTTTTTTTTTGCTTCGGGAGGAGGGGACAGGACTGGGGCTGCACCGGAGACTGGACGCGGCCAGGGCAGGTGAGGCGGGGGTTGGGGGAAAGTTTGCCGAGCATCGGAGAACTGTCCACTTCCTGGTACCTGTCATTTCAAATGTCATTTGAAATGACATTTGAAATGACAGATACCAGCGTGGGCCGTGAAGCGTTAGGCCCGCGCACCCAGGATACTGTATAGGCGCTCTATACAGTAAAATGGGTTGCGCGGGCCTAACCTTCGCCTAACGCTTCGCAGACGCGGCATGCATTTGCATGCAATTTGAAGAGAGTATCGAGCGGTAGGTGAAGAGAACTGTGCGTGCGGGGAACGAGGGTGCGCCTGGCACTGCTGCACTCTTTCTAACGCGGCATAACTGTATCGACCTGTATATCAGTTAATTCTACTGATTTGTCATTTTTAAGTTGAATGGGATTTTGAATTCTTTCGATGTTTTTTTCGTTCAAGATGTATAAATTCTGTTTTTTTCAATGTTGATTACTAGTTCCATTTGGTTTAATAGTTGTTTAATTATGTCTAGGTATAACATTGCAAAGTTTAGTGTTTTTTCAATTGATTCTTCAACTGGTAGAATTAATTGAATGTCATCAGCATATATGTAGTGTATGATCCCTAGCCCAGCCAGTAGGTGGCAGAGGGGGAGCATGTAAATGTTAAATAGGGTTGCCGAGAGTGCCAAACCCTGGGGGACTCTTATCATGAATTATGTTGTCTGTTTATTTTGCTATGCACAGCTCTTATTTGTACTTGAAATTGCCTGTCTCATGCTTTGTTAACCGTTGTGATGGCTACACTGAATGACGGTATACAAAAACCAATGAATAAATAAAATAAATAAATTATAATAGCCTTATGACTCATTGTGACATACATTACATAAATACTGTGCTAAAACAGTAAAATAACATAAAAGTATAATTAACAATATGTCAGCATTAACTAAGCAGGGCATAAAATGTAAAAGAACAAGGTTAATAAAACCAGAAAAAATGCAGTTATCAATATATCAGCATTAACTAATGGCTGGAAAGAGTAATAACCATAAAAGGATTTGAGCAATAAAGGTAATTACTAGGACATCTATCAACAGTTAAAGATTGTAAGCCCTCTATAGACAGGGAAAATATTTACTGTACCTGAAGTAACTCATCTTGATCTACAAGTGAAATGGCATGAACTAAATAAAACTTTTTTTTTTACAAGAAGTCACAAAAGTGGAGTATTAGGTTAGCATGACAGCTATTCCTCAACTTCTATCTTGTAATAGATAGGCATCTGCTATATAGTGTTCCACAAATAATCTTTTAGCCATCCCAACAATGATAAGGATGCCTTTCTCATTTATGCATTTAGACCCACTTTTTAAGTGGATCTAGAGAAATAAGCCTTTTGAAATTGACAGATGCCTGGAAAGAAACGCAGTGGGTAAAGCCAGGAAGCCTCTACACTTATAATCACATTCAGATCTGCAGAGCTTAAAGGGAGGTGATAAAGATCTTGCAGGAGCAATGGGACTATTAGTAGCCCTATAAACCTACTTGGGTCAAGGAAATCATTGAGAAGAACTGTGACGACTGGGTCCATCAAAATATGATGAAGTGGATACAGAATGACCCAAAGTTTGTTCACCTTCTAAGAATTAAATTGTTCCAGCAAGTTTTGTCACACATAGAACATGCCAGGTGGGATACCATGCAAAGATGCAGTGAGTCATATGTATTTCCTGATGGAACAGAGACATATTACGTGTGCCGTCTGTGGCAGACCCGCAGCACAGCCCCTTACCTTTCTACAGTAACTCCATTTCCTGGTTCCTCCTCGCTGGCGGTGGTGGGCCGTCAGCTTCATCCTCGGGCCATCTTTAAAGATGGCGACGGCGATCCAGTGCTCCTACCATGTGACAGGGGCCGGCCAATGGCACGGATACCCTGTCACATGGTAAGGGCAAAGGGCCATCGGCGCCATTTTTATTAGTGGCAGCCGAATGCCTGAGAGTGGGAGATTGCTCCCTGTGCCCCCACTGGACCACCAGGTAATTTTAAAAAGGTTTTTTTTTTGGGGGGGGGGGTTCGGGAGGGTGGGGGGAGGCTGTCAATTTAAAGGGGCGGGTGGTTTTTTTTTTTTTTTTATCGGGCCATCGGCGTCATTTTTTTAGTGGCAGCCAAAATGGCACCGATGGCCCGAGAGTGGGAGATTGCACCGGGACCCCCCCCCCCCCACTGGACCAACAGGTAATTTAAAACATTTTAGGGGGGTTCGGGAGGGTGGGGGATTCGTTTTAAACGGTCGGGGTGGGTTTAGGGGTTGTTTTGGTGTGCCGGTTTCCCCGCCCTCCTCCCTCCCCTGATTTACGATTTTTCATGATAAATCGGGGGAATTTCTATTGTATCGCGACTCTAACGATTTTTGACGATTTAAAAAATATCTGACGATTTTTTTAAATCGTCAAAAAACAATTCACATCCCTAACGGTTGCCGGTGTTGAGACCATTGAGAGCCCACTGTAGTCTTCAAATGTGTAGACGAGTGTTTTGCATTGTATATATTGCTGCGGACATGTGACCCAAAAGAGTGAGTATGTGGCGTGCGGACGTCCTCCTCAACCTCTTTGTGTTGCAAAGCAATACTCTTAGAGTGTTTGCTCTGTCCCTTGGTAGAAAAGCTCTGCTCTGTTGTGTAACTAGGTGAGCGCCAATGAATTGTAGGGATTGAATTCGGTGTAAGATTGGACTTTTGAAAATTTATTATTTATTTATTATTTATTTGTGGCTTTTATATACTGAACTTCGTAAGGAACATCAGATCGGTTTACAGTAAAACTTCAAAATCAGCAACCAAAGGCTTTACATAGAACTAATGAGAAAACAGTGATTAAAACTTCAAATTAACAACGAGGCTTAACATAGAAACTTAAATAATAATTATAGGTGAACAGAGATAACATTAGGAGAAATGTTTTGGAGCAGTAGCAAGAGGGAAAGATTGGGATGAGGAGAGGGGGAAGGGGAGGAGAAGGCAAAATTGCATGGGTTGCAAGGATTTATTTACAAGATATACAATTGTGTGGATATATAAATAAATAATGACATAATAGATGAAGGCCTAGTGTTTGAAGGCAATGAATAGTTTGATGGACCTGGTTCTCTAGCATTTGTGGGCTTGATGCTACTAGGAGCCAGTCATCTAGATATGGGAAAATTTGTATTTGTTGTTTTCTGAGGTGGGCCACCACCACTGCCATGCATTTTGTGAAAACTCTCGGTGCAGTCGCTAGACCGAAAGGTAAAACTTTGTATTGGTAATGCCGGCCTTTGCATTGAAAACATAGGTATTTCCAAGATGCCGGGTGCATTGGGATATGTGTGTACGCATCCTTTAGGTCTAGGGAACACTTCCAATCTGCAGGCTGGAGGAGTGGTAGAATGGACTTTAAGGATACCATTTTGAACTTTTCCTTTACTAAGAATTTGTTGAGCTCTCTGAGATCTAGGATTGGACGTAGATCGTTTCTCTTCTTTGGAATGAGAAAATATGGGGTGTAAAACCCCTTGTTCCATGAGGAATGGGGTACATGCTGTATCATTTTTTGATGGAGTAGGTGAGTTATTTCTTGTGATAATTGAAGGTGATCCTTTATGTTGACTCATGGTGGCTGTAGGTATGGAATTGAAGGAAAAGTGGAGAAGAGAAGACGGTATCCGTGCTTTATGATGTCTAGTACCCAGCGGTCCGATGTTATATGTGACCATGCTTGGTAAAATAAATGTATTCTCCCCGCTATGATGGTCGTAGCAGGGGGTGGCCGTGTTACGTTCAAAAAGACGTCTGGGTTTTTGAAGCGGACCCTGTAGCTTGTGCTTGTGTGTGTTGATTCCGTGGTTTACCCCTTCTTGGTTGTTGTTGGGATATCTGTTGCCTTTGTGGTTGCTGATAAGTTGATGACCTATAGTGGATGTATGGCCTATATTGTCTTCTCTGGAATGGTTGCCATCTAGGTTGTGTGTAAAACCTCCAACTTGATGCAGAGTAAGTCGGCGGGTTCACCAGAGATTGCACTGCTACTGATTGTTCCTTTAATTTTGAGACTATTTCTTGTAATTGGGTTATCTCCATGGCATGGTAAGTTCGCGAGTTTGTCGTGGACATCTTCTCTTATGGCACTTGCTTTTAGCGATGCTATTCTCCGTGCAGCTATTGCTGAAGCCGAGGTACGGGATGTTGTTTCAAATGATTCAAAAATGGACCTTAAGAGATGACGCAAGCCTTATTCCAAATTTAGTACTGGCTGAGGCATGCTCAAATCTTCCATCGAAGATGGCAGCAGCAGCATCTTTACCTGTTGTAGACAATCATATAGGTATTGAACAATGTAGAATTGATGTTGTCCTATACGGGCTGCAAGCATGGATGACTGGAAAGCCTTTTTTGCAAAGTAGTCAATGCTAGAGATGTGAATCGGAACCAGAATCGGATCCGATATCAGTTCCGATTCACATCTCTAGTCAATGCACTTATGGTCCTTTCCTGGTGGAGCATTAGAATGGGTTCTTGACTTCTTTGCCTTTTGTAAAGCAGATTCGACCACTATTGATTGGTGTGGAAGTTGCGGAGTGGCATAAAAGGGTGATTGTTTCATTTTATACTTCAGGTCAATCTTTTGAGAGACTGGTACTATGTTATGAGGGGTTTCCCAGGCCTTTTCCAGTAGACTATCAAGTACCTTATGAGATGGTAAGCTAGTGGGTTCATTAGGTAAGTCGAATATTTTCAACAGATCCAGTGTGTCTGATCTTGGATCAGGTATCTTTTGTATTTCAAAATGAAGGGCAGTACCTACTTTCTCAATGAATTTTGGATATGCCAAATCTTCTGGCGGTGAGTGTGGCTGTTGGTGTTCTTCTTCAGGCTCCGATGGGTATCCAGTTGAAGATGACGGAGTAGAAGGATTCGATTGGGGGTATTGAGGCAGATCCCTTGGGTCTGGTTTAGTCGGCCGGTGTGGTAGTGGTAATTCTGGTTCCGGCGAAACCGGTGTAGCAGGAACCGGAATTGTTGGGGAAATACCCAATGAAGGAATTGCGGAGCCCTCCGGAGAAGGAAGGGGATGCTGTGGGACCTTGAGAGTATCCTGTAAGGACATCATAAACCCTGATAATAGATTAGAAATCTGCAATAGGGTTTGCTTGGAGTCTTCTGGTATTTGGGATCCTAGGCCATCACTGGGAGACAAATGAGGGCTTTGTGGTGGATCAGTAATTGGATCCAGTCTTCGTTTTTTATGTATTGGTTGTCCTTCATTAGAGTATTGTGAAGCAGGGGAAGATGAGGAACTTAATGAAACTGGTCTGTCTTCCTCTACAGACGAGCTGTCGGAGTATAATGTTATGCTATGTTGTGTAGGTTCTCCAAGTAGATTAGGAGTACCTAGTTGTGAGGAGGTACGACTTAATGAACGTTCGTGTACATTCTGTCTGTGGTCTCTCTTACGGGAGTGTTTTGAGCTCCGTACTGTTTCCCTTGACCCGTCTGGCAGCCTGTATATGAGTTCGCGATGAGATCATCTTGAGGAATGTAGATGCTCCATCGATGCCCCTCTAGATGCATACGAGTGTCTATGATGGCTAGTATGCCTTAGAGGATGTGTCCTGTGTCCTGAGTGCTTCGAAGCCGCTGGATTCCCTTCAATGGAAGATCCCGCTGGAGAAGACAGATGTCCTAACCTTCGATCCAGCTTCGGATCATGCGTCGACGCCCTTCTCGGTATTAAATGCAGATCTCTGTTCAGGCTATGCGTCGGCGTCGATGTACGCTCCGTTGCTGTATGCGCCGGTGACGATCTATAGTCCTGCGTCTGTCTATGCACTGGTGCCGATTGCTGAGTCTGCGTCGTGAGGTGCGTCTTCTGTGTCGAGGAGCGCACCAGCGTTGAGAGGCGTGCCGGCGTCGAGGGGCGCGCTGACGTCGAGGGGCGCGCCGACGGTGAGGTGTGCGCCGGCGGAGGGGCGTGCCGACGGTGAGGCGTGCGCCGGCGTCAATGATTTCTCTCTGTGCGTCGGTCTTGCATACTGCGTCGGCATCGGAAGCTCCGATGGTAGCACCTGGAGAAGTTTCAGATTCCCCTCGGTGGTATGCCTCGACACCTTCAGGGGTTGTTCATTAATTGAGGCTGCGGATGAAGGCCGTGTGGAAATTGGTCTTTTACTGCGCTTTTTCTGGTGCGTCGTCGGTCCTGGCGACAAGAGCAAGTCTTCTGGTGGGGCATAAGAGTCCCTAGCCAGTCTCAATTTTTCAATTTTTTCCGCTCTTAAGCGTCTCGCTCTTGGCGACATTTTACCGTAACACAAATCATGCCCATCTGTTAGGGACATCACCTTACCGCAGGGGCAGGGCTTGAACCCTGATGGCCTTGTTCGTTTTGGGGTAGCGGTGTCCATGTCGTTATTTAAAATCTCTTTTTATTTTGATGTCTGTTGACTGAACTGAGGAGAGTGGAAGCTCCGCGAGCGATCCCGTGCGCGGAAAAAAACAGACTGAGGAGAATCTGTTTATTTCCAGCGCTGGAACTCTCGCGCAGACGCACAGTGTAACAGCTTAGAGAAGCTCCGCCTCCCGGGTAACCGCGCTCTCGGTTTGGTGAGGCTGGAGGACGATCCGATCCTGCGACGCTACCTGGTCGGCGCCCAGGTGACCCGGGTAGTGGACTTGCTAGGTGCCCCGTCCCGCGTAATCGAGCACCTCCTGAAGAAGAGCCCGACGCTCTCCGCCTTCTAGCACGGGTCACGAACAAGGGGGCCCCACGGCACCCCCCAGCCCTCCGGCGCTGATGTCAGGTTTGCTGACGAATTCGGGCCCCCTCGTCATGCTGACGTTCCTCCTTGCGCCCACAGTCTTTAGCAGGCTGTGGGAACTGCCCGTAGCGGATTTCCGGACCGTGTCCTGGAGAGTCCTCGCCTGGCTGGTTGTGTATACCGTGCACTGCCTTGCCCTCGCTCCGAGGCCCGACACACCCTGGCGGGAGGTGTTGGGGCCGAGGGGCGGGGACGGGAGCGGGCCCCGCTGGGGATCCTTCTATTCAGAGATGATCCCCAGCTATGAAGGGGACCGCTCCTGGAGGCTGGTGCATGGCGCCGTGGCCACCGGGTTCAAGGCGCGGGTTTTCCGGGAAGACCCCTCCTGCCTATTCGGCTGCGGGCAGGAGGAGGATGCCTTCCACCTGGGGCTTCAATGTCCCAGGCTCACCCCCTTCCTGTCCTTTTTAAAAGGTTTATTTTTGGGCTGATTACATTTCACCCCCGCACCACCTCATCTACGGGCGCGCACTGAGGAGGGGGCCTCTGCGCCAGAGGGACGCCTTGGTCAACTTTCTCCTGTCCGTCGCCAGATCCTCAGTCTGGCGGTCACGACAGGGGATGTTGGCCGAGGGGCGGTCCCTCGGCTGATAGCAAAGCACTTCTGCGCGCTGTCCACCGGGCAGGTGGAAGAGTTTACCCACCGGTGGGCAGGGGACAGGGTGCTCTGCTCCCCTCCCCTCCCTCCCCTTTTTGAGTTAATCCTTAAGATTTGAGTTCTTTGTGTTCGAGTTATGTTTTAGTTTGTGCACTTTTTGGGTGTCCCTTTCCCTCCCTCCCCTCACCCCCCGCTAAGGATCAAAGCGAAGGGGGTGAGGGGGCCCTTCCCCCTCCCGGTCCCAGTAGGGATCCCTTCCCCTTTTTGGCCAGTGACCCCCCCCCCCCTTTTTTTTCCCTGCCCCATCCCCCGCCCAGTTGGCGGACATTGTGGGCCCCCTACCCCGAGGTTGTCGGGCCCCCCCTGCCCCTCCCCTCCTCTCACTGCCGTGAGGTTTGCAGGTGGCTGTTGGCCGAGGAGCACACCAGTGCAGGGTGGTTGATGGCCAAACCCCTTTTCCAGGTAAGGATGCAGCACGGGTTAGCGCCCCTGGTGACGTACCAGCGCCTCTCCCCAGAACCACACCGGGCTCGGAGGCAAGGCTGAAGCCACAAGGAAACCTGTAGCCTTTAGTTTGAAACCCCCCCTTGTTTATAATACTGTCTGTCCCTGCGTGCCCTTCCTAGGGGGCGCCAGGGAATTGATTTTTTTCTGTTTCTTTTTTCTCCTTTCCCTCTTACTTTAAGGGGGCGGGGCAGCCTTCGGCCGCCCCCGCCCCTCCCCGGGTCTTCAAAATAGGCTCCGCCTCCCGGGCCTCATCGGACAGCCCTGCTCTCGACGGGAAAACCAGAATCCTAACGCCACCCCTAACTTTTCTAATTTTTGGTTTAGTGCCTGTGTGTTTAGCGGGTGGCTGGAGCTGAGTCCATAGCGTTCAGCCTTCCTCTCTCTGCCGATGGCCGAGTGCCGCACGGATTGCCTGGAGCGGCCGCTCTCCCGCACCTACCGCCGCCTGGGAGCGCTGGTCGCCTCCTACCCCTACTGCTTCCTGCTGCTGCCGCTGCTGATCTCGGCGGTGATGGGCGTCGGCTTTTACCGTCTGCCCCAGGTGCGGGCCAACGACATCGAGGGGCAGTTCACGCCGCTGGGGGGTCCGGCCAAAACCGAGAGGGCCGTGATCGAGAGGCTCTTCCCCACCGACGACTCGGCGCGGTTCTCCGCCCAGCGGCTCTACACGCAGGGCACCTACGCCGCCCTCATCGCCGTGTCCCGCACGGAGGACATCCTGAGCCCGGCGGCCCTGCAGGAGGTGCTGGAGCTGGACAGCGCCGTGCGGCGCGTGAGCGTCTGGGGCCTGAATTTCAGCGAGTTGTGCGCCCGCACCGAGGCGTCCCACTGCGCCCCCAGCAACCCCCTGCTGGAGCTCCTGGGCAACTCGGCGTCCCGCATAGACAGCCTCAATCTCACCTACCCCGTGTACAGGGACGGGAGGCGGTCCATTTTCCTGGACCCCTATCTAGGAGGCGTCAGGCTGAGTCCCCCAGACAAAGTGCAGGAGGCCAAAGCCCTCAGATTAATTTACTATTTAAGAGAAGACGCACCGGCAGATCGGAATCAAAGTTTGCAGTGGCTGCAGAATTTCATCAGCTCCTTTCCTGATTTACTGAAGAATCTCAGCTTAACTTCTGTTCAGGTAACATCAGACTTGTATTCGTCTGCTAAGTAGAACTGGCTGGGTCCCAATATTAACTTTTTGATTTGATGTTCTATCTACCACATAAGGGCAATATTCAAAGGTATGTAGCCAGGTAGCTCACAAGTTATCAAGCTAAATGCCGAGTTTTAGAAGGCGGGTCAGCTTCTTCCTCTCTCTCTCTCTCAGCAATGCCAAGATTTAAGCATGGAAGGGGGACCGCCGTCTCTCATACCCCAAGTCAGCCTCCTCATTGCCTGTATGTCTACCATCTCAAAAATGCATACAAGTATACCATTCCCGGGATCATCAGGGGTTGCCTTGTAACCGAATCTACCGGCATTGCTGTAGGTCTAGGGCAACAGCTGAGACTGCTAGGAGCAGTATAATTGTGCCACAGCCCTGTGGCCTTTGCATTTTTGAGGCGAAAATCATGAAGGCAATGATGAGGTCAGTTTGGGAGGTTTGAGGAGAAGGATCTCTTTCCATGCTTAAATCTTAGCATCACCTGGAGCCTGCCTCCTCAGGCCTTTGACCCATCATTTTGGTTTATCTTTAGGAAGAGCTTGGGAATGAGGGTCATGGGCTTACCAGGCTCATTTTGCAATTCACTAGGGGGGGAGAGAAGAACCTTGGCTGTGGGGTCAGACTTTTTTTTTTTAATATTTATTTATTTATTTAACTTCTTTTACTATACCCATACTAATATGTAGGTGCTTAACTAACTACATTCTTTTGAATACAGTCTGTTAAGTCTAAAGTTATCTGGCTCTAGCCAGAAAGCTTTAAACCTAACCAGTGATATTCAAAAGATGGCCAGTTAGGTTTAAAGTTATTCTGCTAAAGGTAGCTGGATAATGTTATTGAGGGATATTCAATAGGACATTTATCCTTCTGAATATGTAGGTTAACAAAAGTTACCCATTATATGTTTTTTTGAGTAATGGATTCCATATTTTCAAGACATATTAGGTGGAAAATGAGGACTCTGAGTGATTTTTTTTTTTTATCCACACCTATGCATGAGCTGCACATCCAGGGGTGGATTGCAGGAAAATAACCCTGGATATTTTTTTCAAAATCAATTCACAGGGTATTTATCTGAGTCCTTCGTATGTAATGCATGTTTGAGCAGTTTCTAAAAGGTAAGCCAAGCTGACCGTTAAGAGGTACATTATGTGACCTGCAGTCCCCCTTCCATCCATGCAATAAACTGGGTCCACCACAAGCTTTGTTACATTTCTAGATTCCTGGTCTAGTGTTAAAATCTCTTGCCAACTAATCAGCTCTTGAACCAATTGCCAAGTAATGAGACAACCATACTGCCAGCCATTGCCAGACACATTCACACATGGCCTCTCAGATACAGACACCCACTTTGTCTGAGAGATAGTGTGTGTGTGTGTGTGTGTGTGTCTTTCACTTTGACACAGACACACATACCCTCACTCAGGGTGTGAGTGTGTCTTTGTGTCAGAGTGAGAGAGAGTGTTTGTGTATATGGGGGGTGCGGGGATGTCTTTCTCCCTCAGACACAAAGTATGTGTGCTAGTGTCTTTCTCTCTGACACATATACAATTCTCTTTCTCTCTCTCTCTCTCCCACACACATTCTGGCTCTTGGACTGCTGCTCTTGAGCCCCCGCTTCAGCACTGCCATATTATTATGTAAAGCTTTTGCTTGCTGGCAGCCCTTCCTGTCTGCATTATGCCCCTCCCTTCAGGGACAGATTTAAGTATTAGGATTTGTGGGTTTTGTGGACCCTTGGCCCGAGGTGAGGGTTGATGCTACCTGAAGGGAGGAGCCCCACAGGGCCTCACCATCAGGAGACGAGGTCAGCTGCAGCAGGGGACATGATTGTAGTTCAGTAGAGTGAGAACATCTTGCGTCACTGCCACGTGATCGCAGATACCTGCGCTGAGAAGTACTGTGAGGCGTCCTGAGGAGCGGGACGAAGAGGCACAGTCCAGGGAGTCATAGTACTAGGCAGGACTGAAGGTACAAGGTACCAGAAAAGGAACTTCTGAGACAGAGGTGCGCTAGGCATGACCCGGGGAGCGCAGAGACTGGATCTCTAAAGGAGTGATGCAGAGACTGTCCCGAGGGGCAGGACAGTGTAGCAACAGAGTCTCTGGTGTGATGATGTAGGGGCTGCCCCGAGGAGTGGTGAAGCGCAGAGTCAAGTCTCTGATGTAGTGACGTAGGCTGCCCCGAGTAGCAGGGAAGCATAGAGTAAGCCACTGGTGCCAAGGTGTAGAGACTGCCCCGAGGAGTGGGGAGGCATAGAGTCAAAATCCCCAGTGTGGTAAGGTAGAGAGTGCCCCAAGGAACGGGGAAGCGCAGAAATGGGATCTCTAATAGGCAGTGCTGAGGCAACCTGGAGGAGCAAGTCTGCAGGATCTCTGGTGAGGAGCACAGGGGATACCCTGAGGAGCAGGGAAGCCTAGAGACCAGGTCTCTTGAGGAAAGCGCAAGCAGGCCCCCGAGGAGCGGGTACCCGAGCTAGAGTCCAAATCCACAGGTGGAGATCCAAGGCTGGAACCATGGGTCTGGAGAGAAACAGGAACAAGCACCAGTGAGGCGAAGCAACTCGTTATCAAGTCAGTTTGCATAGGCTGATGGAGGTGCTTAAATATCCCCAGGTAACTCCTACCCACAGCGAATTCCCCCCTTCAGAATCATCCACCCAACCCTCCTAGCTAAACCCTCCACCACTCTGAGAATATCATTGGGACCACAACAACCACAAAATAATCATACGCCAACCCCTCACCTCCTCCCTCCATGAATACCTACTACAAACTGCCTCCACCATTCTGCAACTCCATCACACATAAGAAATACAACCCACCTCAATGTCCACGACGCCTCACAGCCATCCCCACAAACCCAAACATTCACATGGCAGCTCTCTCAATCCTAACACTTTTTCTGATAAACGCTCAGTCCGTCTCCAAGAAAATTCCCATTCTACATGACTTCCTAATGGACAACTGCCCAGACATCCTCTGCATCACCAAGTCCTAGCTCAAAAACTCAGACAAAGCACTAATAAACCAATTTCCTCATTGAACATACAATATCTTCTCACTGCCTAGACCAAAAAAAAAGAGGCAGCCTACTCCTCCTGGCCTTAAAAAAAATTCAAGCTCATATACCACCTCATCAACTTCTATCTCCTCTGGAAATAGGCCTCTTTAAAGCAAAAAACCTTCAAATCTCCCCGCTGAAACTCCCTGCTGAAATGCCTGGATCTCAATCTATCCTCTCTCATCACAAACTCAGACCACCCTCCGACTGAAAACCAACCACATAGAAACCAATAACACCAAAAAATACATCACATTCCCTAAACCATGCTCCAGCGAAGACCTAACAGAAGCCCTCCCCAATGTCTTAAAATCCCTAGACCTCAACGACGCAAACACTGCCATCAACTCATGGCTCAACATCAACTCCAAAGTTGCAAAATCCAAATGCCCAATCATCACTAAAGAAATCAATACTGATAACCCCCACAAAACACCATGGTACAAACCAGAACTTAAAAACACCAAGCGACTACTCAGACAAGCAGAGAAAAAATGGAGAAGACACCCAACCCCACTCCATCTGGACAAATAACAGAACGCAACTCTACATTTACAAAGCAGACACAGACAAAGCCAAATGAGAATACTACACAAAGGAAATCCACGATCACCAATTTAACCCCAGAGCCCTATTTGACTTTGTCTCCAGACTGACGCAACCAAGCCACAACCCACCTATAACAGAGAGCCCCCCTAAGGCATGTGAAGAACTTGCCCAGTTCTTCACTGATAAAATCACAAAATTAATAGCATCAACCCCCCAAGTAAGCAAGGAAATGCTAAACCCTCTGGCCACAACAGCCCCCACATGGACCAATTTCGAGCTCATCGCCTCAACTGAAGTTCAAAAAATCATACAAAAAATAAACCCAGCCACCCACCCCCTTGACCCTATCCCAGTCAAAACCCTTAAACAAGGCATCTTCCCTGAAGCCCTGAAATGTGTCGTAATCAAACCCATACTAAAAAAAAACCTCAACTGGACCCCTCTGACCCAGCAAACTAAAGACCCATTTCAAATCTGTCTTTCATAGCGAAGATCATGGAAAAACTTGTAAACCATCAACTCTCCGAACACCTGGAAACCCATAAAATACTATACCCCACTCAACATGGCTTCAGGAAGTCACTCAGCACTGAGACACTCCTACTATCCCTTGCAGACACAGCACTCAGAGGACTAGATGCCGGTCAATCCTACCTTCTGATACTACTGGACATTTCTTTTTTTTTTTTGTTTAATCTGTTTTTTATTTGGTTTGCAGATCACAATAAGATACACAGCAACATGTAAGAAATAGCTAACAGCAAGCTAACATCAGGCTTCCATCTGAACAGAAAAGAAGACAGCATAAGGAATAACAAACATGATCAGGATAGCCAACAGAAGCAGCCCCTGAAAGAGCACACTAAATGTATGAATCATAGTGTAAACCCAAAATTACAGGATAAACATAATAGCAAACGAACTTTAGTAACCTCCCATCCCCCACCCCCCTCCCCTCCCCACACTGGGTTGTGAGATGCAAAATAAACAGTAAAGTGATACTGGTAAAATGCGGACTAGAACCACCATCATTATTATTAGCATGACTCCTCTAGTACTACGAATCCGACGTGGAAATGGAATCATCTAGCCATTTTTGATATGGGCTCCAGACAGCTTGAAAGGAGGAGAGACGGTTCCGATGAACGGCAGTGAGTCTGCCCAATTGGTATAAAGAAAATAGACGATGTTGCACCGCGGCAAGCGATGGAATCTTAACCTGTTTCCAATGTAGAGCCAGTTCTGTGCGCGCAGCAATAAAGGATTGCAAAAGCAATTTCTGGTGTGTGGGAGTATGTTCTTTCATAGGCACACCCAAGAGAACATGCCAGGGCTGCACCACACAGGTGACATGAAGTAACTTAGATAACCACTGGATCACCTCCTGCCAGTAGCTCTGAATGGTGGGACAAGACCACCACAGATGTAGGTATGTACCCTGGGCCCCACAGTGTCGCCAGCAGCAATCAGGAATATGGGGGTAGAACCTATGTAATGCGATAGGGGTGTAATGCCACCTATAAAGCATTTTATATTAATTCTCTTGTAAACCCGCAGAAATGGAACATTTGCCAGCAACAGAATAAATGGAGTCCCAGTCATGCTCATCTAGGGAACCCGGGAAATCTAGATCCCATAGTACTTTATATTTATGAGTTACCAGCGATTTATTGTTGAACATAGCATACATTTTGGATATGATCTCCTTCATAAACGAAGCGTGTTAACATAGTGTCGCGAATAGAGTGTTTGTGGTCC
Organism: Rhinatrema bivittatum; assembly: GCF_901001135.1. NCBI lineage: Eukaryota > Metazoa > Chordata > Amphibia > Gymnophiona > Rhinatrematidae > Rhinatrema > Rhinatrema bivittatum. Next base: position 65,399 of record NW_021820693.1, read on the forward strand.
GCAAGGTGCCACGCCGCATTCCGGCATGTATGAAGGAGGCTACCCTGGCGTATAATAAAAAATCCAAAGTGATACCTGGGTGTAAATCATTAAGTTGTATTCTAGATAGCAGCGTACCCTGCTGTATCACATGACCCATACATAGGACCCCTGACCTTTGCCAATCTTTAAGACCCAGAGGTCGTTCAGTTCATGGCACTACAGTGTTTGTGAATAAGTGGGTTAATAAAGAATACATTTCAGGGCCCACTAAATCCTTTTGCCAACGATGCCATATGCGCATCGTGGTTCGCAGGGCGAAGGGATAATAACCAAACTCACCCCACGTGGCCCTGGGCTGCCAAGGGAGTGCCTGAAGAGGAAAGGTCCCCACCAACCCTTGTTCAAACCTCACCCACTGGGGGATATCCCGGGATCCATGAAGAGCCACCAGAGCCCTCAGCTGAGCTGCATAATAGTACCACAATAAATTAGGCAAATGTAGACCTCCCCTATTCTTAGGCATATAAAGAATAGACCTCGCCACCCTAGGCGGGCGTCTCCTCCAAATGAATCCACACAGTAATTGCTGCCATTGTTTAAGCAAGAGAGCGGGGAGACAAATGGGAATAGTGGTAAAAAAAATATAAGAATCGTGGTAAAACGTTCATTTTGATAATAGCCAGGCGACCCACCCACGAAAATACCTGGCGATCCCAACGTCTCAAATTCTCCTTTATGTTAGTCACCAAAGGGCAATAATTTAGGGTATACAGTTGGCTAACATGGGATCCAATTTTATTTATTTATTTATTTATTTAGCATTTTTATATACCGACATTCTCGATACAAATATCAAATCAATTTTAACCCCTAGATATTTCAGAAAGGAGGGAGCCCATAAAAAGGGAAATCTGGGCTTGAGGGCTAGTGCTACAGCAGCCGGCAGAGTCAAGTTAAGTATCTCCGACTTATCATAATTGATACGCATACCTGAAACGGCCGAAAAGCTGTGCAATTCAGCCATTACCCCTTGTAAAGAGGCTTCAGGATTAGATAACGTCAATATAACGTCGTCTGCGAAGAGAGAAATTTTTGAGTGGACCTCGCCGCCCCAGATCCCTTGAATAGTCCCCGCCTCACGAACCCTAGTGGCAAATGGTTCCAAGAACAGTGCGAAAAGCAGTGGAGAAAGAGGGCATCCCTGACGCGTTCCTCTCTGTATGTCGAAGAGGGGACCATATCCGCCATTAACCTTTACCCGAGCCATGGGGCGCTCATATAGTTTCCGTATCCACCCCGTAAAAGCATCCCCAAAACCCATTTTTACCCAGGACTTTGAACAAAAAATCCCAGTGGACAAGGTCGAATGCTTTATCTGCGTCAAGAGCTAAAAGTACAGCTGGGATTCCTTGTTGGTGAACCAAATCAACTATGTTAACAATCCGTCGCACATTATCGGCTGCTAATCGCCCGGGGACAAAACCCACCTGGTCATTATGAATCAGTTCGGGTAGAACCCCATTAAGTCGGGCCGCCAGTACCCTGGCCAAGATTTTCAAATCAATGTTGATTAATGAAATAGGGCGATAGGAGCTACATTTAACGGGATCCCTTCCCGGTTTAGCTAAAACAGAAATCCCAGCGGTGTTGGAGTCACTCGTAAGGGTTCGTCCTGTAAGGAGGGAATTAAAAGCTTTGGTGAGTGGGCCGGCTATTTGGGAGGCAAACTTGCGATAATAAGCTCCCGTGAAGCCATCCAATCCAGGCGCCTTACCAGGCTTGAGTTGCTTAATGGCCGCCAACACTTCGTCGACCTCTATGGATTTATCTAATAGAGATTGCCATCGCTCACTAAGTACAGGCAATTGAACCGAGCTTAAGTACTGCTCTATTTCCGCCTCCTGTATATGGGAAGCCTGGGTGTACAGGGTGGCGTAAAAATCAGTAAAGGCCTTTCTAATGTCCTCCGACACAGTGATCACCTCACCTTGGGTATTCTGGATCTTGGAGATGAGCGTTCTAGTTTGGGCCGCTTTTAACTGTCTGGCCAAATACTTTCTGACCTTATTCCCACCTTCATAGAATTGTTGCTTAAGAAGCATTAAGTGGTGGCTAATAGCCGTATCCTCCATGGCTCGCAATTTGTCTTTAAGGAGCAATATGCGCTGATAAATAGCTCCAGATTGTGTACGGCTATGAACCTGGGTCAAATTAGTCAGCTCCGCTAGCCAAGCGCGACGCTGGCTCTCCCTTTCCCGATTACAGAAAGCAGCCCGCGCTATACACTCTCCCCTGATCACCGTCTTGGAGCACTCCCAGACTACCATTGGGGACATACCTTCAGTTTGATTAGTGAGGAAGTAATCTTTCATCGTTTTTCCCAGCTGCTCTATAAAGGGTGCGTCCTTAAGCAGACAGTCATTAAGACGCCATGGGCGAAACCCCCTATTCAAGTCCCTAAAGTGACACATCATCCAAATAGGAGCGTGGTCAGACCAGGTAATATTATCAATATCGGTTCGGGTAACTGAGTTCAATAAGGACCTAGACATAAAAAAGCAATCTATTCTTGTATATGTGCCATGAACATGGGAATAAAATGTATAGGCCCTAGATTTCGGGTATCTAGCCCTCCAAACGTCCGCCAGACTCCAGTCCTCCAAAATTGCATTCCACAGGTTTCTAGTTTGGGGATCCGCAACTTTCCCAGAGCTGGAGTCGAGCGAAGGGACCTGCACAAAATTAAAGTCTCCCCCAAGAATAAGTTCCCCTTCTACATGCTGCGTCAACATGCCCCTTAACTCCCGAATAAAATGCGTTTTGTTAGCAGTAGGGAAATACACATTAACCAGAGTAAAGACCTGTTTGCCCACTCAGATCCTAACCAGCACATAGCGCCCCAGGGGATCACAAACATGAAACAACTCCTCATGAGCGAAAGTGGAGGCAAAGAGTATACCCACCCCGGCATATTTTGAGGTTTTGGTACTGGCTGCCCAGTGGGCCGTGGGATACTGCGAAAGTGCAATAACCGTTGGTGATGTTTCCGAACCTGCGTTTCCTGTATGAAAACAATGCCCGCCCCCTGTCTGGATAACTCCCTTTGTAATAGGGTGCGCTTGCGCGGAGTATTGATCCCCTTCACATTAAGAGAGAAAATCTTGGTCGCCATGACTAACTATCATAGTCCCACACCACCTCCCCCCCGCACCAAGAACCAAGGAGCGGCACCGCTGGCTACCAACCCGCTGCTGTAATCCTCGATCCCAGGCCAACACCCGCATCCTCCAATACATATAACAATACCCGCCTCAACCAGTATCCTACAACTACCAGTGTAACCCCTTTTGAATTCTATAGTATCCCACTCCCTCATGGAGGGATACTCCACCTCTGGAGGTCTGTTGTAGTGCGCACGGTAACGGCCCCCCCCCCCCTACAACTTCCCCTCCCCCCCGCTATAGCGAACCATGAACATTTGTAAAGCAGTAACACATTAGAGAACCTATATGCAACAAAACTCAGCAGAAAAACAGTTCACGTTCCATAAGCGTGAGAATAACCGGACCCCTGGTACCGCACAGGAGTCTATTCCAACCAGATAGCACGGCTAAATAAGTGATAGCCGCACTGCCGCTGTTTTAAAGAATCAGTACATCCTGTTGAACCGAGTGAAGTAAAAAAGTAATTCCTTGTCCGAAGCGGCGGTGCTGCGTACTCCAGGCTGTCTACGCAGACGCTTTCCTCCTTTCTCCGCTCGTTGCCATCTGGGTGCCTCATCTCTTCTTATCGAGGGCTTCTGTGCTGTTGGCAGTTGAAAGCGAACTGGCAGCTGGGCTTTGGAAAAAACTCCCGGTGCCTCGTCCAAAGATGTAATCTTATACCCCACACCCTGGACCTGAAAGGAGAGCCCAAAAGGGTAGGTCCATCGATAGCGAATGTTCTGCTCATGCAGCTGCGCCGTGACGTCCCACAGTTCGAATCTTTTCTTCAGGGTGACTGGCGACAGATCCTGATAAATGGAAATTTGATGGTTTTGCCATTTAAGTTCTTTGAGGTTCCGGGCAATATTGTATAGCTTATCCTTAAGAGGGAAGCTAGTAAAGCACAGCACAATATCCCTGGGCCTCTGATCAGACCTGGGCCCCAATGCTCTGTGTGCCCTCTCAAATTGTATATCAGTGCCATTGGTGGTATCCCGCGCCTCCCCCCTCTGGCGCTTGCTGGAGAATAAAGGTGCAAATTTTTGCCGCCGTCTCCGCTGCCTCCGCATACTCCGGGAGTTCTGGCAAGCCCCGAATGCGCAAGTTGTTACGCCGGCTTCAATTTTCAAGATCCTCTACCTTATTTTGCAGAGTAAACAAATCTGAGGAGCAAATGGCTTGCTGAGAGATAAGGGAGTTGATAGATTCCCCGTGGCCGTCCAGCCTGTTTTCTGCTTCATACACCCTGTTCCCCAAGGCAGCCAGATCATTCTTCAGGTCGGCCATAGACGTCATTAAGGCATCGCTGTGCTGTTTTAAGTCGGCCCGGATCTCCAAAAACCAGTTTCTGGCCTCTAATTGAGTGAGTATCTCGGATGGGGCAACAGGGGTACTCGCCGGACCTGCGTCTGCAAGCTGCTCCGTCGCCTCCCCCGAATCGCGCGGCTCGCGGCCTCGCCACCATCTTGCCCTGCATCGCCCGACAGCTTCTCATATGAAAACTGCTTTAAGTCTGTGGTTTTGCGTTTGTGGGCCATCGCGCCTGAAATCCTGGGGTGTCACACTCACTTTTATGAAGAAAATCGCCGGGTTTGGGAGCCGAAATCAACAGAATAATAGGTCTCCGGGCGGGAGGGAGCACGGAGCGGAGTCGTCACACGTCCACACTCATGCGCGGCGAACAGCGCCCCTCATACTACTGGACATTTCTGCCACCTTCGATACCATCAACCACGACATCTTACTAGCCCGGATAAGGGAGATTTGATTAGGTGACACCACCATAAAATGGTTCGGCTCATACCTATCAAACAGAACTTACAAAGTAAGACTAAATACCAGTGAATCAAGACAATCCCTCCTCTCACATGGCGTACCACAAGGATCATCACTCTCCTCCATTCTGTTCAATATATACATGCTCCCCCTCTGCAAACTCTTCTCCTACTACGCCTATGTAGATAACGTCCAAATCCTACTCCCCATGAAAGAAAACATCCAAAACACCCTACTACAATGGGAGTCTTATTCTTCCCAAATAAAAAACCTCCTTACTCAGATATCGCTCACACTCAACCACACGAAAACCGAAATACTACACATAACAAACAAACCCTCCACAAAGAATATCCAAGACCTCTCGATCACACAACCAAACAGTCAATTCACATCCGCAGTAAAAGACCTAAGAATCACACTAGACTCCGAAAACCTAAAAAGACACATCAATGCAACAATAAAAGAGGGCTACATCAAACTACAAGTCCTCAGAAAACTCAAACCCCTCCTCTTCAACCATGACTATTGGACAGTACTGCAATCGCTCTTATTCTCCAAGCTGGACAAATAACAGAACGCTACTCTACATTTACAAAACACACTCCCTCCTCCTCGGGCTCCCTGCATCCTCCCTTAAACCTCTTCAACTACTGCAAAATGCAGCAGCCAGATCTCTCACAAACAACAAACAATCCACCCACATCACACCCATTCTTAAAGACCTCCACTGGCTACCCATAAGCCACAAAATACAATACAAAGCCCTAACCCTTATGCATGAGACCATCAACAATAAAAAGATCGAATGGCTAAAACGCCTCCACCCGTACAACTCTCAAAGAGACCTCCGATCCAAGAACACTGGTCTGCTAACAGTTCCCACCACCAAACTGGCCCACTGTGCCACAACCAGAGAACGTACCATTTCAATAGCTGGCCCTTCACTATGGAACAAACTACCCACACAACTCAGATTGGAACCTTCAACCCAGTCTTTCAAAAAGATCCTAAAAACTTGGCTATTCCAGAAAGCCTTCCAACCTACGAGTTAATGGCTCCAACTTATCACCTTGTACCCTTCCCACTCCTTCCCTTTCTCCTGACTAACACTTTCCCCCTACAACCACCCACCCACAGCACACCCGTGCTAAGCACCCAACCAGCTCCTCCTTTCCCTAGTCACCCACACAATTTCAATTACCAAGTCATTATCCAAGTGTTTCAACTTCACCAAGCCAACCCTTCAAACGCTCCATATATTTCAAACGAAACTTCCAATTTGTTAATTGTTTCACTGTTACAATGTATATCAAACATAAATTCCAATCTGTTAATTAAGGTTCTCAGTTACAATATATTAATTAAGGTTCTCTGTTACAATGTAATAATAATGAGACACAGTTGTCTTATTCCATGAGTTAATCTGTAAAACGATGTGATATGCCATATCGAATGTTGGTATATAAATAATGATGATGTCATCAGTCGGTGACTGCCCTGGGATTCCCGCCATTGGCCCTTTAAATAGAGTCCAGATGGTGTGCATGTGTGCCTAGGAAGGCCTGGAGTTGGAGCATGGGCCAGTGGTGTCCCAGCTGCCATGTGAAGCAAGGAGGGCCAGGAACAGCACGGTGACAATGGCTGGCCAGAGCCACGAGTTCCCCTGGAGAGGAGGGCCAGGCATGTCAGGATGTAAGTTGGGTTGGCCATGGGTGGCCACGGCCGACGGTCATAATATTAAGATTTTGCCATCTCTAGGCATTTTTGGTGCTTTCTCACACACACGCACACACCCACCTCCTGTAAGGGTCTGCTGGTCCTTCAGTGGTGTGGCACTTGTACATGCCCCCCATTTTCCCACCTTCTGTAGCCACCATCTCCACTCTATTCTTCCAGACAGTGCAACACTCAAAGCTGGGTTGTGTAGGTAAGCAATATTAGCTTACATAGACAGCCTACCTTTGAGTCCTTCTAACTTGCTCTGGGGCAGCAGTATATATGTTGGAAGCTGGATTTTCAAAGCCTGCATAGAATTGCCTAGTTGAAATGTTTTTTTAAAAAACTAAGCTTTCATTTGCCTGCTTGAGCAAGAGCTGAGGTGGCAGGAAGATCTTATCCAATCAATTCAGGGCAGCATTCCTCAGCACGCTTTCAGCAGTTTTGCAGAGCAATGTTTCTGGGGTAGCAGCCCGGCCCGGTACAAGAGTATTCAGCACCCTAGACAAATCTTCAGTCATGCACCCGTCTACCCCAACATAATTATTGGTGGCAGCTCTAGCACAGCGCTCCCTCCTATCTGCAATAGCGGGTCCAGCACAGCGCTCCCTCCTATCTGCAATAGCGGCTCCAGCACAGCATTCCCTTCTTTGGCAATATGTGCTCCAGCATAGCACAGCAACTCTGAACCTCGCACTGCTGGATTTTAATCCCCCCCCCCCCCCCCCCCCACCAAATTTTGACACTCTAGGCAACTGCCTAGTTTACCTAATGTGACCCTGGTAGCAGCAGCTGATTTTTGGGGGCAGACTAAGGCAGCTACAGGGGTGACTTGATTATTAGGAATGTAGATAGCAGGGTGGCTGGTGGGCGTGAGGACCTCCTGGTAACTTGCCTGCCTGGTGCGAAGGTGGCAGACCTCACGCGTCACCTAGATAGGATTATAGACAGTGCTGGAGAGGAGCCAGCTGTTGTGGTACATGTGGGCACCAACGACATAGGAAAATGTGGGAGGGAGGTTCTAGAAGCCAAATTTAGGATTTTAGGTAGGAAGCTGAAATCCAGAACCTCAGGGTGGCATTCTCTGAAATGCTTCCTGTTCCACGCGCAGGTCACCAGAGGCAGGCAGAGCTCCAGAGTTTCAATGTGTGGATGAGACGATGGTGCAGGGAAGAGGGATTCAGCTTTGTAAGGAACTGGGGAAACTTTTGGGAAAGGGGGGAGTCTTTTCTGAAGGGATGGGCTCCACTTTAACCAGAGTGGAACCAAGCTGCTGGCACTAATTTTCAGAAAGGAGATAGAGCACCTTTTAAACTAGAACAAGGGAGAAAGCTGGCAGTCACTCAGCAGCGCATGGCTCGGAGAGAGGTATCTGCAAAGGATACTAATGAAGCAGGAGAGTTAGGGCATCCCAACAGAGTGCTTCCATTAAAAGCAAACATAATCCATGTGCCTATATGTAAAAAATCACCTGAGCTAATGATTTCCGAATTATCCCTAACAACTGAAAAGCAGGTTGTTAATACAAACAAAAAACACACTTTGAAATGTCTGTATGCCAATGCCAGAAGTAAGATGGGAGAGTTAGTGTGTATAGCAGCAAATGATGAGATTGACATAATTGGCATCACAGAGACTTGGTGGAAGGAGGATAACCAATGGGACAGTGCTATATCAGGGTACAAATGATATCACAATGATAGGGAGGATCAACTTGGTGGGGGTGTGGCACTTTATGTCTGGGAGGGTATAGAGTCCAACATACAAGAGACTAAATGCTCAGTAGAATCTATATGGGTAGAAATCCCATGTGTGTTGGGTAAGAGTATAGTGAGAGGAGTATACTACTGTCCACCTGGACAAAATGGGCAGACAGATGATGATGAAATACTAAGAGAAATCAGGGAAGCTAACCAATTTGAAGTGCAAAAATAATGGGAGATTTCAATTACCCCAATATTGACTGGGTAAATGTAACATCAGGACTTGCTAGAGACATAAAGCTCCTGGATGTAATAAATGACTGCTTCATGGAGCAATTGGTTCTTAGTGGAACACAGAATTTGGTGAGAGAGGTAATGGTGGTGGGGCCACTTGGCAACAGTGATCATAACATGATCAAATTTAAACTAATAACTGGAAGGGGGGCAATAAGTAAAGCTGCAGCTCTAGCACTAAACTTTCAAAAGGGAAACTGTTGTGAATAAGCTATTTTAGTGGACCCTTAGGCCGGCCTGCAGGAGACTGGGGAGAGATGGACTATAGTCTCTACTTGAGGACAGGCCGGGAGGCAGGTACCAGGCAGGAGATGGATGTTGAGCTTCACCCTGGAAGCCAGTACTCCCCTGGGAGGAGCCCGTAGGAGCCCAGCTGCTGGGACTTAGGAGATCACGGAGACTGGGACTGAAGCAGGCGGGCAGAGATCCGGACTAAGCAGGAACTAGAACTGGTGAGTGCTGGAAACAGACCGGAACTGAAGCAGATGGGTTACTGGGTCCATGCTGGCACTGGAACTAGGCAGGAACTGAAACCAGGCTGGAACTGAAGCAGGACAGGTTAACCAAGCAGGAACTAAAGCAGGACTGGTTACTGGATCCAAACTGGAACTGAAGCAGGACAGGTTAACCAAGCAGGAACTGAAGCAGGACTGGTTACTGGATCCAAGCTGGAACTGAAGCAGGACAGGTTAACCAAGCAGGACTGGTTACTGGATCCAAACTGGAACTGAAGCAGGACAGGTTAACCAAGCAGGAAATGAAGCAGGACTGGTTACTGGAACCAAGCAGGAGCTGCAACAAGACTTGAATACTGAAGCGTAGCAAGTCTCAGGCAGGAATGGAGCTGCTAACGCAATAGCACACTCCGGGGCACGGAGCAACTGGGAACCACAAGGAACCTCATTGCAAGGCGAAGTTCTAGGCTCCGCGGCGGCCTTACATAGGCCGCAGCGTCTGACGTCAGGGGTAAGGCGGAGCCTTCAGTGGTGGGAAAAGGCCTTCATAAGCGTGGCTCCTGCGCGCGCTTGCGCCTAAGGAGAAGGCGTCCAGGAAGGGCTTCTCGGCGGCGTTCCCCCTGCCGGAAGGCCGTGAAACAGGATGCAGACTCTCGGAGACGGAACGGGACCAAGGAGGTGAGGGCCGGGTCGTGACAGTCACAACCGGGACTGTAACAGAAACTTTGATAAAATGAGGAAAATAGAAAAAAACTAAAAGGTGCAGCTGCAAAGGTTAAAAGTGTTCAACAGGCATGGACATTGTTTAAAAATACAATCCTAGAGGCGCAGTCCATATGTATTCCACACATTAAGGAAGGCAAAACAATTACTGTCATGGTTAAAAAGTGAGGTGAAAAAGGTAATTTTAGCCAAAAAAAAATCCTTCAAAAATTGGAAGAAGGATCCATCTGAAGAAAATAGGATAAAACATAAGGATTGTCAAGTTAAGTGTAAAACATTGATAAGAAGGGCGAAGAGAGAATTTGAAATGAAATTGGCCATAGAGGCAAAAACTCATAATTAAAACTTTAAATATATCCGAAGCAAGAAACCTGTGAAGGAGTCGGTTGGACCATTAGATGACCAAGGGGTTAAAGGGGCTCTTAGGGAAGATAAGGCCATTGCAGAAAAACTAAATGAATTCTTTGCTTCTGAGTTTACTAATGAGGATGTTGGGGAGATACCAGTTCCTGAGATGGTTTTCAGGGGTGATGAGTCAGATGAACTGAACGAAATCACTGTGAACCTGGAAGATGTAGTAGGCCAGATTGACAAACTAAAGAGTAGCAAGTCACCTGGACTGGATGGTTTGCATCCTAGGGTACTGAAGGAACTCAAAAATGAAATTTCTGATCTATTAGTTAAAATGTGTAACCTAGCATTAACATCATCCATTGTACCTGCAGACTGGAGGGTGGCTAATGTAAACCCAATATTTAAAAAAGGCTCCAGGGGTGATCCGAGTAACACTAGACCAGTGAGCCTGACTTCAGTGCCAGGAAAAATAGTGGAAACTATTCTCAAGATCAAAATCGTAGAGCATATAGAAAAGCATTGTTTAATGGAACACAGTCAACATGGATTTACCCAAGGGAAGTCTTGCCTAACAAATCTGCTTGCTTTATTTATTTATTTATTTGTTTGTTTGTTTGTTTATTTATTTATTTATTTATTTATTTAACGCTTTTCTATACCGACATTCATGGCTGGATGACCATATCAGATCGGTTTACATCGAACAGGGGAACAGTAACAAAACACAGTAAAAAATAGTAAAACCCGGAAGAATAAAGTTACATTTAACAAGGTTGGTAAACTTGGAGGTAAATACTGTTGGAAGGAAAAGGCATAGGAACGCAGTAAACCAGAAGAGCAAACAATATGATAAAGGGTCTTATTAAGTACTGGAGGAGGTACAGTGATTCATAGTTCAAGATTCATAGTTTCTCATAGGAGAGCTGTTCATAGGGGAAGGGGTTAATAAACATGTGGCTAAAGGTGAACCAGTAGATGTAGTGTATTTGGATTTTCAGAAGGCATTTGACAAAGTCCCTCATGAGAGGCTTCTAAGAAAACTAAAAAGTCATGGGATAGGAGGCGATGTCCTTTCGTGGATTACAAACTGGTTAAAAGACAGGAAACAAAGAGTAGGATTAAATGGTCAATTTTCTCAGTGGAAAAGGGTAAACAGTGGAGTGCCTCAGGGATCTGTACTTGGACCCGGTGCTTTTCAATATATATATATATATATATATATATAAATGATCTGAAAAGGAATATGATGAGTGAGATTATAAAATTTGCAGATGATACAAAAGTATTCAGAGTAGTCAGTTAATTTAACCCCCACCCGGACGGTCTCGGCCCCGATCGCGCGACTGCTCCGGCTCTGGCAGAACCTACAAAAAATAAAAAGAGAAAAAGAAACCGCGCCGAGGCCCGCCCACCACCCAGCGGACAACAATGACTTTACTGTATCGCATCGCATAACCTATTCTATCTAATTGCCTACCCGCACTGTACTATTGCATTTCTCTGTTCACTGGTATTCATCTGACCAACTGCTTTCATCCGTTCACTTACATCCTTCTGTTCAACTGCATTTATCTGTTCAACTGCATTTATCTGTTCAACTGCATTCAGCTGTTTCAACAGCACTACTCTGCTCAACCGCATCTCTCTGATCACTTGCAGTCATCTATTTTCAATTGCATTAACCTGTTCAATTGCTTTACTGTGCCCGTATCGTACAACCTGCCTCTCTCCCCAATACACATCTACTAGCCCCCCTCCCAATAATGCCTCCACACACTTACCTCTGCCCCCCCAATTACCTTTTCAGATACCCCTCAAAGCTATCCCTCCCCCCCTACAGCCAACACAACACCCAAAAAAGGCGCCTGACCCCCATCCCCATATCTCCTAACTCTCAAGCCCTCACCCTCTCCCTCATTTCTCTCCTACTCATTAACGCCCAATCCCTGAAGCAAAAAACTCACCTTCTCCATGATATTTTAACTGACTCCAAACCAGAAATTTTTGCAATAACTGAAACATGGTTTAAACCCTGTGACACACCCCTCATTAACCAACTGCCTACTGAAACCTATGACATTTTCTCTATTCCCCGCAAAAAGAAAAGAGGAGGGGGCCTTCTCCTCATAGCTAAAAGAGAATTCAAACTCACCTCACAACCCTGCAACATTCCCAATCAATACAAAGTAGGCTTTTTCAAATCGCAATCTCTACAAATCTGCCTTATCTATACCCCTCCTGGTCTACTAGAAAAAGACCCCTCCCCCCTCATCGAATTCCTCACCGCCTCTCTCTCCCCCGACATCCCCACGATTATCCTTGGTGATTTTAATCTCCATGTCGATTCCACTCCACAATTCCCACCATGCGAAGCCTTCATCTCATCCTTAGACGCAATGGGCCTCACCCAACTTATTCAATCCCCAACCCACAAAGCCGGTCATACCCTCGACCTTATTTTCACTAACTCACTCATCAACGTCATCCACCCCCCTACATGCCTCCCTGTCCCCTGGTCTGACCACTCCATTATCAATACAACCCTTTCTCTACAAACCCCATCCATCTCCTCTCCCTCTCAGCCTAAATCCTTCCAACTTCGTAAAACCTGCCCCCTAGACACCCTTGCAACGGCTTGCTCCAACATCCCTAATCACATAGACCTGGAGACAGCAGACAGCGCCATATCCTCCTGGACAGAAACTACCCAAAAAATCGCTAACAACCTATGCCCAATCATTCAAAAAACAATCACACAAACCAAATCATCCAAAAAACCCTGGTACACCCATACGCTCAAATCCCAAAAAATCCAGCTTAGAGCAGCTGAAAGACACTGGCGCAAACACCCCTCTCCTGCCACAAAAACCATCTATTACCAACTCATGCACACATATAGAAATTCCATTCAAACAACCAAAAAAGAATACTATGCTAAGAAAATTCACCACCTCCAATTCAACCCAAATGCACTATTTACCCTAGTCTCAAATCTCACCAAACCTAACACGTCTACACCCCAAGTCCCCTCCACACAGACCCGATGCAATGAAATTGCCCTCTTCTTTAAGAACAAAATATCCAACATCACTGCCAAGTTCACCCCTAATACCAAGAACCCCAACACCAACAGCATAACCCCTCCCACCCCACATACATCCACCATCCTCGCTTCATTTGAACCCTCCTCAACTCTAGAAATAGAGAACATCTTAAAAAAGATGAGACCTTCCTCCCACCCCTCGGAAACCATCCCAACTAAACTTCTTCTCGCTATTCCTAAAACAATAGCCACCACACTCTCCAAAATCGTGAACTGCTCCCTGGAGCACGGCCTGGTCCCTAACTCCCTGAAACAAGCTGTGGTCAAACCCATCCTAAAAAAACCCTCCCTTGATCCCTCCAATCTATCTAACCTCCGTCCTATCTCCAACCTCCCTTTCCTCTCCAAAGTCATTGAAAAACTAGTAAACTCCCGTCTCTGTGACTACCTAGAAGAATCCAACATACTCCTACCCACACAATACGGTTTCCGTAAACACCTCAGTACGGAATCCTTACTCCTTTCCCTTACAGACACAATCATCAAAGGAATGGATGCCGGTAACTCCTACCTCATTGCCATGCTAGATATTTCCGCCGCATTCGACACCGTAAATCACAACATCCTCATCAACACTCTCATCAGTATAGGAATTTCAGGTACTGCTCTTTCTTGGATAAAGTCCTTCCTCCAAAACCGTACCTACACAGTCCTCACCGACAATTTTACATCCCTCCCTGTTAATCTCGACTGTGGCGTTCCCCAAGGATCCTCCCTCTCTTCCACCTTATTTAACATTTACATGCTCCCCCTCACAAACCTCCTCTCCAACCTTGGGATCACACACTTCATCTATGCCGATGATGTGCAAATCCTCATCCCTTTCAAAAACTCTGTTCTCACTGCACTCCAAAACTGGAATACCATTCTCGCCTCCATAAACCAGCTCCTCACTGACATGCACCTAGCCCTCAATCCGCAAAAAACTGAACTCCTCCTCGTCTCCTCTAGACATGCAGCCACACCCACTCTCTCCACTCTCCATTCCCCCAACTTTCTCTCCGACACAAGAAACCTGGGTGTTATACTTGATAACCAACTAACCTTCAAACCACACATCAAATCTATCCTTAGCAGCTGCTATTTCAAACTTCAAACCCTCAAAAAACTCAAACCCCTTCTCTACTTTTCCGATTTCCGCACGGTACTCCAATCCATAATTTTTTTGAAAATTGACTACTGTAACGCTCTCCTACTTGGACTCCCTTCCACCCACATCAAACCTCTACAACTCCTCCAAAACGCTACTGCACGCATCCTCACCAATGTCAATAAGAAAGACCACATCACTCCCACCCTCATTGATCTCCACTGGCTTCCCATTCACTCACGAATTATTTACAAGACCCTCACCCTCATCCACAAAAGTATTACTAACGAACACTGCAACTGGCTAAACCCACCCTTCCTCCCTCGTACCTCCACAAGACCCACCCGTGCTTCCCTCCGTGGAACCCTTATCCCTCCCTCCATAAAATCCACTAGACTCATCTCCACCACCAATAGAGCCCTTTCCCTTGCAGGCCCCTCCCTCTGGAACTCTATGCCTCTTGACCTACGTACCGAAACCTCCACACCTACTTTCAAAAAGAAACTCAAAACCTGGCTTTTCCTCCAAGCATACCCCCATTCTTCATCATCTTCACCAACTAACACGCTAGCCCTACCATCATCCCTCTCCAACACCCCCCTTTCAGGACCTACACTCAGCATCCCCCCCCCCCTCTAAAGTTTCCTACAACTCCTGTATATAACCAGTGTACAACTTCTGTATATAACCAATGTACATATTTCTACCTCGAATCCCTATTCACATTTTATCCCCTTGTATCTGTTTGCACCCCCCCCCATCCCTCCCCAGTTACTTAGTTAATTGTTCTGTTACTGTGTTTTACGTTATATAGCGTTATCTGTAAAGGCTATGCCTATATATCTTCTGTTGTAAGTTACTTGTAAACCGGCACGATGTGCAAACGGTTGCCGGTATATAAAATTAAATAAATAAATAAATAAAATAAATAGTTAAATCACAAGCACATTGTGATACATTACAGAAGGACCTTGCAAGACTGGAAGATTGGGCATCCAAATGGCAGATGAAATTTAATGTGGACAAGTGCAAGGTGTTGCATATAGGGAAAAATAACCCTTGCTGTAGTTTACACGATGTTAGGTTCCATATTAGGAGCTACCACCCAGGAAAAAGATCTAGGCATCATAGTGGATAATACTTTAAAATCGTCGGTTCAGTGTGCTGCAGCAGTCAAAAAAGCAAACAGAATGTTAGGAATTATTAGGAAGGGAATGGTTAATAAAATGGAAAATGTCATAATGCCTCTATATCACTCCATGGTGAGACTGCACCTTGAATACTGTGTACAATTCTGGTCGCCGCATCTCAAAAAAGATATAGTTGCGATGGAGAAGGTACAGAGAAGGGCAACCAAAATGATAAAGAGGATGGAGCAGCTCCCCTATGAGGAAAGGCTGAAGAGGTTAGGACTGTTCAGCTTGGAGAAGAGACGGCTGAGGGGGGATATGATAGAGGTCTTTAAGATCATGAGAGGTCTTGAACGAGTCGATGTGAATCGGTTATTTACACTTTCGAATAATAGAAGAACCAAGGGGCATTCCATGAAGTTAGCAAGTAGCATATTTAAAACTAATTGGAGAAAATTATTTTTCACTCAATGCACAATAAAGCTCTGGAATTTGTTGCCAGAGGATGTGGTTAATGCAGTTAGTGTAGCTGGGTTCAAAAAAGGTTTGGATAATTTCTTGGAGGAGAAGTCCATTAACTGCTATTAATCAAGTTTACTTGGGGAATAGCCACTGCTATTAATTGCATCAGTAGCATGGGATCTCCTTAGTGTTTGGGTAATTGCCAGGTTCTTGTGGCCTGGTTTGGCCTCTGTTGGAAACAGGATGCTGGGCTTGATGGACCCTTGGTCTGACTTAGCATGGCAATTTCTTATGTTCTTATGTGCGGGCCACAACAAGGTGCCTTGACTTTTGGTCACTAAGCCACTGTGGCTCCTGTTGTGCAGGTCTCACGGTAGCATGTTTTGTGCAGGCAGTCTCACTTTCCAGCCTTTCAGGGTCTCCATCACACCCTCTTCATTAGGATAGTACGGAAGGACTGTACACCGGCCTTGAGTCCTTCCATGCTATCCAAATGAAGAGAAAGTGGTGGTGGTGGCCCTGGAAGGTAGAAAAGTGAGGTTGCTTGCACAAGATCCATGGGACCACCAATTTCTGTACCCAGTGCAGCTGCAGGCAAAAACATAAAATAAACAGGTGCAGGCTGATTTATCTGCTGTGCCTATACCAGCCAGTCGCCAACTTTAGAAATTTGATTCTAGTCTAAGGCCAAAGATAGAATTTCCTTTTGTCCTCACTTCAAGCAGATATACTGCACAGGGGTCACCACCAAAGTGCAGAGACACCCTAGTGAAGGAACGCGACCTGAGCAGGAGCTGAGCAGAGGAAATCACGTGAGCAGAGTGACCAGCCCGCCGGGGGCATGCCCAAACCCCCATAGTGCAATCTACTCGTGCACATCCATGTCCCAGAAATTCCTCCTTTAGTTTTGGCCTGAGTGTAACGTCGGGGGTCCATATTCAAAAGGATTTGTCTGATTAAGTTTCAAACTTAAGTCTAGCGTCACTAAGCTGCAAGGTTTTTTCGCAGGTGGGGGTCCCACTATTATGCAGGGTGTGTTGCCGCAATAGGGTGTTGCCACCTCCCCCCCCCCCCCCCCCCCCCCCGAAGCCAAAAAATAGAAACTAGAGTTCTGGCCCTCACCCCAGCATGTGGCCGAGGTCCGATCCCTGGACCTTACCCCAGTCACATAGCTGGGGCAAAGTCAGGTCGCCAACCATTTTGTGAAATGGCTCAGATAGGGTGGAGTGTTAGTGATCAACCCCAGCCCCAACGCAGGAGCATCGACTTAAATTTAAGTTTCGGAGGGGGCTGGAGAGGGTCAGGGTGGAGGGCATGTGCTGCGAGGAGGGTAGGGGTGGGCTGGGGGCCAGGACTCTAATTTCTATTTTTTGACTTGGGGAAATGGGGTTGGGAAAGAGGCCAGGACCCTATTTTTATGTTTTAAGCTCTAGGAAGCGTCCCAGGGCCATGATGGTCTTTGGGGAAGGAGATGGGAGGGGAGGGTGTATTGCCATACACCTATATTTTTACTTTGTTTACATTTTGGGGGTGTCAGGGCCACCTCAACTAGTGGCCCCAGATTGAGGCAAGGGTCAGCACTGACCCCTGCTCAACCTCATCACTTGCCCAGGACTCTCTTTTTTTTTGCCTCCCAACTCACATTCATTTACTGTTTTTCTGGTGGCTGACCACCTTCTCAGTTGGCAGCGATAAAATTTGTATAGGATTGCCAATGTATGGTCTTCTTTGCATGCATTTGTATTATTCGTGCATGCAAATCACATGCAAAGAAGTCCATTATAATAGGGGAGGGAGCCTGGATGGGGAGATGCACAATATACACGATATAATGCATGTTAGAGCACTAATGTGGCTTGATGCATCTCCCAGTTACCAAGATAAATCTGGCATTTAAATATAATTTCCCCCTCAATCCTCTGATTGGTCAAGTTTTATTTCTATGAGTCATTATCAGCTAAAACCTAGTTGGATAGAAAAGCAAGTGAACCAATGTGTTCCTGGGTGAAGCAAAGTTATCTGGCTAACTTAGACCAATATTCAGCTCTTATCTAACTAAGGAGGTCATTTATTAAGCATTTTTCCCATAGACACAGAATGGGAGAAAACCTTTAGTAAATGAAGCGTAACTCATTTTTCCATACTTTTCTTTAGAAACCAAAAATAAACCAAATGCACATTTAGGGGGACTTCCTACACAAATCCACATTAATCATATCACCAGGGCTGGATTTAGTCATAAGCAACATGGGCACTTGCCTTGGGAACCAAATTCTAAAAGTGTCCAAAAACTGGGAGTCCCCCCTGCTGCTCTCTGCTTTCCAGGGAGAGAAGAAGAAGGAAACTCCTTGCCTTAAGTCCTCTGCCTATGGGTGCCGTCATCTTAAATCTGGCACTGCACACCACAAATATATTTTCTTAAATAAAAAGAATAACACATGGCAATAATGCAGTGGTGGACAACTCATGATGTAGAAGCCAGTGTTCTAACAGCATTGCTTAATGGCTAATTCCCAAATTAATGACATTATTGTGATGATCATTGACATCTTTGCTGTGGTTGGTCTAGTCCAGAAGTTCCCAAACCTGTCTTGGGGGATCTCCAGCCAGGCAGGTTATCAGGATATCCACAATGAATACGTTTGAGATACAGTAAAATTTGCATGCTATGGAGGCAGTGCTTGCAAATTCATCTCAAGCATATTGTTTGTAGATATCCTGAAAACCTGCCTGGCTGGGAGTCCAAGGGTAAAGGGCTTCTGTATCGGCCCAGCCACAGTATCAGATAATGCTCCAGTAAGCTTAATATTAAATGTGGAGGAAAGGAGAAATACAAACTTTCCTATCGTGTAGCCAGATGGACTCAGAACAAATAGGTATAGTATGCTCGTGCTAGCAGTTGGAGACGGATCTGACGTCAGCATGGGTATATATACCCCCACAGGAAGCGTAGCAACTCAGTAATTTCCGTCTCCAAAGCAGTTTGGAGAGCCTGCACGCTCGCTGAGCGTGTTTCCAATCTACTTTCTATTTTCTTCTTACTATATTTCTACAGCACCATCGAGCCCCGCGCTCCTGCGGTGATACCAATCGGTCCCTCCCCCAGTTGAGCTTCCCGGGGTGATTTCCGTGATCCCCTGGAGGTTTAAGACCTCGGTCCGGTGGCCGAATCGCGGCAGGGACGTAGCCCCGGGCGAGGCTCGGGCGTGGCGAGTGAGGCGCCTCGGTCCCGGCGTGGATGAGGCAGCGGGTGCATATCCTCAAATGCGGCGGTGAAGGTACTTGCCCTCTCCCCCCGCAGCCGGAGACCGCCCGGGTTCCAGCCGGGAAGCGCCGAGGATCAGGTAAGGCGTACATCTCTTGCTTTTGGTCTCCAAGGAACCGAGGATCGGCGGCGTGGCTTGTAGGCGGCACGCCGTGGTGGGCGCCATTTTGTTGGCCTTGTTCAGGTATTGAGCACCCGTGATAGGCGCCTGTCTATGACTAAGCGCAGATTATATACATTTTTTGCTGACCGCTTATTGCTGAGAGCATATTGAATACCATTGCGTGTGTATTACTAACCGCTTATTGCTGAGAGCATATTGAATACCATTGAGCATGTATTGCTAATCGCATATGGCTGAGAGCAGACTGAATACCATTGAGCGTGTATTATTAACCGCTTATTGCTGAGAGCATATTGAATATCATTGAGCGTATATTGCTGACCGCGTATTATTGTGCGCCTGTTCTATTAAGCGTATATTGCTGTCGCATATTATTGTGCGCCTGTTCTATTAAGCGTATATTGCTGCCGCATATTATTGTGCGCCTGTTCTATTAAGCGTATATTGCTGCCGCATATTATTGTGCACCTGTTCTTTTAGGCGTATATTGCTATCGCATATTATTGTGCGCCTTTTCTATTAAGTGTATATTGCTGCCGCATATTATTATAAAAGAAGGCTTTCACAAACTTCAAATATTAAAACACCTAAAACCACTGCTTCACCCCCATGATTTCAAAACCGTCCTACAAGCCCTCATATTTTCCGGCTTGGATTACTGCAACTCCCTACTGATCGGCCTTCCAAAATCTTCTTTGAGACCCTTGCAGCTTCTTCAGAATGCTGCAGCCAGAGTACTAACAGGTAAAAGAAAAGCGGATCACATCACACCTGTTCTCAACCAATTACAGTGGCTCCCTATTGATAAAAGAGTAGAATTCAAAGTTCTCTCTATACTCCACAAAGCAATATACAAAGCAGACTACACTGCCTTTGACATCATTCACATACATTACTCTCAATGAACAAGAACTACTAATAAAATTCAACTAGTGATTCCCTCACTTCCACAGGCCAAATTATCCTCCACCAGAAACAGAGCCTTCTCCATTATTGGCCCAAAGCTATGGAATTCGTTACCTCACTTCCTCTCCAATCAAGAAAACGTAAAATCATTCAAAAAAGACCTAAAATCCTGGCTACTCAGCAAATCTTTTAAGGACAACACTCAATGACTTTAAAGTACAATTAAAGTTCAATAACATAGCCTGCTATCTTTCAATATCCCCCTAAGTCAATCTCCCCTATTTCATGATACAGATGCCCCCTTTCTACGATGTTCCCAGATCTCTCTGTTCACCTATTCAGGGTATCTACCCTGTGTTATCTTGTTCCGTTCATTCTCCTAGCTATGTCATTTCTCATTATTGTTAATTTTTTAAATTTCAAACATCGTTCAATGTAACATGTTGTTTTGTATGTAAACCGGAGTGAAGGCAACTCTGCTATACCTCGGTATATAAAAAATGCTAAATAAATAAAATAAATTGTGCGCCTGTTCTATTAAGCGTATATTGCTGCCGCATATTATTGTGCGCCTGTTATATTAAGCATATATTGCTGCTGCGTATTTGTGCGCTTAAGCGTATATTGCTGTCGCATATTATTGTGCGCCTGTTTTATTCAGCGTATATTGCTGCCGCATACCATCCTGCCTCCGGCATTAATGCCCTCTGCCTATGCTCCAGATGACAGCTTAGAGCCACGCACAGTGAAGACCCAGACTCCCTATGTGCCCAATGTGAAGAGGCCGTGGGACACTCAGGCCAGGACCAGTCTCAGCCACGATTTCCTGACAGTTCCCCAGGGGCTACCCCGGATTTAGCGGGCAGTCTCGACCAATCTGGAATCCCGGGGGATCTTGTACCCCGGCGATTAGAGACCGCCTCAATTTCCTGGGTGGATCTCTTTAAGGGGATTCATGCCTTCGTACAGATGCAAACGGCTTCCCGTCCAGGCCCTGCTGTTCCTGCTGTGGCTGCGACTGCTGCGGCTGCTGCTGCGGTTGCGGCTCCAGCGGATCCTGTTCCTGGACCTTCATGCCCTTATCGTGAGCGGGACCTCCCGCCGCTAGACAGTCCGGATCAGTCTGACCAGGAGGTTTCACCGGACGAGTCCGAACTCCCGGACGAAAGGGAGCTTCCCTCAGGGATTGAGCCATATAGAACCATGAGGCGGTTCTTCCCTAAAGAGGATTTTTCCGACCTGGTGTCTCAGTGCCTGGCGGAGTTGGATATTACAGGTCCTAGTGCTACGGTACCCTCTGCGCAGAACCCCCTGCTGGAAGGTCTTCGTCCTACCGCCCGCCATTTTCCATTCTTGCAAGCGGCCTCCTTCAAAGGGGGTCGGGCCCTGAGGGGCATGTACCCCCTGGCACCGGCTATCCAGGAGCTGCTGGCGTGCCCTCAGGTTGACGCCTTGATTAGCGCTGTGGTCAAGCGCACTACCATTCCAGTTGAAGGGGGGGGGGCGGCCTTCAAGGAGCCTCATGACCGGCGACTGGACGCCATTCTGAAACAGACTTTTGAGGTGGCGGCTTTATCTTTGCGGATCGCAACCTGCTGCACAGTGGTGACGCGTTCCTGTTTGTTGCAGGTCAGGAACAACGCTCCAGCAGCAGACATGGAGTCAGCTCTCTCGTTCCTCACGGATGCGGCATCAGACCTAGTCCGGACAACAGCCAAGGGGATCTCATCCTCCGTAGCCGCCAGGAGGCAGCTCTGGATCCGGAAATGGTCAGCCGATGCTCCTTCAAAGACACGCCTCACCAGATTGCCCTTTAAGGGCTCTTTCCTGTTTGGCAGCGACCTTGACAAACTGGCCAGCACATGGGGCGCTTCTCCAGTACCTCGACTGCTGGTTCAGAAGGAACCAGCGCGCCTTCCCAAGGCCCTCCAGGGGTAGAAGCTCCCAGCGCTTCATTCCCTACAGGAGTCGCTACCAGGCACCTCGTCCTCAGGCCCGGAATCAGTCCTTTCGGACCAAGCAGTGCAAGAGGGGAGCAGGCTCAGGCTCAGGTCCTGGCCGCACCTCACAATGAGAATCCGCCGATTCATCTGGGGGACGGAGCCATAGGGGGGCAGGTTAACCCTCTTCTACCCCAGATGGGTCGAGATTACGTCGGACCAGTGGGTCCTCGCCATCATCCGAGAGGGGGTATTATCTGGACTTTCATCACCTCCCTCCGGACAGGTTTGTGGAATCTTCATGTCCCATACACAAGAAGGCAGCATTGGCAGCTACCCTGGCGAGGCTCCTATCCTTGAAAGCCATCATCCCAGTACCTGCATGGGAAGTGAATGCTGGACACTATTCCATTTATTTCATGGTACCCAAGAAAGGGGGCACCTTTCGGCCCGTACTGGACCTCAAGTCAGTCAATCGATACTTAAGGGTCCCGAGGTTTTGCATGGAAACTCTGCGCTCCGTCAAGACCGCAGTACAGCCAGGAGAATTCCTCAAGGCCTTAGACTTGTCGGAGGCCTACCTGCATATTCCGATCCATCTGGATCATCAGCGCTACCTACGCTTTAAGGTTCTGGGACGCCACTTCCAATTCCGGGCTCTGCCCTTCGGGTTGGCCACGTCACCACGGACCTTCACCAAGGTGGTCGTAGGGGTAGCAGCGGCACTCAGACGGGAAGGAATCCTGGTCCATCCCTATCTAGACGATTGGCTGATCAGGGCGAAATCATGAGAGGAGAGCCATCGGACAACCGACAGAGTGATCGCCCTTCTGGAAAGCTTGGGCTGGGTAATCAACCTCAGCAAGAACATAAGAACATAAGAACATAAGAAATTGCCATGCTGGGACAGACCAAGGGTCCATCAAGCCCAGCATCCTGTTTCCAACAGAGGCCAAAAACCAGGCCACAGAACCTGGCAATTACCCAAACACTAAGAAGAACCCATGCTACTGATGCAATTAATAGCAGTGGCTATTCCCTAAGTATAATTGATTAATAGCCATTAATGGACTTCTCCTCCAAGAACTTATCCAAACCTTTTTTGAACCCAGCTACACTAACTGCACTAACTACCTTCTCTGGCAACAAATTCCAGAGCTTTATTGTGCGTTGAGTGAAAAAGAATTTTCTCCGATTAGTCTTAAATGTGTTACTTGCTAACTTCATGGAATGCCCCCTAGTCCTTCTATTATTCGAAAGTGTAAATAACCGAGTCACATCTACTCGTTCAAGACCTCTCATGATCTTAAATACCTCTATCATATCCCCCCTCAGCCGTCTCTTCTCCAAGCTGAACAGCCCTAACCTCTTCAGCCTTTCCTCATAGGGGAGCTGTTCCACCCCCTTTATCATTTTGGTTGCCCTTCTCTGTACCTTCTCCATCGCAACTATATCTTTTTTGAGATGCGGCGACCAGAATTGCACACAGTATTCAAGGTGCGGTCTCACCATGGAGCGATACAGAGGCATTATGACATTTTCCGTTCTATTAACCATTCCCTTCCTAATAATTCCTAACATTCTATTTGCTTTTTTGACTGCTGCAGCACACTGAGCCGACGATTTTAAAGTATTATCCACTATGATGCCTAGATCTTTTTCCTGGGTGGTAGCTCCTAACATGGAACCTAACATCGTGTAACTACAGCAAAGGTTATTTTTCCCTATGTGCATCACCTTGCACTTGTCCACATTAAATTTCATCTGCCATTTGGATGCCCAATCTTCCAGTCTTGCAAGGTCCTCCTGTAATGTATCACAGTCTGCCTGTGATTTAACTACTCTGAATAATTTTGTATCATCCGCAAATTTGATAACCTCGCTCGTCGTATTCCTTTCCAGATCATTTATATATATATTGAAAAGCACCGGTCCCAATACAGATCCCTGAGGTACTCCACTGTTTACCCTTTTCCACTGAGAATATTGACCATTTAATCCTACTCTCTGTTTCCTGTCTTTTAACCAGTTTGTAATCCACAAAAGGACATCGCCTCCTATCCCATGACTTTTTAGTTTTCGTAGAAGCCTCTCATGAGGGACTTTGTCAAACGCCTTCTGAAAATCCAAATACACTACATCTACCGGTTCACCTTTATCCACATGTTTATTAACCCCTTCAAAAAAATGAAGCAGATTTGTTAGGCAAGACTTCCCTTGGGTAAATCCATGTTGACTGTGTCCCATTAAATCATGTCTTTCTATATGCTCTACAATTTTGATCTTGAGAATAGTTTCCACTATTTTTCCCGGCACTGAAGTCAGGCTCACTGGTCTATAATTACCCGGATCGCCCCTGGAGCCTTTTTTAAATATTGGGGTTACATTGGCCACCCTCCAGTCTTCAGGTACAATGGATGATTTTAATGATAGGTTACAAATTTTAACTAATAGATCAGAAATTTCATTTTTTAGTTCCTTCAGAACCCTAGGATGCATACCATCCGGTCCAGGTGATTTGCTACTCTTTAGTTTGTCAATCTGGCCTACTACATCTTCCAGGTTCACAGTGATTTCATTCAGTTCGTCTGAGTCATCACCCCTGAAAACCATCTCCGGAACTGGTATCTCCCCAACATCCTCAATAGTAAACACGGAGGCAAAGAATTCATTTAGTCTTTCTGCAATGGCCTTATCTTCCCTAAGAGCCCCTTTAACCCCTCTGTCATCTAATGGTCCAACCGACTCCCTCACAGGTTTCTTGCTTTGGATATATTTAAAAAAGTTTTTATTATGAGTTTTTGCCTCTATGGCCAACTTCATTTCAAATTCTCTCTTCGTCTGTCTTATCAATGTTTTACACTTACCTTGACAATGCTTATGTTTTATCCTATTTTCTTCAGATGGATCCTTCTTCCAATTTTTGAAGGATGTTTTTTTGGCTAAAATAGCCTCTTTCACCTCACCTTTTAACCATGACGGTAATCGTTTTGCCTTCCTTCCACCTTTCTTAATGCGCGGAATACATATGGACTGCGCCTCTAGGATTGTATTTTTAAACAATGTCCAAGCCTGTTGAACACTTTTAACCTTTGCAGCTGCACCTTTCAGTTTTTTTCTAACTATTTTCCTCATTTTATCAAAGTTTCCCTTTTTAAAATTTAGTGTTAGAGCTGCAGATTTACTTATTGTCCCCCTTCCAGTTATTAGTTTAAATTTGATCATGTTATGATCACTGTTGCCAAGTGGCCCCACCACCGTTACTTCTTTCACCAAATCTTGCGTTCCACTAAGAATTAAATCTAAAATAGCTCCCTCTCTTGTAGGTTCCTGAACCAATTGCTCCATGAAGCAGTCATTTATTACATCCAGGAACTTTATGTCTCTAGCAAGTCCTGATGTTACATTTACCCAGTCAATATTGGGGAAATTGAAATCTCCCATTATTATTGCACTGCCAAATTGGTTTGCTTCCCTGATTTCTCTTAGCATTTCATCATCTATCTGACCATTTTGTCCAGGTGGACGGTAGTATACTCCTATCACTATACTCTTACCCAACACACATGGGATTTCTACCCATATAGATTCTACTGAGCATTTACTCTCTTGTATGATCTTTATCCTGTTGGACTCTATACCCTCCCGGACATAAAGTGCCACACCCCCACCAAGTTGATCCTCCCTATCATTGCGATATAATTTGTACCCTGATATAGCACTGTCCCATTGGTTATCCTCCTTCCACCAAGTCTCTGTGATGCCAATTATGTGAATCTCATCATTTGCTGCTAAACACTCTAACTCTCCCATCTTACTTCTTAGACTTCTGGCATTGGCATACAGACATTTCAAAGTGTGGTTTTTGCTTGTTTTAACAACCTGCTTTTCAGTTGTTTGGGATAATTCGGTAATCATTAGCTTTGGTGATTTTTTACATATAGGCATAGGAACTATGTTTGCTTTTGATGGAACCTCTCTGTTGGGATGCCCTAACTCTCCTGTTTCATTAGTATCCTTCAAGGATACATTTCTCCGAACCATGCACTGCTGAGTGACTGTCGGCTTTCCCCCTTGTTCTAGTTTAAAAGCTGCTCTATCTCCTTTTTGAAAGTTAGTGCCAGCAGCTTGGTTCCACTCTGGTTAAGGTGGAGCCCGTCCTTTCGGAAAAGTCTCCCCTTTCCCCAAAAGTTGCCTACAGCCTTCCCAGTCGCTGGAATACCTGGGAGTACAGTTCGACACCCAGGCAGACACAGTCAGTCTCACTGCCAAGAGAAGATTAAAACTTCAGACGCATATCCGGTACTTGATGGGAGCCAGTCGGCCCATAGCTTGGGATTATCTGCAGGTTCTCGGCCTCATGGCATCCACCCTGGAAGTGGTACCTTGGGCAAGGGCCCATATGAGGCCTCTGCAACGCTCCCTGCTCTCTCGCTGGAGCCCCCGTTTCCGGAACTATTCCACGCCCCTACCTCTGCCTGCCAGAGTCCGGACCCAGTTTTGGTGGTGGTTGCAGTCCAACCACACGAGCAGGGGGTCGAAGATGTCCTCCCCCACGTGGACTCTGGTTACCACAGATACCAGCCTGAGCGGCTGGGGAGCACACTGTGAAGGCCTCACCGCACAAGGGCGGTGGAACAGAGAAGAGTCAGTGTGGAACATCAACCGTCTAGAGGCTCGGGCAGTCCGATTGGCATGCCTTCGATTTGCTCACAGGCTGAAGAACAGAGCAGTCAGAGTGATGTCCGACAACGCCACCACGGTGGCATACATCAACCGTCAGGGCGGAACCAGAAGCCGACAGGTATCTCTGGAGATAGCCCCGCTGATGACTTGGGCAGAGGCGAATCTTCAGGACATCTCCGCCGTCCACATTGCCGGGAAGGACAACACCACGGCAGACTTCCTCAGCAAAGAAAGCCTAAATCCGGGAGAATGGCAGCTGTCCCCCACAGCCTACCAGATGATTGTGGATCACTGGGGTATTTCGGACCTGGACTTACTAGTGGACAAGTCCAATGCTCAAGTACCCAGATACGTCAGCCGCAAGCGAGATCCGTTCTCTCAAGGGATCGATGCCCTGGTTCAGCCATGGCCTCCAGGGGTCCTGCTATACGCCTTTCCTCCGTGGCCCCTGCTGGGCGCCATCATCCACAAGATTCAGAAACACCGGGGCCTAGTTCTTCTAGTGGCACCAGACTGGCCAAGAAGACCCTGGTACGCGGACATGAGAAGACTGCTGGCAGGGGAACCCCTTCCCCTGCCTCCTCTCCGGGACCTTCTGCGTCAAGGTCCCATCCTCCACGAGGATCCAGCTCAATTCTCTCTTACGGTCTGGCCATTGAGAGGGCTAGACTGAAGAAAAGAGGTTACTCGGAGCCCGTGATAGATACTCTCCTCCGAGCTCGCAAGTTTTCCACATCCCTCACCTATGTAAGGATCTGGAGAGTGTTTGAAGCATGGTGCGACTCTCATGGCACCAACCCACACGCGACCACAATCCCTATTGTGTTGGATTTCCTGCAAGATGGACTTCAGAAGGGTCTCTCCCTCAGCTCCATCAAGGTTGAGGTGGCTGCGCTGTCTTGCTATGGTCCCAGGAGGGATGGCAAGACCATTGCCACGCATCCAGATGTTTCTCGCTTCCTGAAAGGAGTCAAGCACATTCGTCCGCCACTGAAGTGGCCAGTGCCTTTGTGGAACCTCAACATAGTTTTGGATTTCCTCGCAGGATCCACCTTCAGACCCCTTCGAGGCCTGTACCTCCATTCTCTCACTTTGAAGATGGTGTTCTTACTGGCTGTATGTTCAGCACGCCGCATCTCAGAGCTACAAGCACTGTCCTGCCGTGATCCCTTCCTCAGGATCACTCCCGAGGCTATCCATCTTCGTACGGTTCCCTCCTTTTTACCTAAAGTGGTTTCACAGTTTCATCTTAACCAAACCATATCATTGCCTACCACGGCGGGTTTGAAGAAAACTGACGACGGGTGTTTGTTACGCCATCTCGACATTGGCAGATTGCTGCCCAGATATTTGGAAGTGACACAAGAAGTACGTACGACGGACCATCTGTTCGTCCTGCACAGCGGGAAGAAACGAGGTGAAGCGGCCTCGCGGCCCACCATCGCCCGCTGGATTAAAGAAGTTATCAGAGCGGCCTACGTAGAGGCTGGGAAGTCTCTGCCTCTACAGGTGAAGGCTCATTCAACTAGAGCACAAGCGGCATCCTTGGCAGAATCCAGGATGCTGTCGCCTGCCGAAATATGCAAAGCGGCGACATGGTCCTCCCTCCATACCTTCTCCAGATTCTACCGTCTGGATGTCCAGGCCAGGGAAGACACAGCATTTGCGAAGGCAGTCTTACGAGGTCCTCAGGCAGCCTCCCGCCCAGTCCGGGAGTAAAGCTTTTGTACATCCCATTTGTTCTGAGTCCATCTGGCTACACGACAGGAAATGGTGAGATTACTTACCTGATAATCTCATTTTCCTTAGTGTAGACAGATGGACTCAGCATACCGCCCAGCTGCCTGGCTATATAGGGTTCTCCGATTCAAGGTAAGCCTTATCACTTCTTCCATGAGTGCGTCCACTCTACCTGGTGTCAACGCCTTCCGGTTGGGAATGCTGGCGGTCTCCAGCTACTGACCATCGGTCAGGGGAATCCTGTTTTTCACTATTTCATTGATTGTCAGCACATGTCTATCCATAACAGCTTTTGCAAGGAAGATTACTGAGTTGCTACGCTTCCTGTGGGGGTATATATACCCGTGCTGACGTCAGATCCGTCTCCAACTGCTAGCACGAGCATACTATACCCATTTGTTCTGAGTCCATCTGTCTACACTAAGGAAAACGAGATTATCAGGTAAGTAATCTCACCATTTTTGTGGCGAATGAATCCAGGCATAGCAAAGGATAGTGAGTTTTGTGAACTGTTAAGAGTTGAATGGAAGAAGTATTGTCAATTTAATGGCACCTCAGAAGTGACCCCTACAATTATGTGGGAAGCAGGGAAAAGCATTATGAGAGGGGAAATATTGGCCAACATAGCTAAAAAAAAAAAAAGGAAGCAATGGGTTGTAGAAATTCTTAAACTGACTGCCTTATTTTGCTCTTTCAATAGAGTGTACATCTCAACAATGTCTGAAAATCTTAAGAAGGATTTACATTCCACCAGAGCTTCCCTAAATCATTTACTGTATCTTAAGGCTATTTGATCAATACATTTTTTTGTTTCAATTTTACAAATATGGTAATAAAAACAAGTTTGCTTACCGCAAACATTTCTGTAGATAGCAGGATGAATTAGCCATGCTGTCCTGGGATCTGTCAATCAGGTCCGGGAGGCGGAGCTTGATAAAGCAGAGGTTAGCTTTTTGTTCCCTCTGCAGCTGCGCGTGGGTTCCCGCGCAGGAAGTACAGATTCTCCTCAGTCTGTGATTAAGCAGTGATGGTTTGAGTAGCCATGGTGATTGCCAGGGAGGCGGGTGGGTCAGCATGGCTAATTCATCCTGCTATCTACGGAAACAACGTTTACGGTAAGCAAACTTGTTTTTTCCCGTCGATAGCAGGCTGAATTAGCCATGCTGTCCTGGGAGTCGCAAGCTCCCAATCACGTTCGGATTGTGGCAATCACTTGAAATGAGATGCTGCGGCTTGTAGGATTGTTTGTCCTAACTTTGTATCCGAAGCTTGTTGATCTAGGCAGTAATGCGCTGTGAAGGTGTGTAAGGAAGTCCATGAGGCCGCCTTACAGATGTCTATAGCTTGTATATTCTTGAGGTGCGCCCACGACGTTGTTATGGCACGAACCTGGTGGGCTCTGGGTTTCTGCGAAAGAAGCAGGTGTTGTTTGTTGTAGCAGAATTGGATGCATTGGACTATCCAGCTTGATATGGTACGTTTCGTGATCAGTAGACCCAGTGCCTTAGGGGCAAAAGAAAGAAATAGTTGAGACGGACGTGATGGGGAGGTCGTTCTATTTCTGTAGTACGCTAGTGCCCTTTTACAGTCCAGGGTGTGGAGTAGTGTTTCCCGTTCATTGGCATGGGGTTTTGGAAAAAAAAGTCAGCAGTTCGATATTTTGGTTAAGGTGAAAGTGAGAAATAACCTTCGGTAAAAACGATGGATGCGTTCTAAGCACTACCTTTTGATGAAAAAATTGTAAGTACGGTTCATAATGAACCAACACTTGTAATTCACTGACTCGTCTTGCCGAGGTGACTGCTACTAGGAATACCACCTTCCATGTCAGGTATTTTATGTGTGCTGACTCCATCGGTTCAAAGGGAGGAAGCATCAGTTGTTCTAAGACTGTGTTGATATTACATGGAACTGCTGGTTTCGTGGTTGGAGGTCTAAGGTGCAATAGTCCTTTGAGGAACCGGGAGAGGAGAGGATGAGCCGATATTGTGACATTATTTTACGGTCTGTGGTAGGCCGCATTAGCACTTAGGCTTAGCCACGGCTTCTATTCGCGTTCACCTTTCTCATATAGAGTATGTAGATAGTCTAATAATTGCTCCGGTGTGCAATCCATGGGTGATATGTGATTGGACGTACACCACGTAGTATACCGTTTCCACTTGTAATTGTAGTTCTGCCTAGTGGAGGGTTTCCTCGACTCCAGAAATATAAGTTGTGTGCTGTGGGATACGTTTTGTTCCGTCAGTAGCAGCCTGTCAATCTCCACACTGTTAAGTGGAGGGAGGAGTGCAGCGGGTGTAGAAGAGTTCCCTGTTCCTGAAGCAGAAGATCTGGTCGATTTTGGAAGACGGATTGGCGTGTCGCTGGATAAGTGAAGGAGGTAACTGTACCATGGCTGTCGAGGCCAAGCCGGGGCAATAAGAATCATTTGAGCTCTGTCCACTATGCATTTCTGAATTGTCCTGGTGATCAGGGATATGGAAGGAAAGGCATATAGCAGACCTGTCGACCACGGAATTAGGAACGCATCTTGAGCTATTCGGAGTTTGCTGGGTCATATGGAACAGAAACTTGGAAGTTGTGTGTTGCTTTCCGTCGCAAAGAGATCGATTGATGGTGTCCCCATCTGTTGAATATACAGAGTGCTACCTCCGAATTGAGGGACCATTCGTGGGGATGGAAGAAGCGAATTAACCCGCCCGCTCTCGTGTTTGCGATGCCTGGTAGGTTAAGTGGCTTGTAGGTGTATGCAGTGTTGGTGTGCAAATTGGAAAATGAATAGTGTTTCTTTGCACAGGGCCCAGGAACCCGATCCCCCCTGTTTGTTGATGTAGAACATCGCTACTTGATTGTCCGTGTACACCATGACCCTGCGGCCCTGCAGAAATTCCTGAAATGCCTGTAGAGTGTTGCGAATTGCTCTGAGTTCTAGCAAGTTGATTTGTAGCTTCTGCTCCGCTAAGGTCCATAGGCCTTGTGTCTCATGCACCTCTAGATGAGCTCCCCAACCCTTCCGTGAAGCGTCTGTAGTTAGGACTGAATTGTGGATGGGTGGCCGGAACAACGCTCCCTTCGCTAGTGTGGACGGATGGAGCCACCAAGAGATGTCCCTTCTCATTTCTGTTGTAAGGACGATTGGTTGTGTGAGAGGTTGAGTGTGTTGCTTCCATTGCCGCTTCAGTCCCCACTGCAGGCGTCGTCTCATGTGTAACTTGGTATTTGGAACCAGGAAATTGGCCACTGCCATGTGTCCTAGAACGACTAGCACTTGTCGTGCCGAGGTTAACTGTTTTGCCTGCAAGCTCTGCAAGAGTTGTCTCAACTGTATTTGTCTGTCCAGTGGCAGATATGCTCTGGATTGTCTGGTGTTCAGATAAGCACCTATGAATTGCAGCTGTTGTGTCAGTTGCAGGTGAGATTTTTGGAAGTTGACTACTAACCCCAATTGTTATAAGCATTGAAGGATCTGGTGGAGCTGACTCAGGAGCAGTTCCTGAGTCGGAGCCACTATTAGCCAATCGTCTAGGTAAGGGAAGATTGTCATCCCTTGTTGTCTGAGATGAGCCACCACCACTACCTTGCACTTGGTGAATACTCTGGGTGCAGCTGATAACCCAAAGGGGAGTACCCTGTATTGGTAATGCTTGTGTTTGTAGCGAAAACATAGGTACCGCCATGAGGAGGGTTGGATTGGAATGTGAGTATACGCATCCTTCAGGTCGATTGAACACATCCAGTCGTTGGGTTGCAATAGTGGTAGAATCGACTTCAGGGATACCATCTTGAACTTTTCCTTGACCAGGAATTTGTTGAGTTCCTGAAGATCTAAGATGGGTCGTAGGCCCCCCCGACCTTTTGGGAATCAAGAAATAAGGGGAATAAAATCCCTAGTTGCGATGATTCTGGGATAGGAGTGTGATGGCCTTCTCCTTGCATAAGTTGGAGATCTCTTGTTCGAGTTGTGGTTGAGCCCTCGTGTTCTGTAAGGTGGCCAACTGGGGTGATCTCTGTTTCGTTCGAAATTGAAGACAATATCCTTGACTCATAATATCCAACACCCATTGGTCGGATGTTATTCATTCCCAAACGTGAAGGCAAGACTGGATCCTCCCCGGCGGCGGTACGAGGTGTGATGGTGGCTTTAATTTCAAAAAGACTGTGTAGGCTTAGGCGCCGCGGCTTGTTGTTGGCCTTGTTGACGCTGTGTACGCGGCTTGCCTCTACGAGGTAGCTGTGATTGTTGTTGGTGAGTTTGTGGCCTCTAATAAGTAGCATATGATTGAGACCGATATCCTTGATACAATCTATAAGGTCGACGTCCATACGAAGATTTACGAGCATATGGGTAGAAGCGCTTGGAGGATTGATAAAGTCGGCTGAGATTGTAGTGACTGCACCGCCAAAGCCTCATCCTTTAGCTTACCCACTGTTTCCTGCAGTTTTGTGCCAAAAAGGTTCTCTCCAGTGCATAGGTGATTGGCCAGTTTCTCGTGGACTTCTTCCCTGATGGAACTAGAACGGAGCCACGCCATCCTCCGTGCCGCTATGGCCGTTGCTGAAGCCCTAGAAGAAGTCTCCATGCCCTCATACACTGATCGGAGGAGATCAGTGTATGAGGGCATTCTTCCATGTCATGTAGGGTTTGAGGTGGTAGTTCTCCCGTCGTTGAGAGCAATCCTTTCGTTGCCTGAATGCACTCGTACATATATTGCACCATATAGAACTGATGATGCATAATCCTTGTGGTGAGCATCGCATTCTGATACATTTTTCGCCCCACTTCATCTAGGTATTTGTGGTCTCTGTTTGGCGGATAGGTCGCCTGAAGCTTAGGTTTCCTAAACCGTTGCATTGCCGATTCTACTACTACGGAATCATGCTGAAGTTGTGGGAGTGCGTAAGGTATATCCTTCCTGATACGGAATTTAATGTCCGATTTCCTGGAAACCGCCTGTAATGCCTGGGGTGTTTCCCAAGACTTTAGGAGTAGATGATGGAGTAGATCATGCGGAGGAAGTGTGGTAGGTTCCCCGGGAACATCGAAGATTTTTAGCAATCCAAGGGTTTCCGTCCTGGGTTCAGGTTCTTTTTGAATCTGTAACTGGAGGATGTTGCCCATCTTCTCCAGAAACTGTGGATATGATAGGTCTTCCGGTGGGGAATATGGTTCTTGTCCCTCCGGTGTGTCGGATGGAAAACCTGTTGATGAGGCTGGGGACCCTGAAGGGGAGTCATACTCTTCCCGCGAGTCCAAATGTGCCGGTGAGTGATGTGGGGTTATCTCTTTCCTGCCGAGCCTCTCGGGGGCGTAGTCGTAGGTTCGATCATTGAATCTGAGGATGCTTTGCCTACAGTAAATGAAGCTTCCAGAGTTTCGTAAAATCCAGCTAAGGATTGAGATAACTGTCAAAAGGCATCTTTGGTCACCTGCGGCATGATACGCTTAGTCGTTTTTTGTGGCTGCTGGTTCTTGAGTGGTTAAGAACTCTCTTCTTGTACCTCTGAGGCACTCGTCGGTGACAGAGATGTCTGTGACGAAGTGAGGCAGATTGGTGACGCGACGCCAATGATGACCTAGAAGTGGATGGACTGACGTCTGTCGCCCTGTGTTGTCTGGCTGACTATGCGTCCTGTGTCTACGTTTGTCTGGAGTTTCGTTTTTTGGACTCTGGACTTGTGTGTCTCTCTTGACCTGGGCGAGGTGTTTGACCTCCTGTGTCTAGAGTCACTGGAAGTAGACTGTGATCTATCATGGTGTTTACGCTTACGACTCTTGTCCTCTTTGGTTTGTACCGGTTTTCCTGATAAGGAACATAATTCTGGTCTTCGACCTGTCTGAACTGTGATCAAGGACCTTCCTGGCGCCGATGTTGTCTTGTGCGCCACTAATTCCGCTGTTAGTGTAGTCGATTGCTCCGGCGCCGTGTGGCGCGCCAATAGTTCCGGCGCCATGTGGTGCGGCGCGCCGAAGTCTCCGGCGCCATCTTGCGTGCCGCATCGTGCGGCTCCTTTCTGTGCGCCGAAGTATGCTCCTTGTGATGGGATGGGCACGGCGCCGATTTTGTCTGAGGACTGCGCCGAAGCGCTCATTGTGTCCTGGTTATGCTTTTTCGGCTCCTGGTGGCGCGACTATCTTCCCCGTTTCGACTCCCAGCTGGAAGTCGAGTGAATAGAAGACGGGCTTCGGTCGGGTACGTCAGAGCCCTGCTTTCCCCGTATCTGGATTTGTTTTGGTTCTCTCAGCCGAGAGTTATCCGATGATGTCGCCCTTGGTACTGAATATTGCAGTTTCTTCACCGGGCCCAGTGAAGAGTGGGCCTCCAAGGGTTCTGAAGTACTCAAGAGTTCCTTTAGCCGATAGGCTCTCTGATGTTTGGCCCTGGGCGACATTTTGGCGCAAAATTGACAATTTGGAACATCGTGGTTGCCGCCAAGGCAGCGGTAACACCGGTCATAGCCGTCCGTGACAGACATCACCCTGCCACAGCGGCAGCGCTTAAACCCCGATTTCAACATGAGGAGAAGCAGCTCCGTGTGCGATCCCGCGCGTGGAAGAAACAGACTGAGGAGAAGCTGTACTTCCTGCGCGGGAACCCACGCACAGCTGCAGAGGGAACAAAAAGCTAACCTCTGCTTTATCAAGCTCCGCCTCCCGGACCTGATTGACAGATCCCAGGACAGCATGGCTAATTCAGCCTGCTATCGACGGGAAAAACTAGGAATTATTACGGACATTCTTATAATTTTGGGATTCTTGTCGCCGATTCAGAGCAAATTTTAGAGGTATTTAAGTTTTACTATCAAAGCTCTATAGTACTGAAACATCAAACCAAGCTGAAAGACAAATTCTTCCAGTACATCCATCTTCCTGCTGTTTCTAAATAACATGTAGAAAGATTAAATAGTATCACCAAAAAAGAGCTAATTATTTTCCATTCAATAAATCACCACAACAACAAGGAAAAAAGAAAAAAGAACAATTGTACCACAAGGCTGTGCTCAAAAAATTTTTTTTAAACTAAAATTGACCGTATCGGCAAGCCTGGCGACAAAACCCTGTCAAATATGAAACAGGGATTGTCCGGACTTCTCATCATTTACAGTCAACTTTGAAACTCTATTTTTTATTGTACTTTTTTAAAATTTAATTTTTTAGTTGTTTTTTCAAATTTTTCTAAATGTTTTCCATAAAATTTTGAATCTAGAGCAATATATTTCAATTTTAATTGCAGTCAAGAGGACTGTAGTTCACTATGTCCAGGGACAAGAAAATCTCATAAATCTCGACACCCGGCCGATGTTTCGCTTTCGCTTCATCAGGAGCGCATATTTTCTTCAGGTATCTCCCGTCAGTGTTTATCTCACCGGGAGGACACCCGGCCGATGTTTCGCTTTCGCTTCATCAGGAGCGCATATTTTCTTCAGGTATCTCCCATCAGTGTTTATCTCACCGGGAGCATACTTCTTGCCCAGATAATATTTCAAACAATTGAAATGGACTTGTAATGACACCCGCCGGTATTTATTTCTACGGGGGATGTCCGCTGCAATTCAAGAGCGGTTGTATTTCTTATACCCGCCAAATTTTCGGCGGTGTCTCCTCGCATTATTGCCCACAAGTAACCTTCATCGCGGACGTGCACCGTCTCAATTCACTTCCGGACTGTTTCCTGCAAGTGTTTCCTGGACATAGTGAACTACAGTCCTCTTGACTGCAATTAAAATTGAAATATATTGCTCTAGATTCAAAATTTTTTGAATTGTTTGAAATATTATCTGGGCAAGAAGTATGCTCCCGGTGAGATAAACACTGACGGGAGATACCTGAAGAAAATATGCGCTCCTGATGAAGCG
Source organism: Rhinatrema bivittatum (assembly GCF_901001135.1). Taxonomy (NCBI): domain Eukaryota; kingdom Metazoa; phylum Chordata; class Amphibia; order Gymnophiona; family Rhinatrematidae; genus Rhinatrema; species Rhinatrema bivittatum. The sequence continues at coordinate 101,911 of NW_021820693.1, forward strand.
AAAGCGAAACATCGGCCGGGTGTCCTCCCGGTGAGATAAACACTGACGGGAGATACCTGAAGAAAATATGCGCTCCTGATGAAGCGAAAGCGAAACATCGGCCGGGTGTCGAGATTTATGAGATTTTCTTGTCCCTGGACATAGTGAACTACAGTCCTCTTGACTGCAATTAAAATTGAAATATATTGCTCTAGATTCAAAATTTTATGGAAAACATTTAGAAAAATTTGAAAAAACAACTAAAAAATTAAATTTTAAAAAAGTACAATAAAAAATAGAGTTTCAAAGTTGACTGTAAATGATGAGAAGTCCGGACAATCCCTGTTTCATATTTGACAGGGTTTTGTCGCCAGGCTTGCCGATACGGTCAATTTTAGTTTAAAAATTATTTTTTTTTTTGAGCACAACCTTGTGGTACAATTGTTCTTTTTTCTTTTTTCCTTGTTGTTGTGGAAAGATTAAATAGGCCAGTCTCTGAGCCAGAATTATTCAGAGTTAACTGCTCGTCTTATAAAATCCCTAAATTCCAGGTGCTTAAGCCCTTACAATGTATGTATAATTATGTTCTTCAACATGGGTTTGCCTCATCTCACATGAATCAGGCTATTATAATAGTCTTGCTGAAAAAGAGAAGGGTTGTGGGGAATCCGGTCTCATATTGTCTAATTTCGCTTCTAAATATATCTTATTTTTCGCTCCATAAGACGCACTTTTTTTCCCCCAAAAGTGGGGGTAAAATGTCTGTGCGTCTTATGGAGCGAATATAAAAAAAAATTAAAAATCAAACAACTCCCCCCTTCCTAAAGCCCCCCCCCCAAGACCTGCCAAAAGTCCCTGGTGGTCCAGCGGGGGTCCAGGAGCAGTCCGGGATCGATCTCCTGGACTTGGGTCGTCGGCCGCCAGTAATCAAAATGGCGCCGACGGCCCTTTGCCCTCACTATGTCACTGGGGTCGACCAGTGGCAGCGGGTAACCCCTGTGACATAGTAAGGGCAAAGGGATGTCGGCTGCCATAATCAAATGGCGCCGACAGCCCTTTGCCCTTACTATCGGGTCGATACAGTAACGTGCGGTTGAAGATTTCCCGTCTGTAACGTGCTGGGAGCGCACAATACAGACGAGTAAGGCCATCCAGCGATACAGTCTCCAGTTTCACGCGTCCTTAGCGCTTCCTAAAATAGACATATAACCCTTTCCGCACCCAGCATGTAAATGAACGAAAAAGCTGTATAATGAAGGAATTAGCTATTCCCCTCCGATACTGTAACGGGCGCTGATACTATCTCCTCAGTAACCCGCTGTTTTGCCGCGGCCTTAATGTGTTAGTTTACCGCCTCCCCCTAGTAGGAGTTAGTGTAGTGTAGTGTAAAAAACATTGCTTACCCGCCCTGGTCCCGTCCGGTCTCCGGTCCAGCCCGTCCGGTCCCCTCCTCCTGAAGCAAAAAAAAAACAAAACGAAAAAGTAGCAAGGCTCGGGCCTGCTACGGCAGTCCCTTCTCCCTTCCTCCCGATTCCGCACGGGCATCCATCCAGGCAGAGGGAGCCGACAGCGAAACGGCCTCCGGTTCCCTCTGCCTGGATGAACGCACGGCCCCCGCCGGAATGGATGCCCGTGTGATTTTGGCGCTCATGCCATGAGCGCCAAAATCGCACGGCCATTCATCCAGGCAGAGGGAACCGGTGGCGAAAACGGCCCACGGTTCCCTCTGCCTGGATGAATGCACGGCCACTGGCAGTGAAGGAATGGCCGTGCGATTTCAACGCTGAAGGCAGTCACATGCCGTGACATCACGGCACGGCATGTGACTGCCTTCAGCGCTTGAAATCGCACGGCCATTCATCCAGGCAGAGGGAGCCAGCGGCGAAAAAGGCCTCCGGTTCCCTCTGCCTGGATGAATGCACGGCCACCGGCAGTGAAGGAATGGCCGTGCGATTTCAGCGCTGAAGGCAGTCACATGCCGTGACGTCACGGCACGGCATGTGACTGCCTTCAGCGCTGAATCGCACGGCCATTCATCCAGGCAGAGGGAGCCAGCGGCGAAAAAGGCCTCCGGTTCCCTCTGCCTGGATGAATGCACGGCCACCGGCAGTGAAGGAATGGCCGTGCGATTTCAGCGCTGAAGGGAGTCACATGCCGTGACGTCACGGCATGTGACTGCCTTCAGCGCTGAAATCGCACGGCCATTCCTCCAGGCAGAGGGAACCGGTGGCGAAAACGGCCTCCGGTTCCCTCTGCCTGGATGAATGCGCCTGTGCGACCCGGCCCGCGGCCTACCCGCCCGATAGAACACGTGCCTACCCGCCCCCCGGATCCCGCCGCCTACCCGCCCGATCGAACACGCGCCTACCCGCCCGCGGCCTCGAACACCCGGCTCCCGCCGCTGGCCGCCTGGACCGGCCAGTATCGCCTGGACCCACGCGGCCCTCCGGCTCCCGCCGCTGCCTGGATGACTGCACGAAAGTGACAGGTATTTAAAAATTTTTTTTTAACACTCAGGTTTTTACATCTTTTTGGTTTTTTGGTTTTTTTTTTACACTTCCTGCTGCCTGTCATTTCAAATGTCATTTGAAATGACAGGTACCAGCGCACCCAGGTTACTGTATAGGCGCTGTATTAAGCGCCTATACAGTAAAATGGGTTGCGCGGGCATAACCCTTCCCTATCGCTTCACAGCCATGGCATGCATTTGCATGCAATTAGAAGAGAGTATCAGGCGCTAGGTCTAGAGAACTGTGCGTGCGGGGAGGAAGGGTGCGCCTGACACTGCCGCACTGTTTCTACCGCGGCCTTACAGTATCGACCCGTATGTCACAGGGTTTACCGCTGCCATTGGTCGACCCCAGTGACATAGTAAGGCCAAAGGGCCGTCGGCCCAAGTCCAGGAAATCGCTCCTGGACCACCAGGGACTTTTGGCAGGTCTTGGGGGGGGGGGGGGGTCAGGAGGGTGGGGGGTTGTAGTAAATTAATTTGGCGGGTCTGGGGGGGCGTCAGGAGGGGGGGTTAATTAATTTGAAGGGTTGGGATGGGGTGGGGGTTCCCACAGAAATAGAAACGTTTTCTGATCTGGGGAGTGGACCGAAATGGCCCTCCCCTGACCCGAAAAGAAATGGGGAAAAAAAAAATGTTATGTACTTACCTAATTTGCTCCATAAGACGCACAGACGCCTGGGAACAGAGCCGGTTAATCACACCATTTTTTTTTTCTAAATTTTCCTGCTCTAAATCCTAGGTGCTTCTTATGGACCGGTGCGTCTTATGGTCCGGTGTGTCTTATGGAGCGAAAAATACGGTAGATACAAATATGTTGGCTTCCATATTAGCAAAAGGTTCGGAACAGTTGTTCCCTCATTAGTGGGCCCTGATCAGACTGGGTTTGTACCTGGTAGATATGGGGTTAATAATGTGTGTAAGGTGATAGCGATTTTGGGGAAGGGAAGGACAGCTATTAAGGCAGGGATCGGGAACCTATGGCTCGCGAGCCAGATGTGGCTCTTTTGATGGCTGCATCTGGCTCGCAGACAAATCTTTAATAAAAAAAAAATCTAACAAAAACCCCCACCCTCCTGACGCCCCCCCCCCCCCAAAGACCTGCCAAAAGTCCCTGGTGGTCCAGCAGGGGTCCGGGAGCGATCTCCTGGACTTGGGCTATCGGCTGCCAGTAGTCAAAATGGCGCCGACGGCCCTTTGCCCTTACTATGTCACAGGGGCTGCCGTTGCCATTGGTTGACCCCAGTGACATAGTGAGGGCAAAGGGCCGTCGGCGCCATTTTGACTACTGGCAGCCAACAGCCCAAGTCCAGGAGATCGCTCCCGGACTGCTCTTGGACCCTTGCTGGACCACCAGGGACTTTTTGGCAGGTCTTTGGCGGGGGGGGGGGGGGGGGTCAGGAGGGTGGGGGGTTGTAGTTAGTATGGCTCTCACGGAATTACATTTTAAAATATGTGGCGTTCATGGCTCTCTCAGCCAAAAAGGTTCCCGGCCCCTGTATTAAGGGAAGTATGATATAAAGCCTAGACCTTTGATGAGGTTAATTGGCAGTACATGTTTTGGGTATTGGTACAATATGGGATAGAGGGTCCTTTCCTAGATTGGATTAAGCTATTATGCACAAACCCCAAAGCATGGATATTAGCAAATGGCACTTTGTCAAGAGAGTTCACTCTGGAAGGGGGGACAAGACAAGGGTGCCCTCTCTCACCACTTCTTTTTGGGCTTACGCTGGAACCACTGGCCATTGGGAGTAGACAGGTGTTGATATTATAGGGATACCAGTAGGCAGGCAAGAATTTAAAATGTGCCTTTTTGTGGATAACATCTTGCTTTTTTTGAATAATGTAAGCCAGGGTTTTTCTCTGCTTTTCAAACTTTTGCTGGGCTTACCATCAATTTTCATAAATCTGAGGCTACCTTTGAATTCAGCATTGAAGGATGGGTAGCAGGATCAATTCCCTTTCAAATGGAATATGCATAAAATAAAATATCTGGGAGTATGGATTCCTCATGACTTATTGCAATTATGAGATTAATTTTCGGGATTTTTTGGAAGGGTTTGCTCATGAGTTGCAAACCTGGCAGCACTGCCAGTGTTTGGAAGAAATGCCCTGTTTAAAATGATTATATTACGAAAACTGTGATATAATCTTTTAGATGTTGCCATGTTGGTATCGCTGCCTGACTTGGCTTACCGGAAATCTATATTTATATGATTCCTATGGCGAGGCAAGCATTCAAAAATTGAATATGGTAGGGTGGTATCAATGCCCCTAATTTTACTTATTTCAATTTAGCATGCCAGTTGAGGTACATTGGGGAATATATTGCGGGCAAATATAAATATGATGTGATTCACTTGTTGGGGAATTGACCTTCTCTTACTCCCCTTAGGGGCTTATTCACCTATCAGATGCATCTTTACCTAGGGAAGTGAGGGGGGATCATGTTGTTGAGGCCTGTAATAACTGCATGGAGATAAATGCATAAAGAAATGGGTCTCCCGGCAAGGGCTTCAATTCTGGACCCTTGGCCTGGTGCAGGATTGGTTCGGCCCTCCGGTCGGACCTGGAGAGCGCCTGCCACCAGGAGGCAGAGCACAGGAGGAGGCAGAGGCTAGCTGGAGCTTCGCCAATAGCAACCCGGGGTTCCCTCAGGTTGGGCCCTTGGTTTCTCGAGCTGCCTGGTCTTAGGTGGGCCTTGCAGGGTCTCCTAGAGAGGAAGTGCAGAGGAGTGCCCACCACGAACAAGGGTGCACAGTAGATGTCCAAACCAGTGTGTCCAGAGCTCACAGGAGGCCAGAACAGAGTCCGAATGAATAGCAAGAATCAAGGACAGAGTAACAGTTCAGAATGGTCAGCTGAAGCAGGGGTCAGTACTTGTAGTCAGGTCAGGCAGAGGTCAAGAATAGTCAGTTTCAGTCAGAGGTCGGTTCCAGGCAACGATCAGGAGTAGTCAGTGTTCAGGTAGAGGTCTGTTTCAGGCAGTGATCAGGAGTAGTCAGAGAATAGGCAGAGGTCATGTCAGGCAGCAATCAAGAATAGTCAGGAGCAAGCAATGGTCAGTACCGTGAGAACAGTCCGAAGGGTACTGCCAGGGATGGAGAGATGCTGGAATAGGAGACACTGGAACAAGAGACACTGGAAGGCAAACTAAATACACCGGAGTGTTCTACCTGATTGCCAAGGCGAGGAAGTGGTGTCAGACCATTTCCTTTAATACAGCCATCAATCAGGACGCGCCACAGAGGTGGGATCTGCCCCTGGCCCTTTAAGAGGCCGGGCAGTCAGTGCACACGTGCCTAGGGGCGGGGCCGACGCCACGGAGGATGCCGAGCCCCGCCGTGAGGCCTGGACTGGAGTCTGAGCGTGGGGGAGCTGGGGACGCCGTGAACTGGCTGCAGCTGCGAAGTGAAAGAGCACAGAGCTCGTGGATGGTCGGGAAAGGTGAGCAGGCTCGGCTGTGGAGTGAACGTGGCCGGAAGCGCAACAGTAACCCCCCCCCCCCCCCTTCTAGGCCTCTCCCTTACTGGCCTGGGTTTGTCAGGATGAGTCCTGTGGAATTCTGCAAGGAGGTCTTTTTCATAAATGTGGTGGGAGGGCTCCCAGGAGTTCTTCTCCGGCCCGAAGCCCTCCCACGACAGGAGGTATTCCCAATGACGTCTTCTACAATGGACGTCAAGAACCTCTTTGACCTAGAGGATGTCTTCGGGTTCAACAGTGAGTTAGGTAGGAGCATGAGACCGTCAAGAAGGCCAGGACAAGACTAGTGGTTTTAGTAAGGAGACATGGAATGTGTTGTGGATTCCCGTGGAGGTAGGCATCTGAAGTTAAGTAACTGCTCCTATTCTTCGGATGATTGGAAATGGTCCAATGAACCATGGAGCAAATCGCTGTAAAGGCAGATGTAATTTAATATGTTTTGTGCTGAGCCAGACTTTCTGGCCTGGTTGGAACAGCAGTGCAGTGCAATGGTGGGCATCAGTAAAGCATTTGGCTTTCTCGGCTGCCTGACCCAGTCTGTCCTTGACCTGATTCCAGAGATGAAGAATCGTCTGTACCATGGACTGGACTGCAGGCGAGGGTACTGAGTGGCACTGGAAGAGGCAAGTGTGGCTGGTGACCGAATACAATGGAGAAGGGAGAGTCGGTGGCAGAGGCGAGATGAGTATTGTGGGACAACTCTGCCCAGGGCAAGAGGTCGGCCCAGTTGTCCTGTTGATCATTCACGTAGGATCTCAGGAAGGTCTTTAATGAGTGGTTTGTCCTTTCGGCTTGACCGTTCGCTTGAGGGGTGATAGGCCAACGTCAGGTTCAGGGTGATGTCAAACTTTGTGCACAGAGACTTCCAGTGCTTGGCTGCGAATTGTGGTCCACGATCAGAAATGATCTCCTTGGGTAATCCATGAAGTCAGAATACATGATGCAGGAAGAGTTTTGCCAATTCAGGAGCTGAAGGGAAACTCTGTAGTGGAACGAAGTGGACCATTTTTGAAAAGCAGTCGATAATAACCCAGATGATCATATTGCCCTTTGATGGGGGTAGATTGATGATGAAGTCAGTAGAGATGCTTGAACAGGATTTGGTGGGAGCAGGAAGAGGTTGGAGGAGTCCCCATGGATGGCCAGTAGGTCCTTTCTGCTGAGCACAGATGGGACAGGAGTCCACATAACTGCAGGAGTCCTAACCATGGTAGGCCACCAGTAATGTCTTTTTAACATCTCAAGGGTCCGGCAGGGATGACCAGCCAACTTTGAGTCATGGGCCCAGCGGAGGACGCACTCTCGGCGACGTGGGACCACCGACTTCCCGGCTGGCACCGTGTAGGTAACTTCGAAGGTTATACAGGCTGGGTCAATGATGTGCTTGGGAATTTCGGGTGTATCTTCTGGTTCAAAAGAGCGAGAGAGCATCTGCTCAGGTGTTCTTTGGTGCAGGACGGTAGCGGGGTTCAAAATTAAAATGTTCAAAGAACAGCGCCCAACTGGCTTGTCTGGGGTTCAATAGTTGAGCTTCCTTTAAGTGTTCGAGGTTCTTATGATCTATGAAGATTGTGAATTTATGTTGGGCTTCTTCTAACCAGGGGCTCCACTCTTGAAGAGCCAATTTCACAGCTAAGAGCTCACGGTCACCAATCATGTAGTTTTGCTCTGCTGGCGAAAACTTGTGAGAGTAGAAGGAGCAGGGTACTAAGACCCCCTTAGAGGAATACTGGCTCAGGACCACCCTTGCCCCAATGGCGGAGGCGTCGACTTTGATGATGAAGGGATGGTTGAGATCTGGGTGACGAAGGGAAGGTCCGGTGCAGAAGGCCTCTTTCAAGGCATGGAAAGCAGATTGAGCCTTGGGGCTCCAAACTTGAAGGTTACTACCTTTTGTTAGAAATCTGCTAGGGAGTTAGCAATCTTATTGTGTCGCTCTAGTCTTGCTAAAGAGTTAGCAATCTGTTCTGACTCTGCTATGATCTCCACGAGGAGTAGCAATCTTGTCAATCTGATGCCTGAGGAGAGGAGCAATCAGATAGGAGTAGCAATCTGTTGAGAAAGCTCTGATGTTAGTTAGACTGCGGAGTAGCAGTTTTAATTTTCTTAGTCTGTTTCATTTCTTTATAGTTATTACCTTTACTGTAGAAAGTAATTACTATTACTGTAGAAAGGTTCTGTGATTATTCCTGTCTGTTTTTAATTTTCTTTATAGTCTGTATTTCATTTCTTTATAGTAAGTTATTAATCTAGTAAGTTGATTTGCTGTTTGAATAAAGCTAAAAGAAAAAAAAAAACCAAAAAAAGAAACCTCCAAGTAGACAGCTCTCCAGCTTTTCAAACACCTTTTAAACTCTCCCTTGGAGTTAGTTGGCACAAAAAATCGGTTCAAACTAAAATTGGGGCATAAAGACTGTTTTTTAAAACAATTGACCAAAAGCAAAGGCAACAGTCCAGAAGTGACGTAATCTAACTGAATTGGGTGTGTCCCAGACCTTGGGCAAGGTATTCGTAGAGGAGGGGAGCCATTGTGTTCCTGAGCACAAGTTGGAGGGGTTTTTCTCCTGGTGGACGTGTATATTACATTGTGAAATCTGCATTGTGGCTAAGTATATTTTTTGATTATTGCAAGGTTTTTGATTATTGCAAGGTTCTGTGATTATTCCTGTGGGTTTTAATTTTCTTAGTCTGTTTCATTTCTTTATAGTTATTACCTTTACTGTAGAAAGTAATTACTATTACTGTAGAAAGGTTCTGTGATTATTCCTGTCTGTTTTTAATTTTCTTTATAGTCTGTGTTTCATTTCTTTATAGTAAGTTATTAATCTAGTAAGTTGATTTGCTGTTTGAATAAAGCTAAAAGGAAAAAAAAAACAAACCAAAAAAAGAAACCTCCAAGTAGACAGCTCTCCAGCTTTTCAAACACCTTTTAAACTCTCCCTTGGAGTTAGTTGGCACAAAAAATTGGTTCAAACTAAAAATTGGGGCATAAAGACTGTTTTTTAAAACAATTGACCAAAAGCAAAGGCAACAGTCCAGAAGTGCCCTACTTTACCCAGCTTGTCCCAGGCTAAACTGTTTGACTCCCTCCCTCCCTACCCCTCTACCCACCCACCCCTGGGGCTTGTTTTCTAATAAAGACTGCCTAACTTCCCATTGGCAGCGAGATAAATTAGTACATTGGTAACAGTCAAGGAAATACAAATCACAAACTACCAAGATGAGGACTATCCAATGTAACTGCTGTAGAGCCTTTATTCTGAGGGAAAGCATCTGGAAACTTAGAGCTTGCCCAATTTGTGCACAACTCTCTTCCTTGAAAATGGAGCTGACTGAGATAAAAGCTCAATTAGCTTCAATTAAAAGTATTACACCCACATTGCATTACACAGATAATAATTCCCCAATATCACGGAAAAACCAGGAGTCAAGAAAAGGAGATCCATTAGGCTCAGGTAGGACCCAAAGTCATCCATTCTTGACAGATGAGCAGCCAACAGGTACACCCTCCCACTCAAACAGGTCATTAAGAAATTCTTTACAATCCAGGATTACAGTGGGCTCTGGTAGAATTAGACCTGTGATAAGGAGACACACAATGTACCAAATGCAAAAAGAACAAGCCCTCTCTATATTAAAAACTGAGGAAGTTCTTGAGAAAAACATTGCAGTATTACCAGAAAAGAGAGAAAAAACACAATGCATGCAGTATTTCAAGATCCATAACCAAAAGAAAAATCTAATTGAGATGGATAACTCTGTCAACAGTGGCACAACTACAAACAGAAAGAGTAAAGTGAATAACAAATCTCAACTAATATCTCATAAGGAGTCCAGGAAAAGCAATAACCTTAAAGAGAGTACCTGGAAGGCTATGACCACAAATGCTCATAGTTTGGGAAATAAAATCCCAGATCTGCAGGCCCTAATGGCTGAGGCAGAATTGGACATTGTTGCTATCACAGAAACATGGTTCACAGAATCTCATGAATGGGATACAACAATACCAGGCTACAACTTGTTAAGGAAGGACAGAGAGGATAGAAAAGGGGGAGGTGTGGCTCTTTATGTCAGAAACAACATCCAAGCATCTGAGCTACAAGGAAGTTGGGGTAAAGAAGAAGCTCTATGGGTCGACCTAAAAAAAAGATGACGGAGTGTCCATTTATATTGGAGTGGTTTACAGGCCTCCAAACCAAAAGGAAGAGCTGGACAGAGATCTGATTGAAGACATCCATAAGATAGGTAAGAAGGGAGAAGTGGTGATCGTGAGTGACTTTAATATGCCAGATGTAGACTGGAAAATCCCATCTGCAGAAACTAAAAATAGTAGAGCAATAATGGATGCCATGCAAGTATCTTTGTTCAAACAAATGGTGTTGGAACCCACGAGAGAAGGTGCTATACTCGACTTATTGCTCAATAATGCAGATAATGTCTCAGATGTCCAGGTGGGCGCCCACCTCAGCAGCAGTGATCATCGAACGGTATGGTTTAATATCACTAATAGAATAGGGAAAAGAACCACAAAGACCCGAGTTTTACAGTTCAAAAACACAGACTTTGAGGAAATGGGAAAGTACCTGGAGGAAGAACTTAAAGGATGGGAGAACGAGAGAGATGTGGATCAGCAGTGGACCAATCTAAAAGGAGCAATCACCAAGGCAACTGCTCTATATGTTAGAAACATAAAGAAAAGCAAAAGAAAATTGAAACCTATCTGGTTCTCAAGGAGGGTGGCTGACAAAATTAAAGCTAAAAGAACAGCATTCAAGAAATATAAAGGATCCCAAAGGGAGGAGCACAAAGAAGAATATTTGTATCAACTGAGGGAGACGAAGAAAACAATCAAGTTGGCAAAAAATCAAGCAGAAGAGAGGATTGCCAAGGAGATAAAAAATGGTGACAAAACATTTTTCAGATACATCAGCGAAAAGAGAAAGGTCCAAAGTGGTATAGTGAAATTGAAAGGTGGTAATGATCAATGTGTGGAGACAGACGAAGAAATGGCAGAAATATTAAACGAATACTTCAGCTCTGTGTTCACTAAAGAAGACCCTGGAGAAGGACCATCTCTACACAACAAGAAACTGGAGGGAAGTGAAATAGATGAAAATCCTTTTACAGTAGAAAATGTGTGGGAAGAGCTAAAGAACCTGAAAGTGGACAAAGCCATGGGGCCTGATGGGATTCATCCAAGGATATTGAGGGAGCTCAGAGATGTTCTGGCGGGTCCGCTGTGATCCCTAGAAACGGGAGTGGTGCCGAGTGATTGGAGAAGAGCGGTGGTGGTCCCGCTTCACAAGAGTGGGAGCAGAGAGGAGGCTGGCAACTACAGACCGGTTAGCCTCACTTCGGTGGTGGGAAAAGTAATGGAGTCTCTGCTGAAAGAGAGAATAGTGAACTATCTACAGTCCGGAGAATTGATGGACCAGAGGCAACATGGATTCACCAGGGGAAGATCCTGTCAGACAAATCTGATTGACTTTTTTGACTGGGTAACCAAGGAATTGGACCAAGGAAGAGCGCTCGATGTCATATACTTGGATTTCAGCAAAGCTTTTGATACGGTTCCACACAGGAGACTGGTGAATAAAACGAGAAGCTTGGGAGTGAGTGACAAGGTGGTGACCTGGATTGCAAATTGGTTGACGGACAGAAGACAATGTGTGATGGTAAATGGAACCTTCTCTGAAGAGAGAGCGGTTTTAAGTGGTGTACCGCAAGGATCGGTGTTGGGACCGGTCCTGTTCAATATCTTTGTGAGCGACATTGCGGACGGGATAGAAGGTAAGGTTTGTCTTTTTGTGGATGACACTAAGATCTGCAACAGAGTGGACACGCCGGAAGGAGTGGAGAGAATGAGACGGGATCTAAGGAAACTGGAAGAGTGGTCGAAGATATGGCAGCTGAGATTCAATGCCAAGAAGTGCAAAGTCATGCATATGGGGAGCGGAAATCCGAATGAACTGTATTCGATGGGGGGGGAAAGGCTGACGTGCACGGAGCAGGAGAGGGACCTTGGGGTGATAGTGTCTAATGATATGAAGTCTGCGAAACAATGCGACAAGGTGATAGCAAAAGCCAGAAGAATGCTGGGCTGCATAGAGAGAGGAATATCGAGTAAGAAAAGGGAAGTGATTATTCCCTTGTACAGGTCCTTGGTGAGGCCTCACCTGGAGTACTGTGTTCAGTTCTGGAGACCGTATCTACAAAAAGACAAAGACAAGATGGAAGCGGTACAGAGAAGGGCGACCAGGAAGGTGGAGGATCTTCATCGCATGACGTACGAGGAGAGATTGAAGAATCTAAATATGTACACCCTGGAGGAAAGGAGGAGCAGAGGTGATATGATACAGACTTTCAGATACTTGAAAGGTTTTAATGATCCAAAGGCATCAACAAACCTTTACCATAAGAAAAAAATCAGCAGAACCAGGGGTCACGATTTGAAGCTCCAGGGAGGAAGATTCAGAACCAATGTCAGGAAGTATTTCTTCACGGAGAGGGTGGTGGATGCCTGGAATGCCCTTCCGGAGGAAGTGGTGAAGACCAGAACTGTGAAGGACTTCAAAGGGGCGTGGGATAAACACTGTGGATCCATAAAGTCAAGAGGCCGCCAATGAAGAGTGGGTGACTCGCCAGAATGATGGCTACTGCCTGGAGACAATACCCTTATTCAATAAACATACACATGGTTACTGTGACTCCAACATCACTCTAAGCTTCAACAGCAAGAGGAAATGTGGAAAAAAGGATTTGCACTCACAAAGACGGGAGTAGCTGGCTTGTTACGGCGGTTACTACCCCAAACCAAATATCCAAATTACCACCTCCACCTTCCTCTATTCCTGATGCCTTTCAACTAGCTTGATCACTCCATTCTTATACTTCACTTTCAATGCATATCCAGCATAGTTCTCTGCTTCAACAGCAGGGGAAAAGAAAAACTGTTACTTCACACATCCAGCAGAGCTCTCTGCTTAAACGGCAGGGGAGAAGAAAAAAGGGTTCACACTCACAAAGCGGGGAGTAGCTGGCTTGTTACGGCGGTTACTACCCCAAACCAAATGTACCTGATACTTCACTCTCGACGCATATCCAGCATGGCTCTCTGCTTCAACGGCATGGGAGAAAGACTGATACATCACGAATTTCCAGCATAGCTCTCTGCTTCAACGGCAGGGGAAAAGAAAAACTGATACTTCACACATATCCAGCATAACTTCAACGGCAGGGGAGAAGAAAAAAGGATTCACACTCACAAAGCGGGGAGTAGCTGGCTTGTTACGGCGGTTACTACCCCAAACCAAATGTGCCTGATACTTCACTTTCGATGCATATCCAGCATAGCTCTCTGCTTCAACGGCAGGGGAGAAGAAAAAAACTGATACCTCACGCATATCCAGCATAGCTCCCTGCTTCAACGGCAGGGGAGAAGATAAACAACCAATAAGGGCTGTATAACATAATCTGGGTAAAAACAAATAAGCATGGGTGTAGCTTGCTTATTGCGGCGGTTACTACCCCTACTACCTCTAACTAATCAAGCTAGATATTTCACTTGGATGCAGCTCCATCACCGCTCTCTACATTAATGGCGGGGGTGGAAGGGAATTAGAACCAAGAGCTAAGAGAAACAGATAAGTATGAGAGAAGAAATGAGGGAAGCTTGCTGGGCAGACTGGATGGGCCATTTGGTCTTCTTCTGCCGTCATTTCTATGTTTCTATGTTATAGTTAACTCCTAAGGAAGGAGGAGTCAGCAATCTTATTAGAATCTGATATAGTTGTGGGTGGATCCCTGGGCTGGTGTGTTGTGTTCGGGCCTTCTCTTCGCCCTCGCTCCACCCTCTCTACCTCTTTGGCGACTCCCTCCGGGCCTGATGGACGACTTGCTGCCACGGCGTCTCCATGCCGCTTCTCCCTGGCGTCCCCGGACCGGCTCGACGCTGCGGATCTGCCATGTTCCTGATGATGTAGGGCGCGCTCCGAAGTAAGTAATAGCAAGGGTGCAAACCTCAGGGGCGTCCCCCTGTATTGACGTCATATGCTTCCAACATAAAAGGTCTTCTCTTATGCTTACAATTTGAGTTAGCAAGGACTACGAATCAAACTCTGTCAAGGAATACGGATTTGTCCAAGCTACTCTGCCTCCTCGGACTTACCAGGGGTATCTGCTCCTCGGGGGCCTCTCTCCTCGGAGGCCTCGCCCTCTTTTCTCTATTTCAGATTGCAGATAGGAACCGGTACTCGCTCCTCTAGGGCCCATGTTCCTGAAGACTCTGAAGATTCTCTACTGCCTAGAACAGTGGTTCTCAACCTTTTTTCTGTCAGGACACCTGACAGATGGTTCTCACATGCGTGACACACTGACCCATGATCGTCATGGGGCTAGATGTAAAAGTACAGTTTGCATCAACGGAACCCCCCTGACACACAATGGATGTAAAGCAGAATTATGACATTCCCCTGACACACAATAATGGATGTAAAGCAGAATTATGACATTCCCCATACAACTCACCCTACAAAAAAGATATTCTGGTTCTGGTGTCATCTCAATAACAGCAACTCAAACTCCTTCTACTTCCAGGCTCAATAGCCCTACTTATGAAAAGACAGCAGTTTACCACCAATGCATGTCCTCTTGAGAAAACACAACAAATAAGACTGATAAAACGCTTACATGCTAGTAAAATATCTCATCTCGGTAACAGACACAGAACCGACCTAACATACGCCCGGGATCTGTAGTAATGCACATAAACTAATCCGCACACAAACAGGAGCAACCCTATCTCTGAAAAGGCAACACTACAAATATTAAATCAGGCCCTAAAAACCAATACACCTCTTATTAGGAAAACAGAACTAGCAAGCAGCTATAGATCCCCACACAGAAATAATTGTAAAACTATACTAATAAGCAGAATAAATGTTTCAAAACAGTTATGAACAGAACAACATCCAACAATTAAAAATTCATAAAAACTATTAAACATTCTCCAAACACCAATAAAATATTTCAAAAAAAGCAGACACATCACATAATATTAAATAATTAAAATGGCAGTCAATCAAGAAAATAAACTTAAAAAGCCACCTTTACTTACCCCCTCCGGCAGCTCTCCTACTCCTCTTCCATGCAGGCCGTAGCACACAGCAGAAGCAGCAGTAGAGGCTAAGCTCTATACTCATGGTCCTCTTCCTTAGTGCCCATGTCTCTCACACACACACCATACCAGTCATGCCCCATGACCAGTTTCTATCTCTCACACACCAATCATCTCCCAAACAGTCTTTTACACACACACCAGTCACCTTCCTGAATAGTTTCTCTCATGCCATACACACACACAGGCTTCCCACTCCCGTGTTCTACTTACATATACTGGCTTCTCGCTCTCATAATCACTTTCTCTGTCTCACATACACTCACCAGTCTCTCACTCCCATGCTTGTTCTCTCCACATGCACAGGCTTCTCATTCCCATAATCACTTTCTTTCTCTCACATACACACAAACATACACCAGCCATCTGATCTCTCTCATGCATACACACACACACACAGGCTTCCCACTCCCATGTTCTGTCTTACATATACACGCCCAAAAAGCACAAAGGAAGGCGATCTATAAAAGCTGTCAGGATGAACAAAAGGATAGATGCCAATAGTCTTATATAATTCCTTTATTGAAGTGGAGACACAAGGGTAGCCCGACTCTGGCCGAGTTTCGCCGTCTGAAAACGGCTGCCTCAGGGGCTTACATATATTCTCTTGAGTTCCCAGTTTAAGTTCGAACAAATTGTATATAGAGGATCATATAAACCACTATATGATCCACAACAGTATTGAATCTTTTCAACGCATTCACGAAAGAATCTCCACTTGGGCGGTCAAACATTGTCAAAACAAGTGTCTCCACTTCAATAAAGGAATTATATAAGACTATTGGCATCTATCCTTTTGTTCATCCTTACATATACAGGCTTCTCACTCCCATGCTGTGTCTCACACACACACAGGTTTCTCACTCCCATGCTCACTCTTCACATGCACAGGCTTCTCATTCCCATAATCACTTTCTTTCTCTCACATACACACACACACACACCAGTCACCTGATCTCTCTCATGCATACACACACACACAGGCTTCCCACTCCCATGTTCTGTCTTACATATACAGGCTTCTCACTCCCATGCTGTGTCTCACACACACACACACATACACACACACAGGTTTCTCACTCCCATGCTCACTCTTCACATGCACAGGCTTCTCATTCCCATAATCACTTTCTCTCTCTCTCTCTCTCTCTCTCTCTCTCACACACACACGTCACCTGATCTCTCTTATGCATACACACACACAGGCTTCCCACTTCCATGTTCTGTCTTACATATACAGGCTTCTCACTCCCATGGTGTGCTCACACACACACACAGGTTTCTCACTCCCATGCTCACTCTTCACATGCACAGGCTTCTCATTCTCATAATCACTTTCTCTCTCTCTCTCTCTCTCTCTCACACACACACGTCACCTGATCTCTCTTATGCATACACACACACAGGCTTCCCACTTCCATGTTCTGTCTTACATATACAGGCTTCTCACTCCCATGCTGTGCTCACACACACACACACAGGTTTCTCACTCCTATGCTCACTCTCTTCACATGCACAGGCTTATCATTCCCATAATCACTTTCTCTCTGTTACACACACACACACACACACACACACACACACACACACACACACCAATCTCTCTCTCTCATTTCCATGCTTGCTCTCCACTGCACAGGCTTCTCATTCCCTGAATCACGTTTTCTCTCTCACATTCACACACACCAGTCTTTCTCTCACACACACGGTCAGCTTACCAACCAGTCTCTCTCTTATGCAGGCAGACACACACAGACTTCCCACTCCCATGCTCTCTCTCGCATAACCAGGCTTCTCACTCCCATGCTTTCTTTCACCCCCCCCCCCCCCCAACACCAGGCTTCTTACTCCCATGCTTTCTCACAGGGTTCCCTCAGGTTGGGCCCTTGGTTACCCGGGCCACATGGTCTTAGGTGGTCCTCACAGGGTCTCCTATAGAGGAAGTGCAGAGGTGTGCCCACCACGAACAAGGGTGCGCAGTCGATGTCCAAACCAGAGTGTCCAGTGGTCACAGGAGGCCAGAACAGAGAGTCCGAATGAATAGCAAGAATCAAGGTCAGAGTAACAGTTCAGAATGGTCAGTTAAAGCAGGGGTCAGTACCTGTAGTCAATCTAGAAGTAGTCAGGTCAGGTAGAGGTCAAGTTCCAGGCAGCGATCAGGAGTAGTCAGTGTTCAGGCAGAGGTCAGATCCAGGCAGCAATCAAGAATAGTCAGGAGCAAGCAATGGTCAGTACCATGAGTACAGTCTGAAGGGTACTACCAGGGATGGAGAGACGCTGGAACAGGAGACGTTGGAACAGGAGACGCTGGAAGGCAAACTAGACAGACCGGAGAGTACGACCCGATTGCCAAGGCGAGGAAGTGGTGTCAGACCACTTCCTTTAATACAGCCATCAATCAGGGCGCGCTGCGGAGGTGGGATCTGCCCCTAGCCCTTTAAGAGGCCGGGCGGTCCGCACGCGCCTAGGGGCGGGGATGACGCCATGGAGGACGCCGAACCCCGCTGGGAGGCCTGGACTGGAGCCTGAGCGTGGGGGAGCTGGGGATGCTGCGAACTGGCTGTGGCGTGAGAGAGCCCGGAGCTCATGGACGGTCTGGAAAGGTGAGCAGGCCCAGCCACAGAGCAAACGCGGCCGGGAAGCGCAACAGTGTTGGAACAATCAGGGGGAATGGACACTTTTTGCGAAGGGAAGGGATGCTTGATTTTGTAAAAAATGAGAAGGGAATGCAAGTTATTTGTTCTATTAACACTGGTTTGCATATTTGCTATTGTTATGATCTTGCTGCCAGCGAGAATATTTTTCTATGATGGCTGGATATTCCTTGTCTTATTCAATATAAAGGATTATGAAATAAAAAGCTCATCCCATATCTTGGCATTTGATTTTTACAACATTTCTCTTAAAATCTTATTGTTCATTTTATGTTAATCTGTTTCTTACTAATCCTAAAAAAATATGACACTGCCCTTCTTTTCATATTATTAAGCATATTTTATCTTTCAGATGCTTCAAAGCATATTATATTCAGGTCTTTTTCTGTCCCCAGAAGTCTCATTATCTGAGTTTGAACCTTGCCCAAGATCACAAGGAGCATCAGTGGGATTTAAACATTGGCTTACCTAGGTCTAGTCTGTTGT
The DNA here is from genome assembly GCF_901001135.1 of Rhinatrema bivittatum. NCBI lineage: Eukaryota > Metazoa > Chordata > Amphibia > Gymnophiona > Rhinatrematidae > Rhinatrema > Rhinatrema bivittatum. The sequence continues at coordinate 120,200 of NW_021820693.1, forward strand.
TCTAACCACTAGGCTACTCCTCCATATTAAACACCTATGCTCATGTTTCTGACTATAAAAATGTTTTCCAAATTAGAAATCTTTAATATTGGCATAAGAACTCACATACCATCATACCTTGTAAGAGTCAAGATTGTTCAACAGTGGTTTAGATACCTGGAACTTCAGGTAGTTTCAAAAATGCAAGATCACTACAAAACAAACTTCTCTCCTGTTTGCAAAATCTGAAAAATTGCATGGAAGGCTGATGTGGTTTACCCATCTCTTGGGCCTGTAGAATCGGTCATCTTAAACTGGAAGCCCTTCCATGCCTTTTAAATTTATTTCAGCAAGTCTTGTGCAATATTCCATTCCATGTGTTTTCCAACCTTAATAGCTGCACATCTGGCTTTATCTGGAACTATCTGGCACAGTACACTCTGACTGGCAAAATCATATAGCGGCTTGGCCTTGTCAAATCTGAAACTTTATTACTGGGTGGCCAAGTTGGTTAGTTTTAGGGACTGATTGGGTTCTGAAACACCACCCCCCCCCCCCCCCTCTTGTGTTACAACACTTTGGCATGTAAAGGGCCTTAAATTTTATTGACCAAGTTTGGCAAGGTAATAATGTCAGGAGCGATTTTCTAACTGTCCTCAGTGAGACATAGTTGGTAGGTGCTTTTTACCTGTGAACTTCACCCCAATTTTCAAAGAAAAAGTACGTACGCACATACTTTCACCTTGAAACTTACTGCGGGTACAAAATAGCTGTGGACACTTGTACCTGCTTTTTGTGTGGGTATTTTTTCATGGGAAACAATGAGCTTAGGTTTGAAAATGCAGTCTGAGTATCATTTACTAAGCCACAGTATCTTTCCTCTCCACTACCGAGTGCCGCAGCTTAGTAAAACCTAAGATATTTTCCCTGGTGGTAAAATACCTCAGGAAAAAAATACCATGGGTTAGTAGACCCCTAAAAATTCCCCATGATTGCAGTTCCACAGCTTGGGGCCACTACCTTGTTAAGGGTCCAAGAGGCCTGAAGTGCCACACCCCCCAATGTGGCAAAAACCCTGAGGGTGTTGAGAGAAAAACCCCCTGTCCTAAACAAAGCATCCCAGTAGACAAAACAGAAAAGAAAACATTCAAATAGTTGTGGCGCAGACCCCTCCCCTCCCTTATAAACCCCGCCCTTTTTTGAAGCATTCCCACCCAGGCCTCTGACCCCCTTTACCACACCCCCCTTTGCCATATCTTGCAATCCCTGATGAGCTAGTGGGGCCCAGAGCAACCCTAGGCTCAGCGCCCTGTACTGACGCTATAAAAATGATGCTGGCCAGCTAGTTTTCTGCTTACGATCCTATCTGGATGATCAGAAGCCTGGGGAATTTTAGAAAAAGGGGTGGGGTTTGGGGGGCGTGGCCTTCGCCATGACTTTTCTGTGGTAGCTGAGTGGGACAGGGTCTGACAAGTCCCCCAGAAGGTTTTTCACACTGGGAGGAAACTTTAGCCTAATTGGGCCCTTTAACTGATAGCTATGGGAGCATAGGTGGTAGATTTATACATGAACACAAACTGTTTGGTCCTTCACCAGAAACTTGCTATCATTGTTCTTCTTATACATAAATACAAACTGTTTGATCGTTTACCGAAGCAGAGAGTATTGCTATCATTGTTCTTATTATACATAAATACAAACTGTGTGGTCCTTTACTGAAGCAGAGACTATTGCTATCATTGTTCTTATTATACATAAACACAAACCGTTATAATATTTACCGAAGCAGAGACTATTGCTATCATTGTGCTTATCCTCTGGTTCTCCCTCTTGCTGTACCCTAGGCCATTGGGTTGGGTTTTCTGCATCTTCCAAACATAATAAATTAGCCAATTCATGTTTCAAGGCTCACCATCATCTTTTTCTGAAAGACTGAGCCCCCAGCTGGATTTCTGGAAGCATCATGTTGCAGTTATTGCTAGTATAGAAAATTTAACCTGTGCAGTTAAGGATGAACTTAAAAAATGTAAACAAATCTGGGACCTTTACTAGTTCTGGCATTACCAGGGGTTGGGGATTAATTGCTACAGCATGCTTTTATTTGTCTTCTTCTCTGTTGTGCTGGTTTTCAGTTTCTTCTTCCTTCTACTATGGATTGCGATCGATACATGGAATTATGTTTGCATTTTTATGATTGTATATTAGTTTTAAAAAAGAAACACGGATCATTTTATAATCATATAGGCGTTTATTTAATTTAGTGATGTAATATATCACTAACTAAGTAGGATCAATTTTAGAACAGATAACCAATAAAGGCCTAAACAAAACATGTCATTTGTCTAAAATCCTATGTTACTATAAATGTAGCTTTCTGAAAAACACTGCATTATTTCATGGTTTTTGTGACAAAATGCACTGAATAAAACAGAGTTTAACTAATAATATTTTTATGACAGGTGTCCTACTTTACATCCTTATCCCGACAGGAGGAGTTTGAAAGAAATGCATTGTCAACAATCCCTTTGTTCTCCATCACATATTTTCTGATCATAACCTTTTCAATTGTGTCCTGTATCAGGTATGTTATTCTTATCTTGTTTGTTTTTTTTATTTTTTATAGCTAGTAGTGATTTTATCTGTTATGCCTAACAAAGGGGGTCATTCACTAAGCTGCGGCATTTTTCTCCAAAGAGAAAAATGTCATGGAGTCACAAAGGCACAGAAAATGACTTGGCCGCTTTGTGACTCTTGCAGTATTTTTCCCTTTGGGAAAACACCAGAGCACGTGGTAAAATACTGCAACCAGAGTATTTTGCCACAGTGAAAAATACCGTGGTAGCAAAAACCCCCAAAGCAGCGTGCAATGGCAACTCCAGAACTGTGAGGTCACCATTGCTTAAAGGGGCTGTTCAGCCCCAAGTAAGCCCCCACCAAGTAGTAAAAAGCCCAGGGGATCTACATAGATCCCTTGTCCCACTCTCCCCCCTCCACCAATACTATCCCTGGAGGTGGCTACTGTAGCCCAAAAAAACCTTTTGATGATTGGCACATACCCAACCCCAATGCTCAATCCCTCCTCTATATGAAAAAAGTTAATTGATGGGGCAAAGGCCAAGGGGCACATTTTAGAAAATGGCCACCATCAGGCCTGGAGGCTAATGGGCACTCTGGGCCTCTACTAGATCATCCATGCACTTTTTCATGGGGCTATCATGGCCACCTCCAGGGGCTGCAGGGAGATGGGTCAAGAGTTCTGTGCAGACACCAGGCGATTTTTACTGCTTTTGGGGAAGGATTACTCGGGGCCAAGCAGTCCCTTTAAGATAGGGTCCTGGATGCATCAGGATATGCATTAATGTCCCGATGTAACTGGGGGAATTTGCTACAACTCTTGAGTTATAGCTAGCTTCACTTCAAATAACTCACCTTGCAAATTTTTTTGCTAAGTTGTGTTATTTGATTTGCATAATTTAGGGTTTAATAATTCATAAATATAGTTTTGCATGCTAGTGAGCTCATTTTAATATGTACTATCCCAGGGCTCATTTAATGCAAGATATTTCAAATATTTCGTGTTATCCCTGTATTACTGCATTTACCATGGAAAAAACTGTGTTTTTCACATGATAAATGAACTAATGCGACTTGGTGAATGAACCCCAAAGTTCAATCTCCATTCTCCAACAAAAGCTTTTAGATTGAGAACAATAGATGCCAACACTCGTAGATATTATAGTGAGGAAACCATAGCATTGCTATGGAGCCCAGGTCCAGACAGGTCACAACTCCGAGAGGAAGAACTGACAGAAACTCACCCAGCAGGCCACATACTACAGGGGAACAGTAGGACCAGAAAGAAAGCTAGACCTTTTAGGGGAGATGTCCTGGGACTCTTGCTCCCCCAAAATATTGTAAAGGGGGTAAAAAACAGTACTTGGTAATATTGTGAGGGCAAGTCTGGAGGTGTTGATGGGTGCTGATGAGATGAGAGCTGCTGCTGGGGCTGACTGACAGAAGGGCTATTATAACTAATAGTTGAGGCCGCAAAATCCCTGACAGGAATGGATGACAGTGTTCCTGAGGTCGGAGGAGCTGATTTACAGAGCTAGTCTGTTCTAAGCAGTTCTGTTGTGTTTTGTGTTGTTTTGTTTTGGGGGTGAGGGGGAGTTGTTGCTGCCATAGCAGAGAGGAGGCAGTGGGAGAATGTAGCCGAGATGTGATCTGTCTTCCACTGTTGAAGGCTGCTTAAAGCAGGCTCTGGGGAGGAAGAGGAAGCGACAGGGAGCAGTGGGGAGCTCCTGCTGCTCCTGCTGAGACTTCAGGTGGCTGATTGATCAGGCAGCAGAATCACTGGGAGAGCTCCACTTTAGGCCTGGGACGATGGTGACCACACTAGTGACATCGGATATGAAACTGGCATACAGGTCCTGACACCACAGCACTCGCTATCATGGGAAGCATACATTTTAAAATAAATAGAGGCCAGTCTAGATGCAGAATATGTTTTTCTGGCTGTTCACCGAGTACCTCAACCATTCTCCCCTCCATGAATCTGGTCTCTTTATGTCCATATTAGTGCTGGCATAAATAAACTCTCCAACAAAAAGGCATTCATCAAACTGTTCATATTTTTCATATGTTACTTATATTGGATATGAGCAATGCAATTTTTAAAAACCATCATGACACCTGTTAAGTGTAGAAATACCGTATTTTTCGCTCTATAAGACGCACCGGACCATAAGGCGCACCTAGGATTTAGAGCAGGGAAATTTAGAAAAAAAAAATGGTATGCTTAACCGGCTCTGTTCCCGGGCGTCTGTGCGTCTTATGGAGCAAATTAGGGAAGTGCATAACGGTTTTTTTCCCCCATTTTCTTTTCGGGTCTGGGGAGGGCCATTTCGGTCCACTCCCCAGATCAGAAAACTTTTCTTTCTATTTCTGTGGGAACCCCCACCCCATCCCAACTCTTTAAATTAATTAACAACCCCCCCCTACTGACACCCCCCCCCAGACCCGCCAAATTAATTTATTACAACCCCCCACCCTCCTCACCTCTCCAAGACCTGCCAAAAGTCCCTGGTGGTCCAGCGGGGGTCCAGGAGCTGTCCGGGAGCGATCTCCTGGACTTGGGTCGTCGGCCGCCAGTAATCAAAATGGCGCCGACGGCCCTTTGCCCTTACTATGTCACTGTGGTCGACCAATGGCAGCGGTAACCCCTGTGACATAGTAAGGGCAAAAGGCCGTCGGCGCCATTTTGATTACTGGCGGCCGACGACCCAAGTCCAGGAGATCGCTTCCGGACCGTTCCTGGACCCCCCGCTGGACCACCAGGGACTTTTGGCAGGTCTTGGGGAGGTCAGGAGGGTGGGGGGTTGTAGTAAATTAAGTTGGAAGGTCTGGGGGGGTTGTTAGATTTTTAATTTTTTTTTATATTCGCTCCATAAGACGCACAGACATTTTACCCCCACTTTTGGGGAAAAAAGTGCGTCTTATGGAGCGAAAAATACGGTAATTTTTTATTCATACGCTTGAAACAAGGTCATATACTATCATTGGTCTCTGATCACAATTTTTTTTTTTTTTTACGGTATTCAGCACTTGAATCTGTTATCAGCATGAACATACTGAATTTTCTGATGCCACAAAACAAGTAACTTCCAGTGTAGAGTGCACCCCTGACACAGAAACTATTCGAAACAAAGTTATGTTGGGTTGCAGATTGCTATCTACAAGTGCCAATATTGAATGATTTACTGTTCCTCCAACATGAGTGAAAAGGGAGGCTTTTTGAGGGAAGTGATCTTAATTTACTTATTTTATTTGTAAAAAGAAATACCGTAAAAAAGTGGTCACCCCACTCCAAGGTACATCCAAACTCTAAACTTGTATGGAATATCCAGCCAGCAACTAGGTACACACATTTTAGAGGTCATACAAATCAGTCACTGTGGACTTTACTTTGTACTGGCTGAAACCTGGTTATTTTTCAAGTAAACTTCTTTTACTGTTTGCAGCACCAACTGATATGCGGATTGCGCGGATTTTGTGAGGTAACCTCTGCCTAGGTTGGCCTTGTAGGAGAACCTGGTCCCATTGCAAAAGACCAAAAGACCAGAGACTTTATTCCCCCACCCAGGCTGAATGAATCCAATGCTTTCTGAGGTTGGAAAGGTGATTCTCTGTTTATTTATTTATTTTTAACTTTTATATGCAGACATTCTTACATCAAATGCAAATCATACCGGTTTACATTAAAACAGAAAATGCAGGAAATAAATTTCCATAGTCTAATACAATGAACATTTATAACTAAAATTGTAAACAAGCCGTAAAGGTAAGAACTTGGAAAAAAAAGCTTAATTAGCAAAATAATAAATGGAAGAATTTTAAATGAAGCACGAAGGGGTGCACAAAGGGGAGAACCCCTTTGTTGTGCCCCTTCGGCGCGCGGCGCCTGGTGGTGAGGCGCTTTTCAACTGCCGACAAAGCTCTCAGTGACGTTGTGGGGGGGGGGGGGGAGGCGTGGTCTCCCGATCGGGTTCCTCTCAGTCACACATCTCACTATTTCCCCTCACCTCCCGATGTTCATTTCCCTTCTTTTTTCTCATGTTGAGGGGTGAGTTTACTTCTAAATGTGGGGAGACCTCCAAATTTGTGTCCTTTTTTATTCTATGATATTTTGGGCGGGGGAGACTCAGAAGTTATTATTGCTTGACGTATTGGGGAAAAATTGTCTATTAAACCTGCATTTCTACCATATGACCACAGGATGGGGGTGGGGTTTGGTGTAGTATAAATCAATGGTTTAGCTGGTGGGGTATGGAGATGTGTTAAGTTGGTATTGCCAAGGGATTTTGTTGTGGGTTTCTCTTTAAGAGATTGGGGTGATCTGATTGGTAACCTAGGAAGATATAAATTCTTAGTCCGTTTGGCAGGAGTTGCCCTTTCTAGGATGGAGCTTGGGAAGAGAGGAACCTCCAGGGTGTAGTGGTCCTGGAGTAGCCAGCCAGGGGCTGGTGGGGCCCAGGGACTCCTCCAGTATGAAATGGGCTCTGTAGGGGATTTTCCCTTCATGGGAAAAGGCTTGAGGCCATGGAATAGAAGAAGGGTTTCCTCCCCCCAAAGGAAATGTCCAAGTGTAAAGGAGTAGAAAGTTGGTGATCCCTTCCCTTGAGGAACTGGTAGGGAAGAGGGGTGGAAGAGGAGGTACGTCCTCCTCTCAAGAAATACAGTACCTAGAGAAGTGGTGGGGTATCTTGAGATGAGGGGAACCCCAGAGAGAGATGGAATATAAAGGAGACTGGGGAAAATCCTGTACACTGCTGGTTGAGAGGCCCAGGATGAAGGAAAGCAAAATTGCTTACCTTGTAATAGGTGTTAGCCCAGGACAGCAGGATGTAGTCCTCACATATGGGGGACGTCATTCACGGAGCCCTTAAGCGGGAAAAACTTCTGGCAAGTTTCTAGAAGCTTTTAACTGGCTGCCTGAGGCTACTGAGCATGCCCGGCATGCCATGATATTCCCCTGCCACAGGGGTCTCACTTCAGTCTTGTTTGTAGCAATAAGTGTTAGCAAAAATAAAATAATAAAAGGCAGAGGCCCAACTCCGCGGGGTGGCGGGTGGGTTCTGTGAGGACTACATCCTGCTGTCCTGGGATAACACCTATTACAAGGTAAGCAATTTTGCTTTATCCCAGGACAAGCAGGATGCTAGTCCTCACATATGGGTGATTAGCAAGCTTGAGGCTGAGTCATTGTCCATGTAGGTAGCAGTGATGCATTGTTGAGGAAATGAGGCAGCCGAAGATCACAGCAGGTTGGTTGTAGAAGGAGTTGGGTTTATACTGGAAACAAGTTCTTTAAGACAGATTGTCCATAGGCTGAATCTTGTCATCCTTCCTTGTCTAGACAGTAGTGAGCTGCAAAGGTGTGAAGAGAACTCCATGTTGCTGCTTTACAAATGTCAATAATTGGCACTGAACGATAATGTGCTACTGAGGTTGACATTGCTCTTACTGAATGCGCCTTTACTCGCCCTTGGAGAGGAAGGCCTGTTTTTTCATAGCAAAACTGTATGCAATCTGCTAACCAATTGGATAGAGTATGCTTTCCCACTGCTTTACCTGGCTTATTTGGATCATAAGAGACAAAAAGCTGATTAGATTTTCTGAGGGACGTAGTGCGATTCAAATAAAAAGACAATGCACGTTTACAGTCCAAAGTATGTAAAGCTCTTTCCCCCTGGTGAGAATGAGGTCTTGGAAAGAAAGTGGGTAGAACTATGGTTTGATTTAAGTGGAACTCCGTAACTACCTTGGGAAGGAACTTTGGGTGTGTACGGAGGACCACTCTGTCATGTAGGAACTTTGTGTAAGGCTCATACGTGACAAGTGCTTGTAACTCACTAACCCTTCTAGCTGATGTAATGGCTATGAGGAAAATAGTTTTCCATGTGAGAAATTTAAGATCACAGGAATCTATGGATTCGAAAGGAGAACGCATTAATCCTGTTAAAACCAAATTCAGATCCCATTGTGTGACTGGAGGCCGAATTGGTGGTTTAAGGTGAGTTAGACCTCTCATGAATCTACTGACTAGAGGTTGTGTGGATATAGGTGCATCTCCTATCTTGTTATGATAAGCTGAGATTGCGCTCAAATGTACTCTGATTGATGATGTCTGAAGACCAGAGTCTGATAGAGAGTACAAATAGTCTAGAAGAGAAGTTGTGGGGCAAGTGAAAGGATTGATATTCTTTTGCTTGCACCAGAAAGTAAATCTTTTCCATTTGAAAGAATAATTCTTTCGTGTGGAAGGTTTGCGTGAAGCCATAAGTACTTGAGAAACATTATTCGAAAGATTGAGTGGTTGTAGGATTAAGCTTTCAACATCCATGCAGTCAGGGATAGGGATTGAAGGTTGGGATGGCGCAACCGACCCTGATCCTGAGTTATGAGATTGGGAGCTACTCCCAGGCGTATTGGATCCCTGACTGAAAGGTCTAGCAGTGTGGGAAACCATACTTGTCGAGGCCAATACGGGGCTATGAGTATCATGGACCCCTTGTCCTGTTGTAGCTTCACCAGTGTCTTGGTGATAAGCGGTATTGGAGGATATGCATATAGTAGGCCTGAGTTCCAAGGGCGAGCAAAGGCGTCCTTGGCTGGTTGGTTCTTCTGTTTGTGTAGATAACAGAAATTGTCCACCTTGTGGTTCAGATGCGACGCAAAGAGGTCTGTTGTTGGTTGTCCCCAACGTTAGAATATTTGGGTCACTATTGAGGGATTCAGAGACCACTCGTGTGGTTGAAACTGGCGACTGAGTCGGTCTGCTAGGACATTTTGAATCCCTGCTAGGTAAGTGGCCTGTAGGAACATTGAGTGGTTCAAGGCCCAGTCCCATATTTGTGCAGCTTCTTGACAAAGGAGATACGAGCCCATACCTCCCTGTTTGTTGATGTACCACATGGCTACTGTATTGTCTGTCTGGATGAGCACAGTCTTGTGCGAAAGGCAATCCTTGAACGCATGCAGTGCATAACGTATAGCTCGAAGTTCCAGAAAATTGATTTGATGTGTGGCTTCGAGTGTTGTCCAAGTTCCTTGAGTTTGAAGAGAGTTTAGGTGAGCTCCCCACCCTAAGGTGGAAGCATCTGTAGTTAATGTTATCTGAGGGACCGGTTTTTGGAAGGGTAGGCCCCTGCGTAAATTGTCCTTGATTGTCCACCATCGTAGCGAAGAGCGTAGTTGGTGGGTTACTTGGATCTGATAATGTAGTGGTTGGATGGCTTGGATCCATTGTGATCTCAGAGTCCATTGGGTGAGTCGCATGGCAAGTCTTTGCCATAGGCGTGACGTGAACCGTCGAAGCCATGTGGCCTAGTAGGATGAGAAATTGACGAGCTGTCGCTTGTGGTTGTATGGAGATTGAGTACGCCAACTGGGACAGCGTAAGTGCGCGGTCTTCTGGAAGAAAAGCTTGTGCAATGATTGTGTTTAATTCTGCTCCTATGAATTGGAGTAGATGAGACGGGTGCAGGTGGGATTTTTGATAATTGATGAGGAATCCCAGCTGGTGAAGTAACTTTATTGTGTAATGTAGAGAAGTTACTGCTCCTTGTTGTGTTTGACTCTTGATTAGCCAGTCGTCGAGATAAGGAAAAACATGCACACCTTGTTTGTGCAAATGTCCTGCTATTACTGCCAGGCATTTGGTGAATACTCTTGGAGCTGAGGCCAGGCCGAATGGTAGTACTCTGTATTGGAAATGTTGATGTCCTACTGTGAAGCGCAAGTATTTGCGATGAGGCGGGAATATAGGAATGTGTGTGTAAGCATCTTGAAGATCCAGAGAACAAAGCCAATCTCCCTTTTGTATTAGTGGCAGCATGGTGCCTAGCGAATCCATTCTGAATTTTTCTTTTCTTAGGAATTTGTTGAGATTTCTGAGATCTAGAATAGGGCGTAGGCCTCCGGTTTTCTTTGGAATGAGGAAATACCGGGAATAGAATCCTCTTCCCTTCTGGGTGTGTGGTACGTGTTCCACCGCTTTTGATTTCAGAAGAGTAGATAATTCTATTTGTAATTGAGGTATGTTGAGTTGGGAGTTTTGTGGTGGAAACTCCTGAGGGAGAGATGTGAAGTCTAGGCGGTAGCCGTGATGAACAATGGACAGTACCCAATGATCTGTTGTAATGTTTGTCCATTCTGTGTAAAAATGGGAAATTCTCCCTCCAACTGGCAATTCGGGATAAGGGTTGGGTAGTTGGCTCTGAACTCTGGGATGTTTTTCAAAAACCAGAGGTTGCACCTGTCTGAGGAGGCGGCTGTGGCCTTGCCGCTCGCTGTTGCCTTTGTTGTGGGCGTTGTTGAGACCTTGGAGGTCTTGACCTAGAGGTTTGAGGATAGTACCTCTTTGGCCTGTAGAAGGGACGTTTGGGTTCCCTGCGTTGTGGTCTGCGAGTGGTATGAGTCGCAGTGTCATGAGGTAAGGTTGATAGTTGCTTTAGGGTTTCAGAATGTTCTCTGAGCTGGGCAACGGCATCTTGCACCTTTGTGCCAAATAAGTTATCTCCCTGGCAAGGAAGGTCGACTAACTTGTCTTGTACCTCCGGGCGTAAATCCGAAGCCTTTAGCCAGGCCCACCGTCTTGCAGTAATGCCCGATGCAGCTGTTCTAGACGATGTTTCGAAAGCATCATAGGCTGCCCTTACCTCGTGCTTTCCTGCATCTAGGCCCTTTTGCACAATTTGCTGAGCTGCCTCCTGTTGTTGTTGAGGCAGAGATGGTAAAATCTTTCTATTTGCTTCCAGAGATTTCTCTGGTGCTGCGTCATATAAAGCTGATATGCAGCAATCTTTGAGTTCAGCATAGCTCCTTGGTAGATTTTTCTTCCCATTAAATCTAGAAATCTGCTATCTTTTCCAGGAGGGATGGATGCATGTGTTTTGGATCTGCGAGATTTCTTCTGTGCAGATTCTACTACTAGGGAGCTGTGAGGAAGTTGAGGCTTTTCGAAACCTGGGGCAGCTTGCACAAGATAAGTAGAGTCTACTCTTCTGTTTACTCCAGGAGTTGTGCAAGGGTGTTCCCATATTCTTTGCTGAAGTTGTAAAAGTACTTCATGCACTGGGATTGCTAAGTTGTGCTTAGGAGGATTCACAAATTGCAGTATCTCAAGAGTTTGTTGCCTGTCATCCTTTTCAGATTGTAGCTGAAATGGTATGGACTCTGACATTTCCTGTATAAAAGAGGAAAATGAAAGATCCTCTGGAGGAGACTGTTTTTTAGTTTGAGGCGGAGTATTCTCGGATAAAAAATCCTCTGAGGAATGCTCTGATCCTGTGTCTGACCATGTGTCTGACATGTGTTGGTATTGAGGAGTTTCCAGTGTTATAGTAGAGGGAACCCCTGAAGGTCCCTGTACGGGGATCTTGAGGGTCTGATGTAGTATGTTCCTCCTCATCCTCTAGTTCATCTTCTTCTTGACCAGGTGCTATGGGCAAGGATGCTAAGAGGTCTTGGTACCTTTTAGTAAGCAAGGTATGTAGGCTTGCTTCAGATGTGGAAGTATCAGGAGCAGGAATGGAAGTATGCCTAAATTTTCCTGATGCCTTTTTTGGTACAGTTGGTCTTTCTTGTACAGGCGGTCTAGTTGGAGCTAGAGTGTACAAGGACATCGATGGTGCAGGAGTTGGCATCGATGAAGTTTGAAAAGTAAACATAGAGATTGGAACCATCGATGAGATGGGTCTAGATGGTATCGTGGTCATCAAACTTCTGGTAGGTATCGATGTATCTAGTAAAGCTGATGGTACTGTCATCGAAGAGGTAGTGTATGGCATCGATGAAGTCATCGTTGTCATCGGCGTTGATGGGATCGCCGGCATCGGCTGAGCAGCCGGTATGGTAGTTGGAAACATCATTACATCTTCCGGCATCGACACCGCAGTCGGCATCGACAGGGTTGTCGGCATCGACACTGTAGACGGTATCGGCATCGACTCGGCGGTCGGCATCGACTGTAAAGTCGGCATCGACCCGGAGGTCGGCATCGATCCTGTGGTCGGCATCAGCGATGACGCCGGTATTTTATCTTTTAAGGCATCGTTGACTATCCGTGTGATTAACGTAGTCAATTCTGTAACCGATGTCGATGGTATCGATTCCTGTCCGGGTGTTACGGAGGTCGATATCAATTTTTGTTTTTTAGGGACCGGTTCCCCCGGCGGTGGCAATGGAGGAATGGAGCGGTGCCGTCGGTGCCTATGTTTGGAATGTGGTTCATAAACCGACTTTGTGGATGATGCAGAGGGTGTTGGAGAGGAGGCATCTCCGGAACCTTCCGGGATCCTCTTCTTTAGTAAAATCTTTTTTGTGAGGCCTACCGGTGACGATTTTGTCGATGTCGTTGGCGATGGCGCTGTTTGGATTTGGAAGATTTGCGCCATTTTCTCTTGGCGGAGTTTCCTGCCTTTCACCGTCATCTCCTGGCATTGTGAACAGGCGGCGATGTCATGTTCTCCGCCGAGGCAACGAATGCATTCGACATGCGGGTCCATGATGGACATCGTGCGGTTGCAGGCCGGACACTTCTTAAAACCCGAAGTCTTTTCTGTCGACATCCGTTGATGAAAAATGAAGTTTATCCCAGGACAAGCAGGATGCTAGTCCTCACATATGGGTGACGTCATTCACGGAGCCCTTAAGCGGGAAAAACTTCTGGCAAGTTTCTAGAAGCTTTTAACTGGCTGCCTGAGGCTACTGAGCATGCCCGGCATGCCATGATATTCCCCTGCCACAGGGGTCTCACTTCAGTCTTATTTTTTCCGTGCTGCTAACAGCATCACGGTTTATATAGGAGCCCTGTGAGTTACCTCACAACGAGAAAAAATTAAAACAAATTCCGCCCTTTACGGGTCTTACTTGTTTGTCACCGGCCGGTGACAAAAAATATCTATACGTTTTTTCACTAGAAAAAACTTCATTTTTCATTGACGGATGTCGACAGAAAAGACTTCGGGTTTTAAGAAGTGTCCGGCCTGCAACCGCACGATGTCCATCACGGACCCGCATGTCGAATGCGTTCGTTGCCTCGGCGGAGAACATGACATCGCCGCCTGTTCACAATGCCAGGAGATGACGGTGAAAGGCAGGAAACTCCGCCAAGAGAAAATGGCGCAAATCTTCCAAATCCAAACAGCGCCATCGCCAACGACATCGACAAAATCGTCACCGGTAGGCCTCACAAAAAAGATTTTACTAAAGAAGAGGATCCCGGAAGGTTCCGGAGATGCCTCCTCTCCAACACCCTCTGCATCATCCACAAAGTCGGTTTATGAACCACATTCCAAACATAGGCACCGACGGCACCGCTCCATTCCTCCATTGCCACCGCCGGGGGAACCGGTCCCTAAAAAACAAAAATTGATATCGACCTCCGTAACACCCGGACAGGAATCGATACCATCGACATCGGTTACAGAATTGACTACGTTAATCACACGGATAGTCAACGATGCCTTAAAAGATAAAATACCGGCGTCATCGCTGATGCCGACCACAGGATCGATGCCGACCTCCGGGTCGATGCCGACTTTACAGTCGATGCCGACCGCCGAGTCGATGCCGATACCGTCTACAGTGTCGATGCCGACAACCCTGTCGATGCCGACTGCGGTGTCGATGCCGGAAGATGTAATGATGTTTCCAACTACCATACCGGCTGCTCAGCCGATGCCGGCGATCCCATCAACGCCGATGACAACGATGACTTCATCGATGCCATACACTACCTCTTCGATGACAGTACCATCAGCTTTACTAGATACATCGATACCTACCAGAAGTTTGATGACCACGATACCATCTAGACCCATCTCATCGATGGTTCCAATCTCTATGTTTACTTTTCAAACTTCATCGATGCCAACTCCTGCACCATCGATGTCCTTGTACACTCTAGCTCCAACTAGACCGCCTGTACAAGAAAGACCAACTGTACCAAAAAAGGCATCAGGAAAATTTAGGCATACTTCCATTCCTGCTCCTGATACTTCCACATCTGAAGCAAGCCTACATACCTTGCTTACTAAAAGGTACCAAGACCTCTTAGCATCCTTGCCCATAGCACCTGGTCAAGAAGAAGATGAACTAGAGGATGAGGAGGAACATACTACATCAGACCCTCAAGATCCCCGTACAGGGACCTTCAGGGGTTCCCTCTACTATAACACTGGAAACTCCTCAATACCAACACATGTCAGACACATGGTCAGACACAGGATCAGAGCATTCCTCAGAGGATTTTTTATCCGAGAATACTCCGCCTCAAACTAAAAAACAGTCTCCTCCAGAGGATCTTTCATTTTCCTCTTTTATACAGGAAATGTCAGAGTCCATACCATTTCAGCTACAATCTGAAAAGGATGACAGGCAACAAACTCTTGAGATACTGCAATTTGTGAATCCTCCTAAGCACAACTTAGCAATCCCAGTGCATGAAGTACTTTTACAACTTCAGCAAAGAATATGGGAACACCCTTGCACAACTCCTGGAGTAAACAGAAGAGTAGACTCTACTTATCTTGTGCAAGCTGCCCCAGGTTTCGAAAAGCCTCAACTTCCTCACAGCTCCCTAGTAGTAGAATCTGCACAGAAGAAATCTCGCAGATCCAAAACACATGCATCCATCCCTCCTGGAAAAGATAGCAGATTTCTAGATTTAATGGGAAGAAAAATCTACCAAGGAGCTATGCTGAACTCAAAGATTGCTGCATATCAGCTTTATATGACGCAGCACCAGAGAAATCTCTGGAAGCAAATAGAAAGATTTTACCATCTCTGCCTCAACAACAACAGGAGGCAGCTCAGCAAATTGTGCAAAAGGGCCTAGATGCAGGAAAGCACGAGGTAAGGGCAGCCTATGATGCTTTCGAAACATCGTCTAGAACAGCTGCATCGGGCATTACTGCAAGACGGTGGGCCTGGCTAAAGGCTTCGGATTTACGCCCGGAGGTACAAGACAGTTAGTCGACCTTCCTTGCCAGGGAGATAACTTATTTGGCACAAAGGTGCAAGATGCCGTTGCCCAGCTCAGAGAACATTCTGAAACCCTAAAGCAACTATCAACCTTACCTCATGACACTGCGACTCATACCACTCGCAGACCACAACGCAGGGAACCCAAACGTCCCTTCTACAGGCCAAAGAGGTACTATCCTCAAACCTCTAGGTCAAGACCTCCAAGGTCTCAACAACGCCCACAACAAAGGCAACAGCGAGCGGCAAGGCCACAGCCGCCTCCTCAGACAGGTGCAACCCTCTGGTTTTTGAAAAACATCCCAGAGTTCAGAGCCAACTACCCAACCCTTATCCCGAATTGCCAGTTGGAGGGAGAATTTCCCATTTTTACACAGAATGGACAAACATTACAACAGATCATTGGGTACTGTCCATTGTTCATCACGGCTACCGCCTAGACTTCACATCTCTCCCTCAGGAGTTTCCACCACAAAACTCCCAACTCAACATACCTCAATTACAAATAGAATTATCTACTCTTCTGAAATCAAAAGCGGTGGAACACGTACCACACACCCAGAAGGGAAGAGGATTCTATTCCCGGTATTTCCTCATTCCAAAGAAAACCGGAGGCCTACGCCCTATTCTAGATCTCAGAAATCTCAACAAATTCCTAAGAAAAGAAAAATTCAGAATGGTTTCGCTAGGCACCATGCTGCCACTAATACAAAAGGGAGATTGGCTTTGTTCTCTGGATCTTCAAGATGCTTACACACACATTCCTATATTCCCGCCTCATCGCAAATACCTGCGCTTCACAGTAGGACATCAACATTTCCAATACAGAGTACTACCATTCGGCCTGGCCTCAGCTCCAAGAGTATTCACCAAATGCCTGGCAGTAATAGCAGGACATTTGCACAAACAAGGTGTGCATGTTTTTCCTTATCTCGACGACTGGCTAATCAAGAGTCAAACACAACAAGGAGCAGTAACTTCTCTACATTACACAATAAAGTTACTTCACCAGCTGGGATTCCTCATCAATTATCAAAAATCCCACCTGCACCCGTCTCATCTACTCCAATTCATAGGAGCAGAATTAAACACAATCATTGCACAAGCTTTTCTTCCAGAAGACCGCGCACTTACGCTGTCCCAGTTGGCGTACTCAATCTCCATACAACCACAAGCGACAGCTCGTCAATTTCTCATCCTACTAGGCCACATGGCTTCGACGGTTCACGTCACGCCTATGGCAAAGACTTGCCATGCGACTCACCCAATGGACTCTGAGATCACAATGGATCCAAGCCATCCAACCACTACATTATCAGATCCAAGTAACCCACCAACTACGCTCTTCGCTACGATGGTGGACAATCAAGGACAATTTACGCAGGGGCCTACCCTTCCAAAACCGGTCCCTCAGATAACATTAACTACAGATGCTTCCACCTTAGGGTGGGGAGCTCACCTAAACTCTCTTCAAACTCAAGGAACTTGGACAACACTCGAAGCCACACATCAAATCAATTTTCTGGAACTTCGAGCTATACGTTATGCACTGCATGCGTTCAAGGATTGCCTTTCGCACAAGACTGTGCTCATCCAGACAGACAATACAGTAGCCATGTGGTACATCAACAAACAGGGAGGTATGGGCTCGTATCTCCTTTGTCAAGAAGCTGCACAAATATGGGACTGGGCCTTGAACCACTCAATGTTCCTACAGGCCACTTACCTAGCAGGGATTCAAAATGTCCTAGCAGACCGACTCAGTCGCCAGTTTCAACCACACGAGTGGTCTCTGAATCCCTCAATAGTGACCCAAATATTCTAACGTTGGGGACAACCAACAACAGACCTCTTTGCGTCGCATCTGAACCACAAGGTGGACAATTTCTGTTATCTACACAAACAGAAGAACCAACCAGCCAAGGACGCCTTTGCTCGCCCTTGGAACTCAGGCCTACTATATGCATATCCTCCAATACCGCTTATCACCAAGACACTGGTGAAGCTACAACAGGACAAGGGGTCCATGATACTCATAGCCCCGTATTGGCCTCGACAAGTATGGTTTCCCACACTGCTAGACCTTTCAGTCAGGGATCCAATACGCCTGGGAGTAGCTCCCAATCTCATAACTCAGGATCAGGGTCGGTTGCGCCATCCCAACCTTCAATCCCTATCCCTGACTGCATGGATGTTGAAAGCTTAATCCTACAACCACTCAATCTTTCGAATAATGTTTCTCAAGTACTTATGGCTTCACGCAAACCTTCCACACGAAAGAATTATTCTTTCAAATGGAAAAGATTTACTTTCTGGTGCAAGCAAAAGAATATCAATCCTTTCACTTGCCCCACAACTTCTCTTCTAGACTATTTGTACTCTCTATCAGACTCTGGTCTTCAGACATCATCAATCAGAGTACATTTGAGCGCAATCTCAGCTTATCATAACAAGATAGGAGATGCACCTATATCCACACAACCTCTAGTCAGTAGATTCATGAGAGGTCTAACTCACCTTAAACCACCAATTCGGCCTCCAGTCACACAATGGGATCTGAATTTGGTTTTAACAGGATTAATGCGTTCTCCTTTCGAATCCATAGATTCCTGTGATCTTAAATTTCTCACATGGAAAACTATTTTCCTCATAGCCATTACATCAGCTAGAAGGGTTAGTGAGTTACAAGCACTTGTCACGTATGCGCCTTACACAAAGTTCCTACATGACAGAGTGGTCCTCCGTACACACCCAAAGTTCCTTCCCAAGGTAGTTACGGAGTTCCACTTAAATCAAACCATAGTTCTACCCACTTTCTTTCCAAGACCTCATTCTCACCAGGGGGAAAGAGCTTTACATACTTTGGACTGTAACGTGCATTGTCTTTTTATTTGAATCGCACTACGTCCCTCAGAAAATCTAATCAGCTTTTTGTCTCTTATGATCCAAATAAGCCAGGTAAAGCAGTGGGAAAGCATACTCTATCCAATTGGTTAGCAGATTGCATACAGTTTTGCTATGAAAAAACAGGCCTTCCTCTCCAAGGGCGAGTAAAGGCGCATTCAGTAAGAGCAATGTCAACCTCAGTAGCACATTATCGTTCAGTGCCAATTATTGACATTTGTAAAGCAGCAACATGGAGTTCTCTTCACACCTTTGCAGCTCACTACTGTCTAGACAAGGAAGGATGACAAGATTCAGCCTATGGACAATCTGTCTTAAAGAACTTGTTTCCAGTATAAACCCAACTCCTTCTACAACCAACCTGCTGTGATCTTCGGCTGCCTCATTTCCTCAACAATGCATCACTGCTACCTACATGGACAATGACTCAGCCTCAAGCTTGCTAATCACCCATATGTGAGGACTAGCATCCTGCTTGTCCTGGGATAAAGCAAAATTGCTTACCTTGTAATAGGTGTTATCCCAGGACAGCAGGATGTAGTCCTCACAGAACCCACCCGCCACCCCGCGGAGTTGGGCCTCTGCCTTTTATTATTTTATTTTTGCTAACACTTATTGCTACAAACAAGACTGAAGTGAGACCCCTGTGGCAGGGGAATATCATGGCATGCCGGGCATGCTCAGTAGCCTCAGGCAGCCAGTTAAAAGCTTCTAGAAACTTGCCAGAAGTTTTTCCCGCTTAAGGGCTCCGTGAATGACGTCCCCCATATGTGAGGACTACATCCTGCTGTCCTGGGCTAACACCTATTACAAGGTAAGCAATTTTGCTTTCCTTCATCCTGGGCCTCTCAACCAGCAGTGTACAGGATTTTCCCCAGTCTCCTTTATATTCCATCTCTCTCTGGGGTTCCCCTCATCTCAAGATACCCCACCACTTCTCTAGGTACTGTATTTCTTGAGAGGAGGACGTACCTCCTCTTCCACCCCTCTTCCCTACCAGTTCCTCAAGGGAAGGGATCACCAACTTTCTACTCCTTTACACTTGGACATTTCCTTTGGGGGGAGGAAACCCTTCTTCTATTCCATGGCCTCAAGCCTTTTCCCATGAAGGGAAAATCCCCTACAGAGCCCATTTCATACTGGAGGAGTCCCTGGGCCCCACCAGCCCCTGGCTGGCTACTCCAGGACCACTACACCCTGGAGGTTCCTCTCTTCCCAAGCTCCATCCTAGAAAGGGCAACTCCTGCCAAACGGACTAAGAATTTATATCTTCCTAGGTTACCAATCAGATCACCCCAATCTCTTAAAGAGAAACCCACAACAAAATCCCTTGGCAATACCAACTTAACACATCTCCATACCCCACCAGCTAAACCATTGATTTATACTACACCAAACCCCACCCCCACCCTGTGGTCATATGGTAGAAATGCAGGTTTAATAGACAATTTTTCCCCAATACGTCAAGCAATAATAACTTCTGAGTCTCCCCCGCCCAAAATATCATAGAATAAAAAAGGACACAAATTTGGAGGTCTCCCCACATTTAGAAGTAAACTCACCCCTCAACATGAGAAAAAAGAAGGGAAATGAACATCGGGAGGTGAGGGGAAATAGTGAGATGTGTGACTGAGAGGAACCCGATCGGGAGACCACGCCTCCCCCCCCCCCCCCCCCCCCACAACGTCACTGAGAGCTTTGTCGGCAGTTGAAAAGCGCCTCACCACCAGGCGCCGCGCGCCGAAGGGGCACAACAAAGGGGTTCTCCCCTTTGTGCACCCCTTCGTGCTTCATTTAAAATTCTTCCATTTATTTTTTTGTTAATTAAGCTTTTTTTTCCAAGTTCTTACCTTTACGGCTTGTTTACAATTTTAGTTATAAATGTTCATTGTATTAGACTATGGAAATTTATTTCCTGCATTTTCTGTTTTAATGTAAACCGGTATGATTTGCATTTGATGTAAGAATGTCTGCATATAAAAGTTAAAAATAAATAAATAAACAGAGAATCACCTTTCCAACCTCAGAGAGCATTGGATTCACTCAGCCTGGGTGGGGGAATAAAGTCTCTGGTCTTTTGGTCTTTTGCAATGGGACCAGGTTCTCCTACAAGGCCAACCTAGGCAGAGGTTACCTCACAAAATCCGCGCAATCCGCATATCAGTTGGTGCTCCAAACAGTAAAAGAAGTTTACTTGAAAAATAACCAGGTTTCAGCCAGTACAAAGTAAAGTCCACAGCAAAAATAGAAACGTTCAGTAGACACAAGAAACAGATTCACAACAAAGTCCAAGCAACTCCATAGTCAAGAAGAAAAAAAACCCACCTCTGTTCTTCAAAACCGTTCCTAATACTTTCACAAGGCACAGTTCTCATGCAATGTAAGTTTGTTCACGTTAAGTTGCTGCCCAAGACCAATCTCCCCACTTTTAAACAGTGGAAGAGAAGATCCTGGTTCCCTCCTGTCTTCCTGGTAGAAGGTTTCTCTTGTCTTCCACTGATTGTCAGAACTGGAAACAAAGGGCCGGTCGCAGCCACTTGTTGTTCCTTCCTGTCTCCCAGTACAGGCCTTTCAGATTCAAAATCTTTCAGGAAAAGTCCTTCAACAGACTTCCCCAATATTCCTGCCAGTGTCTCGTGGGAGGTAATTTTATACTTCCAAACTGTCTCATCCACTCTGGGGGAAGAACTACCTGTCCTGTCATTCTAGTAATTGCATCTGCAGCCTTGAGCTTCCTCTTATGGGACCTGCTGCACCCACTCCCACCTCCAGAACTGGTGTGAAATATTCTCCACCGATGTCTTCTGGAAGCAGTGCCACATTCTGGTGCCTGTACAGGTCCTTCTCTGCTTCCTGACACCTGTACAGCGTTTTCACTGCTTTTCCCCATTTTTAATACTAGTCCAGGGCCTTTCTATTCTTTGCGGCATCTGTGGGTGCCTTCTCTGTCTCCTCCCACTGCTGGCTTTGGCAGAGGTATTTTCCACCTCCTGGCACAGACTAGGGCCTTGTCTGCATCCTCCCATTACCAGCACCAGCACATGGTCTTCTCCATTTCCTCCTTGGCACCAAAGCAAGGTCTTCTACTTCCACAGCATCCTATGGGAAATCACGGAAATGGAAAGGGCTCTTAGGGATGTTATATTGGGCTTTATTTGTTTTAACCAATAATCAGAAGCTCTAACTATAATATTTTGTATGACAATACATAGCAATTGTAACTAGATACTTTTTAAAACATTATTTAAATAGCATTGAGCACAGGTGTCATTCTAGTTACTAGCTATTTGGATTATGCTGTAATGTAGTTAATTTTACTATGTGTACAGAATTACCATATTCAGTGGATTGCCTGAAACAGATCCCAACACTGCTCCAATTTCATGCATGCAGTAGGAGCAATGATGATCTAAAGGCTAAACAGTAAAAATAAGAAGGATGGTATCCTAAATTTATGAGCGGTATCCTTTTCATGCAAACTTTAATTTAAGTTGGTATTGGGATCTGATTCAGGTGATCCATTGAATACTGTAATTCTCATCTGTAGGTGGACTTTATATTTAGTTCAGGATTATCATGTTCATCTCAAAGAGGATATTTGTGTACATTCTTTTAGGTTGGACAGCGTGAGAAACAAAACCTGGGTTGCCACGTTTGGAGTTATTTCTTCTGGCTTAGCTGTGTTGACCAGTTTTGGACTAATGATGTTCTGTGGAATACCATTTGTCGTTACTGTAGCAAATGCACCATTCCTTATTTTAGGTAAGTAAAAAAAGCTCAGGGACAGAAAAGAATGACTAAAGGCATTCTGGGACAAGGACTAAGGCATTTTGTTTACATCTATATCCCCTAGAACCAGTCTAGTAAGAAATTCTAAGTAGTCCCAGAGAGCAAACGTTTCAAAAAGATGTTATTGTGAGAGGAGCTATAAGATGAATAATAAAGCCAAAAGAATAGTAATTTTGCAAATGATAATACATTTTTGAAACTAGGAAGTTCCAAATAAGCTAAGATGGTAACTTTAAAGCAAGTGCATGGGTGCCCAGCACCTCATATTTTGGAATTTTAAAGTACATGTGTACAATTTAAAATATGCCTACCTTACATATGGGTGCTCCTAATTTTAAACAGTTACTCGAACAAACATAAATCATGTATCTAACTTAAGAACTTGTTGGTTCAACGCACACAGGGAAGCGAATTTTAAAACATTTTCACGTGAAGGACATTCCCAGTTTTACCCATTAGTCCACCAGTTTTCCCAGTCTGTCTCAAGGTCATCTGGACCCTTCTGATTCTTCAGCCTGTACTCCCCCCAGTTGACCCAGACCCCTCAGCCAATCGATTTAGGCCTTAATAGAGAATTATGAAGCAGAAATAATCAGATGTGACTCATAGCCTGCTAATCGATGCAGTGGCTGGTTTTAAAATACAGAATTATGCGCATAACGGTAGGCGGAGATGGATTTAGTATTTTGGCTCACCTAGACACTGTTGATGCTGTTGCCCCATCACTCCCCCCCCCCCCCCCCCCCCAAGGTTGGACAACAGGGAGCAGAAGGTCCTGTGGAAGCTCAGGGATACATTCTGTGACAAAAATATAAAAATTCCAAAGCAAATTGGCAAACATTTCCATCTTTTGTATCACATTATAAAAATAAATGTGTTTTACACTATAATTATTAGTATAATTAATGTTATTTTTATTGGTGAAGAAAGGTGATCTCAAGTAGTGGTACAGGGAGAAGACATCAGGGATGGGGAGAGGAAGGGGGGAGAATCGAGAATGGGGGAGGAGAGTGAGAAGGAAAGAGGACTAAGGATTGGGGAGATGAAGAAGATTAAGAATCTGGGATAGGGAAGAGGAGGAAAAAGGGATATTCTTGTATTGAGGAAGGAAAGGAAGGAGTAGGAAGGGTTGGCGACTGGGTTCCAGGATCTGGGGGACAGAATCCAAGATCGAGGGAGGGAGGATATGAATTGCACTGGGTGGGGAAGAGAGGAAGGAGCTGTCCCTACCATGCTCTGGTCCTGCTTCTCCTTGCATCTCTTCTCTAACATCCCACCCAATAAGATATACACGTACACACTTGGTACCAATCCCTTCTCTCTCACACACTCCAAAACTGCCCCTACCATTGTTCCCCTCTCTCTCACACACAGAGACATAAACTCCCCCGCTGATCTCCCTCATCCTACAGCCTCTCTTCCCACCTCCAATTATCTTTACTCAGTTCCTTCTAATGTCCCCAAAATGATCCTTGTTTGCTCTTTCTGCTGTAGGCTTGCTCCTTCTCCTCTTTTTGTTCCCTTCATGCTTCCTGGAGGGCCTGAGCTGAATCAGGAAACAGAGGGAGATTCAGCACAGCTGAAAGGCAGCCAATCTTCAGCCAGACTGCTGCCCCCCCCCCCCCCCCCCCCGATTTCTGCCGCCCTAGGCAGAGGTGTACTGTGCCCATTGACAAATCCAAGCCTGACTGTTGGCCCCGCCCCAGAATGTCCATGCCCTGGCCCAACTCCACCCCTTTTTTTTGGCTTGAGCACGCACATGTACACGCATAATTTGTGGCTTCTAAAATACATGTTCCTCACGCATAGGCCAGATACTTGTATATTGGCCTTTTAGCATGAGCAATGCTTTTAAAATTCACTCCTAAGGGGTAGATTTTAAAAAAAGCGCGATCAGCCTACTTTTGCTTGCGCATCAGACTCAAGCAAAAGTACGCTGGATTTTAGTAGATACGCGCGGAGCCGCGCGTATCCACTAAAATCCTGGATCGGCGCGCGCAAGGCTATCGATTTTGTATAGCCTGCGCGCGCCGAGCCGCGCTGCCTCCCCCCGTTCCCTCCAAGGCCACTCCGAAATCGGAGCGGCCTCGGAGGGAACTTTCCTTTGCCCTCCCCTCACCTTACCCTCCCTTCCCCTACCTAACCCACCCGGCCCTGTCTACACCCCCCCCTTACCTTTGTCGGGGGATTTACGCCTCCCGGAGGGAGACGTAAATCCCCGCGCGCCAGCGGGCCTGCTGCGCGCCGGGCCGCGACCTGGGGGCGGGTACGGAGGGCGCGGCCACGCCCCCGGGCCGTAGCCACGCCCCGTACCCGCCCCCAAAACGCGGCCGACACGCCCCCGAAACGCCGCGTCGACCGGGCCCGCCCCCGACACGCCCCCGACACGCCCCCCTCCGAAAACCCCGGGACGTACGCGAGTCCCGGGGTCTGCGCGCGCCGGTAGGCCTATGTAAAATAGGCCTACCAGCGCGCAGGGCCCTGCTCGCCTAAATCCGCCCGGTTTTGGGCGGATTTAGGCGAGCAGGGCGCTGAAAATCCGCCCCTAAGGTTTTATTATAAGACTACCATTCAAATTGGAATGTATTTTGTAATGTATTTCCTTATAGCAATTTAGTTAAGATGCATTTGCAAGGGGTCTCCAAAGGTCACACAAAAAGAAAGCCAGACTTGCTGATTATTCCTACAGAAAATACTTAGATATTACCTTCAGTCCAGCAAACACTGAATGAAGATAAAGATGGTGGGAGTGGGATTCACGTGATGCCATGTGAGTGATCAGACACGTGGCTGATCGCTCCGGGGACCCCACTCTGGAAATCTTCGGCGTTCTGCTACAAAAAATCATTTTCTGCCTCTCACGCCAATCGTACCTGATAGCCGACTTCCCCGGGCACGTCCGGTGCTCACTATCTATTGAAAAAACGCTGGCATAGCAACGAAAACGGGCCGCAAGGAAAAGGAGCGGATGAAAGGGCCTGAGAAAAAAATGGCTGACGCGCCGGAGACACCGCTGGCAGCGGACCCGGCGGATTTGGCAGGGGAGGACATCGCAGCAACAGTGATCGCCACGCTAGACGGCAGGCTCACACAGCTTTCCTCCCAAATCATAGGAGTCAGCTCCCAGCTTGCTGATATTCAAACGCAGTTACACGCAGCTGAGCCCCGGATCTCAGAGGCAGAAGACAAAATGGAGGCGCAGGGACAGGACATACAAAGCCTTCAGAAGCTCCAGGCCTCCATCCAATGTAAACTAGATGACCTAGAGAACAGGTCCCGCAGGAATAATTTGAGGATCCTGGGGATTTCTGGTAACATTCCCGATTATGAGCTTGGTATGCGCCTGGAAGCCTGGTTAAACAAAACACTAAAGCTGGGTAGTCAACATGGGCTGCTCTGCCTCGAGAGGGCACACAGGCTTGGCCCCCCACTTGGAGGAGGGAGGGGGTGGCAAACAATAGGCCCCGAGCAGTCATTTTCAAAGTTCTCAACTTTGCCCATAAGGTGCAGATACTGAGGGCCTACAGGTAAACCTCTGAGCTGCTTTTTGAGGGCAATAAGGTGCTCCTATTCCAGGACTATTCAGCTTTTGTGGCAACGATGAAGAAAGCTTTTGCTCCAGTGTGCTCCCAGTTAGCGAAGCTGAAGATAAGGGCAACCTTGATGTTCCCAGCCAAACTGCATCGTACTTATAATGGACAGACCCATGTCTTTACTGAGGCTTCCGCTGCACAGGCTTTTCTTCAGGATATTCCTTCTGGCTGAATAGTACTCTCCAGATACCTCCATTTGAATTCTCACTGACGATCTGATATTGTTGTTTTCACATTGGGAGAATTTTCAGGTGGTTGCTATATAGATGGTCAAGTGCAGAAGGACTTATTCTGTTTTCATTCTTTTCTGAGAGGGGGTCCTAATTTACATACTGGGTGTGAGGGAGGTTATGGGATGCAACTTATGGTATGTGTTCTGTGGCTTCCTACACTTTATACTGGGATATATAGAGGGTCACGCACCATAGGGGACCAAGATTTCTCAATATTGTTTAATTCCTGTTACTGTTCACAATGTTTTTCAAATTTTGATTGACACCGTGTATGTTACTCATATGGGTGGGGGTCTAGGCTGGGGGACCATCATCCATATCGATACATATGGAAGATCATTTAAGATGATCTGTGACATTACATACAAGACTGTCTAATGTCAGATTTTGCACTCAGAATGTCTGTGGTATAGGTTCTGTGACGAAACGCTATAAGATTCTACAAGCCTTACGGCGGTATAAAGCACATATTGCCATGCTACAGGAGACTAGACTCTCTGATTCAGAACATGAAAAATTGACTAAACAGTGGGTGGGGAAATCCTTTTATGCTTCAGCATCCTCTAGTAAAGCGGGGGTGGCCATACTCGTCCACAAGTCCATTCCCTTTGGTGTAATTTAATCTGTGGTGGACCCGGAGGGCAGATATCTATTCTTGGACATCAAGATATATGGGAAAAGGTTGTTCCTGGGTAATGTCTATGCACCCAGCACGTACTCACCTGCTTTCTATACAAAAATCTTGCGTGTCCTTCAAGATTATGCCCACCTTCCCCTCATACTGGGGGGAGACTTTAATGCTGTACTCGATTCGTCTTTGGATCGGCAACCCTCGGGGAGGACCTCTAGGCTAGACTCAGCAAGGGGCCTGTCCATCCTGTGTAGACTCCTGGACCTTACGGGTAGCTGAAGAATGCTACACCCTGCTGATCTTAATTACACTCACATCTCACGAGCCCACGGGTCCCAATCCTGTATTGATTACCTCTTGATCAGCTCCAGTTATTTTTCTAAAGTAACGGGAGCGGAGGTAGGGCCTTTGGCCATTTTGGATCACGCTCCAGTAGGGACAGACGTTGCTGGTTTGGACAGGTCTGGAGGGGGTAGGTGTTGGAGGTTCCCTGCTAAACTCTACTATGACGAGGGGTTTAAATCGTCCATACGGGAGAAAAGGAAGGAATATGCTTATTTCAATCAGCAACCCTGGGGGGATCGATCTCTTTTGGGACGCTGCAAAGGCGGCCTTAAGGGGCGAGGTCATTGCTTATACAGCCCGAAAGCATAAAGAATTATCAGTGGCCATCATTAGATTAGAAAGACAGCTGCATAAAGCCAAGGCTCGCTTCACCGCTGTTTCCTCCAGGGAAAATCGCATGTCATTCTACTCCATTCAAAGCACCCTACATGATTATATCCAGCAAAAAACCCAAAAAAGCCTTCTTTACTATAAACATAGACTGTTCCAATTTGGCAATAAGGCGGGAAACCTGCTAGCGGGACTGGTGAAGACATGGGAAGGGAAATCATATGTTTATTTATTTATTTTAGATTTTTTTTATACCGGTGTTCCTGTATGAAATAAAGATCACATCGGTTTACATTGAAACAGAACATAAATTCGCCTAGAGGCATTACATAGAACAAGGTTACAGAACTTGGAACAGGGTAAACTAGTTCTGAAAATAACATTGTAAATTTATGAACATAAAGAAAAAACATAATGGCTTAAAGGTCTCATTGAGCATCAAAATCAAAATCATAAAAGCAAAACAGTAAATGTCACATGTGTCCTGCAGCAAGAGAATAGATACAGAGTCAAGTAGTAGAATAGAACCTGGGGTATGCAATGGTGAAGAACTCTTGCTAGCTGGAGGGGAAAAAGTGCTCATGGTCCTGGAAAAGCTTGTCTAAAGAGCCAGGTTTTAATTTTCTTTTTGAATGAAGAGTGGCAGAGCTCTAGACAGATGTCTGGCGGGAGCGCGTTCCATTGAACGGGGCCTGCTGTAGATATGGCACGTTTCTGAAGCGAGGATTTTGTTGAAGGTATATAGAGTGTGCCTTTATATGCTCCTCTGATAGGTCTAGATGAAGAGTGAAGACGTAAGAACATAAGAAAATGCCATACTGGGTCAGACCAAGGGTCCATCAAGCCCAGCATCCTGTTTCCAACAGTGGCCAATCCAGGCCATAAGAACCTGGCAAGTACCCAAAAACTAAGTCTATTCCATGTAACCATTGCTAATGGCAGTGGCTATTCTCTAAGTGAACTTAATAGCAGGTAATGGACTTCTCCTCCAAGAACTTATCCAATCCTTTTTTAAACACAGCTATACTAACTGCACTAACCACATTCTCTGGCAACAAATTCCAGAGTTTAATTGTGCGTTGAGTAAAAAAGAACTTTCTCCGATTAGTTTTAAATGTGCCCCATGCTAACTTCATGGAGTGCCCCATAGTCTTTCTACTATCCGAAAGAGTAAATAACCGATTCACATCTACCCGTTCTAGACCTCTCATGATTTTAAACACCTCTATCATATCCCCCCTCAGTCGTCTCTTCTCCAAGCTGAAAAGTCCTAACCTCTTTAGTCTTTCCTCATAGGGGAGTTGTTCCATTCCCCTTATCATTTTGGTAGCCCTTCTCTGTACCTTCTCCATCGCAATTATATCTTGTTTGAGATACGGCGACCAGAATTGTACACAGTATTTAAGGTGCGGTCTCACCATGGAGCGATACAGAGGCATTATGACATTTTCCGTTTTATTCACCATTCCCTTCCTAATAATTCCCAACATTCTGTTTGCTTTTTTGACTGCCGCAGCACACTGAACCGACTATTTCAATGTGTTATCCACTATGATGCCTAGATCTCTTTCTTGGGTTGTAGCACCTAATATGGAACCCAACATTGTGTAATTATAGCATGGGTTATTTTTCCCTGTATGCATCACCTTGCACTTATCCACATTAAATTTCATCTGCCATTTGGATGCCCAATTTTCCAGTCTCACAAGGTCTTCCTGCAATTTATCACAATCTGCTTGTGATTTAACTACTCTGAACAATTTTGTGTCATCTGCAAATTTGATTATCTCACTCGTCGTATTTCTTTCCAGATCATTTATAAATATATTGAACAGTAAGGGTCCCAATACAGATCCCTGAGGCACTCCACTGTCCACTCCCTTCCACTGAGAAAATTGCCCATTTAATCCTACTCTCTGTTTCCTGCCTTTTAGCCAGTTTGCAATCCACGAAAGGACATCGCCACCTATCCCATGACTTTTTACTTTTCCTAGAAGCCTCTCATGAGGAACTTTGTCAAACGCCTTCTGAAAATCCAAGTATACTATATCTACCGGTTCACCTTTATCCACATGTTTATTAACTCCTTCAAAAAAGTGAAGCAGATTTGTGAGGCAAGACTTGCCCTGGGTAAAGCCATGCTGACGTTGTTCCATTAAACCATGTCTTTCTATATGTTCTGTGATTTTGATGTTTAGAACACTTTCCACTATTTTTCCTGGCACTGAAGTCAGGCTAACCGGTCTGTAGTTTCCTGGATCGCCCCTGGAGCCCTTTTTAAATATTGGGGTTACATTTGCTATCCTCCAGTCTTCAGGTACAATGGATGATTTTAATGATAAGTTACAACGTAGTTGGGTGCTTAGGTGAAGTGGGGAGATATTGTGAATGGATTTATGAATTAATGTGTGCACTTTATAAAGAATCCTTTGCTTAATTGGCAGCCAGTGGAGGAGTTTGAGTATGGTGGTGATGTGATCTCTTTTATTCGTATTGGTAAGTATTCTAGCTGCAGAGTTTTGTACCATTTGGAGGGGTTTGATGGATGAGGATGGGTCCAAAGAGGAGCGAATTGCAATAGTCTATTTTTGATAATATAATGGCTTGTAGAACCATCCGAAAATCATTGAAATGAAGAAGAGGTTTCAGCTTTCTCAGGACTTGTAGCTTGTAGAAACAGTCTTTAGTGGTGGTGCTTATAAATTTTTTAAGGTTAAGCTGATTGTCTAGCATGACACCTAAATCTCATTCATGAGGTGAGTGATTTATTATAGGAATGGTTGAAATGAGTGGGTCAGCTGGGTTTAGCAACTTGTTAAAGTCTTGATTGATAATTAGGATCTCTGTTTTGTTGTTAAGAATGAGGCTAAGGCTAGAGAGAAGATGATTAATCTGTTGCAAGCAATTGTTCCAATGAATCAGGGTTTTGTGTAAAGATTCTGTGATTGGGATGGGTATTTGGATGTCATCCGCGTGGAGGTAGTGTGTTAGATTTAGTTTATTAAGTAGTCGACAGATAGGTAAAAGGTAAATGTTGAAGAGGGTTGGGGAGAGAGAGGAACCTTGAGGGACTCCCTGGTTGGAAGGGACTGGTTGTGATTCTTTGTTGTTTATCTTTACCTTGAATTGTCTATTTGCCAAGAAGGACTTGAACCAGCTGAGAACTGTTCCCTTAATGCCTATGTCTGCCAGACCTTTTAATAGAGATGAGTGGTTGACAGTGTCAAAGGCCGCAGAGAGATCTAATAGTATCAAGAGATGTGGTTGTTTTTTGTCCATATTAGCTAGAATAGTGTCGGTAAGAGAGATAAGTAGAGATTCTGTACTTAACGATTTACGAAAGCCGTATTGGGATGGTGCAAGAATGTAGTTTTCTTCCAGGTACTCGGATAGTTGTTTATTGACTATCTTTTCCATAAGTTTGGCGATCATTGGCAAATTGGCTATTGGGCGGAAGTTGGCTGGATCTGTGGTCGGTAGGTTCGGTTTTTTTAGTAAAGGTTTAAGAATAGCTAGTTTAAGTTGATCGGGAACTAGACCTTGGGAAAGAGAGCAATTAATAATGTCTGCAATTGGCTTTGATATGGTGTTCCTTATTGCGATGAGGAGGTTAGTTGGAATTGTGTCTAAGGGATGAGAGGATGGTTTCATTTTCTTGAGTATGTTTTCTATCTCAAGAGCTGATGTGGTCTCGAAGGTTTCCAGAGTCAAATTTAGTTGAGGTGGGGTAGAGAGCGGGAGTGGGGGAAATGAACTAGATGATGAGAAAGAGATAGTCAATTTGTCAATTTTTTCTTTGAAGTATTTGGCTAGTTCAGAGGCTTTGAGCGCTTGATCATCAGGGATGGTAGGAGGGGATGGTTTAGTGAGGGCTGAGACGTAGGAGAATAGTGCTTTAGAATCAAAGATGAAATGATGTATTTTCTTCGAGAAGAAATCTCTCTTTTTTCTAAGTATGGTGAACCGTTAGGCATTGAGGGTGGTTTTATAAATAGCTAATGATGTGGGGGATGGGTTTTTCCTCCATGTGTGTTCTTTATTTCTTAGCTCTTGTTTAAGCAGCTTCAGTTCTGGGATGAACCAGGGTTTCCTGTTAAGGGATTGTGGGATGACACGGGGCAACTCCGGACAGATACTAAGGATATATGGAAAATTTTTGTGGATTATTATCATAAACTTTATTCGGCGGATCCCAGTAATCGCCCAGACATTCAAGCCTACCTATCCAAATTGAAGCTCCCTCGGATACAGGAGCAAGACTTAACCTTATTAAATGCTCCTTTGGGAAAAATTGAACTGGAATTGGCTATTAAATCCTCTACCTTGGGTGGGTCACCAGGCCCTGATGGCCTCACTAATGAGCTATATAAGGTGCTGGCCGATCTCATTAGCACCCCTATTCAGCGAATATATAGACACGCTCTCTTCACCCGATTTTCAGGCCTGGCAAGCCAATAAGGCTACAATAGTAGTACTCCCTAAGCTGGGATGCAGTCTGGAGTTGCCTGGTTCATACCGACCTATCTCCCTTATCAATTGTGATTTGAAACTGATCGCCAAGGTGATGGCCGACCGTTTTGGCCTCCTTTATCGCCAAACTCATATTCTCTTCACAAGTGGGATTTGTCAGGGGCAGACAAGCGATAACTAATGTTCGCATACTGGCTTCCATAGCCCTCTCACGAAAAATGCAAATTCCTTCCTGGTCAGCTTAGATGCCGAAAAGGCTTTCGATAGTGTGAATTGGGTTTTTCTGTTTGAAACACTGAGCCATTATGGCTTTCATGGTCCCTTTATATCATTCCTTCATACTCTCTATGATAATCCTCGAGCTAACATTTGGGTGAATGGGGAATTGTCCCAGAGTTTCACATTGGAGCGGGGTACTAGACAGGGATGTCCTTTGTCCCCCCTCCTATTTGTTCTCTCCTTGAACCCATTATTGCGCATCTTGGAGGAGAGCAAGAATATTGAGGGGATTCTGATGGGGATGGCGACGTTTAAATCCGCGGCTTTTGCGGATGATCTCTTGCTCCACCTGACAAATCCCACCACCTCTCTACCCGCGGCTCTCCTGGTTATTGAGAGGTATGGCACTCATGCTGGTCTCTGCTTGAATCTGGACAAGTCCGAGGCTATGGTTATAGGACCTGCTGACTGTATCTCCTGGAGTGGGGAATTTCCTTTAAAATGGGCAGGAGATCGCATTAAATATCTAGGGGTATGGGTTCCCAAATTTCTAGAGCATTTGTATGAAATTAATATATCCCCTTTGCAGCAAAAAACGGAACGAACTTTATCTGCTTGGTTTCCTCTTCCCCTCTCTCTGATTGGCCGCATACACCTCCTGAAGATGACGGTTCTACCCCGGTGGCTATACATGCTTGGTGTTCTTCCCCTTCTCCTTATGAGAGTGACTATAGCTCAATTCCAGAGAGCAATGTCTAAATTCTTATGGCGGAGGAAACGCCCGAGGACTGCATTACAAATATTGATGAAACCGCTATCAGCGGGCAGTTTGGGTCTTCCAGACTTGAAACTTTATAACCATGCGATCAACCTGAGACGTATAGGAGATTGGATCTTGGGCACGCAATTTTTTTCGGACACCCCTTTTGAATCTCAATTGTTGTCTCAAGTCTCGCCTCGCCTCGCTATGCCCTGCACGTTCCCTATATATCCATATCATTTGTAATAGGATCGGACTTACTACTGCGCCTGCTGCGGCAGACCTGGAAGTGGCTCATGTGGAAAGTCTCGCTACCGGATAGGGTATCACCCTTTCTCCTGTTTTGTGGCAACCCAGCGTTCCCAGCGGGTTTGGACCCCTCCAAATTTTGTTCTTGGGAGCGTTGCACAGATGATGTATGTGGATTGGAGGACTCTTGCAATTTCCTGCACTTCGCTCTTTCTATGGCCTTGCTTCCACCGATCATTTCCAATACTTGCAAGCCCGACATTATGTACGTTTGCTGGGTCTGCCTCTCTTCTTGGATCCAAAGTGGCAACTCTTTAAAAACTTGGTTTGATCTTGACAGTCCCAGGAAGCATTCTATTTCTTACTTCTACAAACAGCTGGAGACTGCCCATAAGCGCTGGACTCTGGAGAAGGCGCAGGCGAAATGGCAGGCAGAGCTTGGATGACCACTGCCCGTCGCTGCGGTCGGCCTTCACTGAGACCAGAAAGACGACGGGCAATACGCTTCTCAAAGAAACCCGTTACAGATCATCTATTGAATGTATATTTCTCAACATCAAACATAAGGCCATTGCAGAAAGACTAAATGAATTCTTTGCCTCCGTGTTTACTAATGAGGATGTTGGGGAGATACCAGTTCCGGAGATGGTTTTCAGGGGTGATGGGTCAGATGAACTGGACGAA
Organism: Rhinatrema bivittatum; assembly: GCF_901001135.1. Classification (NCBI taxonomy): domain Eukaryota; kingdom Metazoa; phylum Chordata; class Amphibia; order Gymnophiona; family Rhinatrematidae; genus Rhinatrema; species Rhinatrema bivittatum. Next base: position 153,932 of record NW_021820693.1, read on the forward strand.
ATTACTGTGAACCTGGAAGATGTAGGAGGCCAGATTGACAAACTAAAGAGTAGCAAATCACCTGGACCGGATGGTATGTATCCTAGGGTTCTGAAGGAACTCAAAAATGAAATTTCTGATCTATTAGTCAAAATGTGTAACCTATCATTAAAATCATCCATTGTACCTGAAGACTGGAGGGTGGCCAATGTAACCCCAATATTTAAAAAAGGCTCCAGGGGCAATCCAGGTAACTATAGACCAGTGAGCCTGACTTCAGTGCCGGGAAAAATAGTGGAAACTATTCTCAAGAACAAAATTGTAAAGCATATAGAAAGACATGATTTAATGGAACATAGTCAACATGGATTTACCCAAGGGAAGTCTTGCCTAACAAATCTGCTTCATTTTGTTGAAGGGGTTAATAAACATGTGGATAAAGGTGAACCAGTAGATGTAGTGTATTTGGATTTTCAGAAGGCGTTTGACAAAGTCCCTCATGAGAGGCTTCTAAGAAAACTAAAAAGTCATGGGATAGGAGGCGATGTCCTTTCGTGGATTACAAGCTGGTTAAAAGACAGGAAACAGAGAGTAGGATTAAATGGTGAATTTTCTCACTGGAAAAGGGTAAACAGTGGAGTGCCTCAGGGATCTGTACTTGGACCGGTGCTTTTCAATATATATATAAATGATCTGGAAAGGAATACAATGAGTGAGGTTATCAAATTTGCAGATGATACAAAATTATTCAGAGTAGTTAAATCACAAGCAGACTGTGATACATTGCAGGAGGACCTAGCAAGACTTGAAGATTGGGCATCCAAATGGCAGATGAAATTTAATGTGGACAAGTGCAAGGTGTTGCATATAGGGAAAAATAACCATTGCTGTAGTTACACGATGTTAGGTTCCATATTAGGAGCTACCACCCAGGAAAAAGATCTAGGCATCATAGTGGATAATACTTTAAAATCGTCAGCTCAGTGTGCTGCAGCAGTCAAAAAAGCAAACAGAATGTTAGGAATTATTGGGAAGGGAATGGTTAATAGAACGGAAAATGTCATAATGCCTCTATATCGCTCCATGGTGAGACCACACCTTGAATACCGTGTACAATTCTGGTTGCCGCATCTCAAAAAAGATGTAGTTGCGATGGAGAAGGTACAGAGAAGGGCAACCAAAATGATAAAGGGGATGGAACAGCTTCCCTATGAGGAAAGGCTGAAGAGATTAGGGCTGTTCAGCTTGGAGAAGAGACGGCTGAGGGGGGATATGATAGAGGTCTTTAAGATCATGAGAGGTCTTGAACGAGTAGATGTGACTCGGTTATTTTCACTTTCGAATAATAGAAGGACTAGGGGGCATTCCATGAAGTTAGCAAGTAGCACATTTAAGACTAATCGGAGAAAATTCTTTTTCACTGAACGCACAATAAAGCTCTGGAATTTGTTGCCAGAGGATGTGGTTAGTGTAGCTGGGTTCGAAAAAGGATTGGATAAGTTCTTGGAGGAGAAGTCCATTAATGGCTATTAATCAATTTTACTTAGGGAATAGCCACTGCTATTAATTGCATCAGTAGCAAGGGATCTTCTTGGTGTTTGGGTAATTGCCAGGTTCTTGTGGCCTGGTTTTGGCCTCTGTTGGAAACAGGATGCTGGGCTTGATGGACCCTTGGTCTGACCCAGCATGGCAATTTCTTATGTTCTTATACAAAGCGGGAATAGCTACCTCTGATGCGTGTATCAAGTGTCACTCAGCGGGAGCATATTTGGGCCATTCTTTTTGGAGATGTCCGGTTATTCAGATTTTCTGGAGAAAGGTTTACCACTCTGCTACTAGCGTTGTGGGCTTTCGAATTGCATTCTCCCCACTAGTGGCCCTTTTTGGGACCTTCCCTGTTCCATTAAAGGAAAAAAGGGATTGCTCCTTTGGATTACAAAAGTCTATCTACTAGCTTGTAAGGCTATCCTGGCAGTTTGGCGGTCCCTGGCAGTTTGGCGGTCCCCTTTGCCTACTGGAGATCGTCAATAATAAATCTACTCACTATGGAAACGCTGGCTAGCAGTCACTTGCCAATCCGGACATGGAGAGCAATCTCTGCAGTCTGGCTCCCGTTCATCCAAACTCTGCCACAAGATTCGAAAAGCCTTTTCCTTAATCGTATAGACATCTGACATTGAATTACATGGTGTTTTCTGTATTTTTTTTATTCCTCTTACAATGTTGTTGTTTTGAATGTATGCCTAGGTTCCCTTAGGTGCACGGTGTGTGTGTGTGTGGGGGGGGGGGGGCATTGGGATAGGCCCATAGGGGCACAGGGGGAGGAAGGGTTGATCATAGTGGCTTCAGAGTGTATGGTATGTAACAGCTCACATTATGTACCATATGTTATGCTATGCTGATGTTCATGTATTTATTTTATAAAATAATAAAAACAGATTTACCATAAAATTAAGAAAAGAAAAAAAAAAGGATGGTGGGTGTTCTTAGACGGGTCCAAGCTAGGAAATTCTAATAGCTTTCTTGGTCTGGCTGATTATTATTATATGATCTGCAGTTCATATGCCTGTCAGTCTCGGGTGATGAATAGATTGAGGCATAAGCTGGACCTCTTTCTAAACCTTCTCCCCAGTTACAGATGATGTATAGATGGGGGGGGGGGGGGGGGGAAGGAGCGTACGCTGGGCTTCTTTCTGAAACTTTTCATTTGGCCCGGTTCTTACAAGCATTGTGCTTTTGTTGTGTCTTTACCAGTGTCACTGTCTGTGGTTGTGTTATGGTTATGAGGTATTGGAATGGATTCTTGGGTACTGTGGTGATGGCCACTCCCACGGGGAGGAGCCCCATGAGGAACCACAGTACTAGGCTAGACTCTATACACTCAGACACAGAGAAGTTTGTATTTATTGTACAGCTCGATGGTACTGCCCGGGGAGTGGGCAGCAGTGGAGGTAACCCAGTGAAGTAGTCCAGGGGTCCTCAGCAGAGGAGACCAGTCTCACACTCAAGTAGGTGAATGGCAGCGTGGGACCTGTCCCAGCGTAGCAGGACAGGTCCTGGATGAGACACAGAGCGCTGAAGCTGAAGATGAGACAGACTGAAAGGGTTAGTACTCACAGAAGCTATATAGTTGAAGGTTCAGGCAGGCAGAAGTTGTTCACTGGCAGGCACCAGAATAGGGAGAGCAGGCCCTCGAGGAGCGAGTACCCGGTGTCCCAAGATAGATACCTGAAATAGAGCAGAAGGGTTCTCGAGGAGTGGGTACCCAGGTTAGCGAAGAATTACACCAAAGGGCAGAGAGCTTCCTGCGGCAGCTAGGAAGCAGCAGAGCAGTTTAGACTGGAGGCAATCCAATCTTTCCAATCCTTGCTCACTCTGTTAGCAAATGAAGGGCAGGCTAAATACCAGGATGTGGTGATGTCACTCAGAGGGGACACCCCCCAAGGTTCCTGCCATGACGTGGATATAGATGTGGGTGGCGTGCGCACGCGCACCGTAGGAGGCCCTCAGGAAAATCATGGCGAACACTGTCGTCGTTGCCGATCCAGGGACACAGGAGAGAGCGGCATGAAGACGCGGCAGCAGCCATCTTCCCAAGGCTTGAGGAGAGAGAAGGAAGAAAGGTGAGGCACAGAGGTCGAAGCCGTCTGAGACCAACAGACGCAACAGGTTGTTTTCGTAAGGGGCAAATGTCCCTGTGAGCCTGCACACCTTGCAGAGCCTGCAGTTAGTTGTTCCTGGAGATAAAGTCCATAAACCAGTATTAGCCATATAGACTTGGGGAAGCCACTGCTTATCCTGGTTATGAGCAAGAAGGATTGGACCTATTCCTTGGAATCCTTGGGATACTGCTGAGTATTTGTGCCTGGAATGAGGCTGCTAGGCTTGGTCTGACCTAGTATGACATTTCTTATGCATTTATGTTCTTTCATTGGTGTTAGCACATTCAGAAGTTTTCCAGCTTCCTTCAGTTTCCATCTTTGATGGTTCAATATTTAGCATGAGTCTGTCTTCTGCCAAGAGTGATTCCTGAAGACTTAGAGCAAAGGTTCCCCAGCCAGTCAGGTTTTCAGGATACCTACAATGAATATGAAGGAGATAAAATGTCAATGCTATGGAAGCAGTGCATGCTAATCTATCTCATGAATATTCATTACAGACATCCTGAAAACCCGATTGGCTAGTGGTCCTCCAGGAAAGGTTCGGGAACCATTGACCTAGAGTAAGCTTTAGGTGCAATAAATACAAGAAATCATGATATTTGAAATCCATGTTTAGTAGGTGGCATACAAAAGTGTATAGATAAAGGTTTACAACAGTGTATGATAAAGTAGAGAACTTGTTAGAGGCCAGGTGTTTCATATTGTTATGTATTATGTGGTACATCGCTTAGAGCAATTTTTAATCCATGAAGCAATGTATAAATATTATTAAATAAATAATATTCAACACTGTTGACGTGTCCAAGTCCATTTGCAAACCTATCCACCCAAGCCTCTGTAAAAGTTATATCCCAAAATGGAGGCAGAAAATCCTCAGCAAATTATTATGAGGCTGATGTACATTACGACCCTTAAGAGAAACATGGGAGTAACCTGCACAGAGTGGCAGTTACTTCCTTAAACTTGCTGGGTAGACTGGATGGACCATTTGGTCCTTTTCTGCCGTTGTTTCTATGTTTCTGTGTTGTGTTGCACTTTGCAAAAGGGTTAACATGAAAATATGGCAAATAACCCACACTGTTCTATTTTGAAACTTTTGCACACTATTTGCCTTTTTATGCACATTATTTATATTGCATAGTTCATTGCAAAATCTATGCTAAGCTAAATAATGAGCTGCATAATTATGCAAATCAGCTCTATCTAAATAACATGTAAAAAAACAAATTTCAATATCATGAGAAACTTAACTATATCTCTTTGAAGTGTAATTAAGCTATTTTGTGATAATGACCATCCCAACATGTGAAATTTAATGTGTAATATTTAATTTAGAATTATTTAGTATGCAATTAACATAGGCAGTTATCATGCTTTAAATAATGGGATAAAGGCCCATTTTATTCATTGGCCTCTATATTTTTTGTTTAGACTGTATTTGGGACTGGCACACTGCATTTTCCGTCTGGAAGCCAAGAATTCATAGGCCTTCTCAAGGAAATATTTACCTTTTGAACTTTCGTCAAAAGTACCATTTACGTTTTGATAAAACAAATTAAAGGCATCAGTGAAATTTAAAATGGCAGGTGCTACTGACATGTGAAAAGCTCTAGTGCTCAATGCTTCCAGTCTGGGGCAGTGTAAAACAATGTGCTTCTGTTGGCCTATTTGTGCAACCAATACCAGTTACTGCTATACTTTCAAATGCTTCAAAACGTGTGATATAGCTGAGGTAAGCAGAATAAAATTACAGCAGGCAGTTCACTGTCACTTGAAACAAAGTTGAAAGGGTCACCCATGAGATTAGAAGGACTTCTTTGTCCCATTTACCTTCAGAAGATTAATGCAATTTATTAACACTAGGCCAGAGAGATCTGGTTTTGCACTATTACTCTGTAGAATAAGCACAAACTTTCAGGTCGATACAGTAAGGTCGAGGTAGAAACAGTGAGGTAGTGTCAGGCGCACCCTTCCTCCCCGCACGCACAGTTCTCTTCACTAACTCCCCGATACTCTCCTCTAATCGCATGCAAATGCATGCCGCGGCTTTAAAGCGGTAGGGAAGGGTTATGCCCGCGTAACCCATTTTACTGTATAGGCGCTTAATACAGCGCCTATACAGTAACCAGGGTGCGCTGGTACCTGTCATTTCAAATGACATTTGAAATGACAGGCACCAGGAAGTGTAAAAATCAAAAATTTTAAATACCTGTCGGAGGGCCGCGTGGGTCCAGGCGGCCGGCGGGATCCGGGGGGCCGGTGGTCGCGTGTTAAATCTAGGCCGCGGGCGGGTGGGCGCCTGTTCCAGGCGGCGGCGGGTGGACGCGCTTTAGTTTCAGATGGCAGCGTGGGTCCAGGCGGCCGGGGGCGGTGGGAGCCGGGTGGTCGCGTGTTAAATCTAGGCTGCGGGCGGGTGGGCGCCTGTTCCAGGCGGCGGCGGGGGGACACGCGTTAGTTCGAGACGGGCGGCGGGTGGTCGCGTGTTAAATCTAGGCCGGGTCCGCACAGGCGCGCATTCATTCCCCACCGGCAGTGAATGAATGCGTGCCTGTGCGACCCCTGCGATTCGGCGCTCATGGCGTGACGTCACGGCATGTGACTGCCTTCAGCGCCGAATCGCAGGGGTCGCACAGGCGCACATTCATTCATTCATCCAGGCGGAGGAGCCGGCTGCTTTCGCCACCGGCTCCTCCGCCTGGATGAATGAATGCGCGCATTCATTCACTGCCGGTGGGGGCTGCCGGAGGTGCGCATCCGGCCTAGATTTAACACGCGACCACCCGCCGCCCGCCGGCCGTCTCGAACTAACGCGTGTCCCCCCGCCGCCGCTGCCGCCTGGAACAGGCGCCCACCCGCCCGCGGCCTAGATTTAACACGCGACCACCCGGCTCCCGCCGCCGCCTGGACCCACGCGGCACTCCGACAGGTATTTAAAAATTTTTATTTTTTCTTCTGACAGGTTTTATGTGTCCCACATCATTACATTTTCTCGATCATCTCTGTATCGCTTTTTTTTTAAATTGTGTTTTATTGTTTTTGAGTATCTTAAGCGGTGTCGATGGATTTGTTACTAGACTCACAGTCCTAACTCCTACTAGGGGGAGGCGGTAAACTAACACGTTACGGCCGCGGCAAAACAGTGCGTTACTAATGAGAGAACCTGAGTGCCCGTTACGGTATCGGAGGGGAATAGCTAATTCCTTCATTATACAGCTAATTCGTTCATTTACATGCCGGGTGCGGGAAGGGTTACGCGTCTGTTTTAAGAAGCGCTACGGACGCGCAAAACTGGAGACTGTATCGCTGGTTTGCCTTACGCGTCCGAATTGTGCGCAGCGAGCTCCTTACAGACGAGAAATCTTCAACTGAACTTTACTGTATCGAGCTGTTTATGAGTTGGATTTTAAAAGCCTTACGTGTGCCAAAGCCGGGAGATATGCGTGTTTCTCGGCTGATGCACGGACTTTAAGAAACACCCCAGTACGTGCGTATCTCCTGGGACGCGCACAAATCAAAAAGTTCAAAAAAGAAGCAGGGGCATGTCGGGGAGACCAAGAGATGTGCGCTGAGGGTCCCTACTGCATACATTTACTTCTGCTATGGCTGGCATGTAAGTAAAAAAGTAAAAAAAAATCAGTGCTAGTCAGTAGGGTTTTAAGGGTCAGGTCTAACAGGGGAGAAGGGAGCCTTTACAACTTGGTGGTTAGGAAGACGTATCCCTAAACTGGGCGAACTGGGAAAAGGGTCATTCCCTGTACGTACCCGGATCAGTCCAGACTGCTGGGTTATGCCTCCCCTCCAGCAGATGGAGTCAGAGAGAAAACTGAAAAGCACCCCCTATATATACTGGTATATGCCACCTGCAATCCTTCAGTATTTCCTCTGACTCCAGCAGATTGAGAGGCATAACCTGCGGTCCTGTCTGTTCTGGCTAGCTTTCTTCTGAAAACATCTTCAGGTGTTCTTTATTATTATGCTGACTAGATCAACTGGTTTTCTTTCTTTGTTTTAGTTAAAAAAAAAAAAAAAAAAAAAGGTACAGTAGATATTTAGCTTAGTGGTTGTTCTGTTCGGTTAAGCGCAGCATTAAGGCAGGCGTTGAGAGCACTGCTCTCACTGATTTTCCCGGAATTAGTGTGTCCCTTTTTGGTCCTGGGGGAGAGCTTACCGGTGGGCCGGACACCCTCCCCCCCCCCCCCCCCATTGCGATTTATACTGGAGTTTTTACTCTGAAGGGGGCTTTTCTTTCTGTTTGTTAAAAAAAAAAAAAAGCTTAATAATTGGGTTTACACCCGCTTGAGGGACACTTAAGTCCTGTTGGTGGCAGGCAGTGCTCTGACTTACAGCCCCAGCCTGCCGCGCTTTTTTATAGCCTGACCAGGGACTCCGGAGGGGGTGGCCGATTTCACCCAGCGTAATCAGCTCTTGCCGGAGTACTCACTTTTGGCACGCTTTTCTTTGCCGGCTTCTGGATGCCGCGTTCTACGGCCTGCGGGAGGGTGGGGGCGCGACTCTCCCGAGAGGGTCTCTGCTCCTGCTGCATTCCCAGGGGCGAGGGACCCTCTCGGGGGCCGAGCGCTGCCGGCAGCGGTCCGTCTGTGTCCTCTTCAGCGCGGCTGGGGAGGGTGTCCGGAGCTCTATCGTCGGCCCTGCCTCCCAGTGAAAGTGAGGCGGTGGCCATCTTGGACACGCGGCAGGCTCCCGATTCAGCGTCGGAGGAGGAGGATTCTCCCCCTCCCTCACCGCCTGCATTAAGCCCGCGCAGTGGCTCCGATTTCGAAGCTCCTCGAGCCCGACCCGCGGGGGGGGGGGGGGGGGGGGGCACATTTAAACAGCCAGTACCTTTTTCTTCAAAATTTGTGCTTTTAATGCACAAGGCTTTTTTAGAGGCAGAGGCAGGTTGGGAGCCAGATGACTCCACCCCCTACAAAGGTTCCTAAGGTGACTCCGGCTCAGGAGAAGGCCGGGGCTCAAGAGAAAGCCGGAGCTCGTCCACTAGGGGGTACAGGTGGTCCGGCGGACCCGGATCTCACCCAGGACTTGCCGGATGGCGCAGGGACGGAGGTCACCGACGCTCAGGGGTCTCAATGGGGACGACCCCCTGGTTTTGCGCCTGTTTGGTAAAGATGAGCTCAACTTTGATCCTTCATGTTTTGAAGGAGTTAGAGATCCCGGCACCGCAGCAGGAGACGGATACTTCCACGGGGGATGTAGCGATGGCGGGTCTGAGGGCCCCTCCACAAACCTTTCCTTTACATCCCAAAGTGTTGCAGATCGTCTCTAAGGAATGGGACGTTCCGGAAGCATCCTTGCGCATGAGCAGGGCGATGAATAAGTTATATCCCCTGCCATCGGAGTCCTTGGAGATCCTCAAGGTCCCTTCGGTGGATTCGGTGGTCACAGCCGTGGTTAAGCATACTACCATTCCCGTCACGGCAGGGGTAGCCTTGAAAGATCTCCAGGACCAGAAGTTGGAGATCTTATTAAAGCGCATCTTTGAGGTGGCGGCATTGGGGGTCCGGGCAGCGGCTTGTAGCAGTTTGGTCCAGAGGGCCACTCTCCGCTGGATTCAACAATTACTTACAACACAGGAACTTCCGCCGGCCGAAGCAGAACAGGCCACCTGTGTGGAAGCGGCGGTCTTTTACACTGCGGATGCCTTGTAAGATTTGCTATGAACCTCTACCCGCACTATGTCATCGGCGGTTGCAGCTAGGCGTTTGCTTTGGCTCCGTCGTTGGTTGGCGGATGCCTCTTCCAATTCGCGTCTAGGCTCCTTTCCCTTCAAGGGTAAGTTGTTGTTTGGTGAGGAGTTGGATCAACTCATCAAAGACTTGGGAGATAATAAGGTGTATAAGTTGCCGGAGGACAAGCCCTGTCAGTTTCGTTCCTTCGGCAATTCCCAGACTCGGTTTCGGGGGCAGCGCCGGTTTCGTATGGGAAGGGGAGGTCCCTTTCCCCAAAAACAGCAGAGGTCCAGGTCTCAACCTTGTACTCCTTCCTTTCGGGGCAGACGGCCTCAGCGATTGGGATCCTCGCAGAATTTTGCCACCGGCAAACCTACGCAATGAAGGCGCGCAGGCCCATTCCTCCTTTCCGCGCATCGGGGGTCGGTTGTCCCTGTTTTGGGAGGAATGGGTCAAAGTCACTTCAGACCAATGGGTCCTCCGGGACCTTTTTATGATATTGCCTTGCGGTCCTCGGGAAAAGCAACTGGTTATCGCCCAAACTGTGGACCGGTTGCGGACCCTGGGAGCGGTGCTGCCCGTTCCACTGGCCGAGACCAGGACAGGCCGGTATTCCATTTACTTCGTGGTCCCAAAGAAGGAAGGCACGTTCCGGCCAATTTTGGATTTGAAAAGAGTAAACAAGGCTTTGCGCGTTCCTCGGTTTCGCATGGAGACACTACAGTCTGTTATTGCGGCCATCCACAAGGGAGAATTTTTGGCTTCTTTGGATCTAGCCAAGGCATATCTTCACATCGGAATCAGGGAACGTCATCAGAGGTTCCTAAGGTTCATGGTGTTAGGGGAACACTTCCAGTTTTGCGCCCTTCCGTTTGGGTTAACCACGGCTCTGAGGGTGTTTACCAAGGTTCTCATGGTAGTCGCGGCTTTTCTGCGACGTCAAGGAATTCTGGTGCATCCCTACCTAGACGATTGGCTCATCCGGGCAAAGTCGGAGGACTTGTGCAAGCGGGCGGTCCAGTTGGTAGTGAAGCAACTTCAGTCGTTAGGTTGAGTAGTCAACTTTGCAAAGAGCCAGCTGGTTCCGAGTCAGCATTTGGAGTTTTTGGGAGCCCGATTCGATACCTTGGGTGGGCAATGTATTCCTGACTCAGCAGAGAATGGAAAATCTGATGGTTCAGGTGCAGAACCTACTAGGTCTCCCGTTACCTACTGCCTGGGATTATTTACAAGTCATTGGGCATATGGTTTCTACTCTGGAGATGGTGCCGTGGGCTTTTGCGCACATGCGTCCTTTGCAAAGGGCTCTTCTTTCTCGCTGGGACCCGAGGTCCGAGGATTACGGCTTGGAGTTGCCACTGATGGAGCCGGCACGGTCAAGCCTAGCCTGGTGATTGATCCCAGACCATCTCTTGCAGGGAGTGGACCTAGATCCTCCTCCGTGGGTTGTCGTGACGACGGATGCCAGTCTGCCAGGCTGGGAGCGGTCTGTCAATCCAGAGTGGTGCAGGAGACGTGGACTCCTCGCCAAGCCTCTTGGTCCATCAACCGTCTGGAGACCAGAGCAGTATGTCTAGCCTTGCGCCACCTTCTCCCGATGGTACAAGGTCGGGCGGTATGAATTCTGTCGGACAACGCGACCACGGTAGCATATATAAATCGCCAGGGCGGCACAAAAAGTCGGCCGGTGGCGGCTGAAGCGTCGTTGTTGAAGGCCTGGGCGGAGCGTCATTTATCCCGCATCGCGGCCACCCACATTGCAGGCGTAGACAACATTCAGGTGGATTTTCTCAGTCGACAACACTTGGACCCCGGAGAGTGGGAGCTGTCTGCCGAGGCAATGGGTCATCACCCTGCGTTGGGGGGGTTCCGCGTCTGGACCTGATGGCGACTCGGCTAAATGCAAAGGCAGCGCGTTTCTTTAGCCAAAGGCGGGAACACGGATCGGAATGAGTAGATGCACTCGTGCTTCCATGGCCTGGTCACATCCTCCTCTATGTGTTTCCTTTGTGGCCCCTAGTAGGTAAGGTGTTAAGGCGCATAGAATCCCATCGCGGTCGGGTGATTCTAGTGGCTCCAGAGTGGCCGAGGCGGCCATGGTTCGCGGATCTCGTCAATCTCACGGTGGATGGGCCTTTATGTCTGGGACATCTTCCGAACCTCCTTCGACAGGGGCCGGTATTTTTCGACCTGGCGGATCACTTTTGTCTGGCAGCTTGGCTTATGAGAGGAGGCAGTTGAGGAAGAAAGGATACCCAGAAGCTGTCATTTCCACACTTTTTCGTGCACGTAGGCCTTCGACTACGCTTACTTATGCCAGAGTGTGGAAAGTGTTTGACTCATGGTGCAGTGTCTCCGAAATATCGCCACATCGGGCTTCTGTAGGTCATATCCTTACGTTTTTACAGGATGGATTGAAGAAGGGTTTGGCCTACAGTTCTCTGAGAGTTCAGGTGGCAGCTCTGGGTTGTTTGAGGGGTAAGGTTGAAGGGTCCTCTCTAGCGTGTCACCCAGATGTGGCCCGATTTTTACGTGGCATTCGGAACTTGCGTCCTCCTCTGAGGGTTCCTTGTCCTTCCTGGAATTTGAACTTAGTTCTCAGAGGCCTCAGAGGCCTTAGTTCTCAGAGGCCTCTTTGAACCTCTTAGGCGGACCTCCTTAAAGGATTTAACACTCAAGGCGGTGTTTCTGGTGGCCATCGCGTCTGCACGTCGTGTTTCTGAGCTACAGGCTCTTTCTTTTTTTTTTTTTTTTTTCAATTATATGTTTATTGATTTTCATATATTAGACATGAAATAAAACATAATTATTAAACTATATCATAGAATCATTTTCTTTACAGATCAAAAACTTTCCATTAATATTTATAGTCTAAATTATGATATAATCAAACAGAAATCTTTCAATCATTATCTTAAACCAGAGGCATATTGAAAATAAAATTGGGAGATATAAAGAAACATTATCTAGAGTTTAACATTGTATTCCTGCATTAAGTCTATGCTTCACCATTGGGTTGTGGGGGAATTACTTCTAATCTCTTTTGTTCTACAAATGTTTTTAGATGTTCAGGGACAAAGAAAATGTATACATCTAATTGTTTCCTGATCACACATTTACATGGATATCGCAGGGTAAAAGTGAAACCCATCTCTATCAGTTCTTGTCTATATAGCAAAAATTCCCTTCTTCTTGCCTGTGTAGTGATTGATAAGTCAGGGAAGATCTTAACCAAACTTTCGTGAAACATGATAGGGTACTTGGCAAAATATTGTTTCATAACATTATTAAGATCATTTAAATTAAGAAAAGTTACCACTAATGTACCTCTATCTATTATCAAATTGTTGGTACTTTCTAAAAAATTTGTGAGGTTGCCTTGAAAAGGCATTTCCTCAGCTCTTAAGTTTGGATCTTTTTTAGGAAGAAAATAGCAATGGGTAATAACAGGACTTGGTGAGAGAGGTAACAGGACTTGGTGAGAGAGGTAACGGTGGTGGGGCCGCTTGGCAATAGTGATCATAATATGATCAGATTTGATTTAATGACTGGAAAAGGAACAGTGTGCAAATCCAAGGCTCTCGTGCTAAACTTTCAAAAGGGAAACTTTGATAAAATGAGAAAAATTGTTAGAAAAAAACTGAAAGGAGCAGCTACAAAAGTAAAAAATGTCCAAGAGGCGTGGTCATTGTTAAAAAATACCATTCTAGAAGCACAGTCCAGATGTATTCCACACATTAAGAAAGGTGGAAAGAAGGCAAAACGATTACCGGCATGGTTAAAAGGGGAGGTGAAAGAAGCTATTTTAGCCAAAAGATCTTCATTCAAAATTGGAAGAAGGATCCAACAGAAGAAAATAGGATAAAGCATAAACATTGGCAAGTTAAATGTAAGACATTGATAAGACAGGCTAAGAGAGAATTTGAAAAGAAGTTGGCTGTAGAGGCAAAAACTCACAGTAAAAACTTTTTTAAATATATCCGAAGCAGAAAGCCTGTGAGGGAGTCAGTTGGACCGTTAGATGATCGAGGGGTTAAAGGGGCACTTAGAGAAGATAAGGCCATCGCGGAAAGATTAAATGATTTCTTTGCTTCGGTGTTTACTGAAGAGGATGTTGGGGAGGTACCCGTAATGGAGAAGGTTTTCATGGGTAATGATTCAGATGGACTGAATCAAATCACGGTGAACCTAGAAGATGTGGTAGGCCTGATTGACAAACTGAAGAGTAGTAAATCACCTGGACCGGATGGTATACACCCCAGAGTTCTGAAGGAACTAAAAAATGAAATTTCAGACCTATTAGTAAAAATTTGTAACTTATCATTAAAATCATCCATTGTACCTGAAGACTGGAGGATAGCAAATGTAACCCCAATATTTAAAAAGGGCTCCAGGGGCGATCCAGGAAACTACAGACCGGTTAGCCTGACTTCAGTGCCAGGAAAAATAGTGGAAAGTGTTCTAAACATCAAAATCACAGAACATATAGAAAGACATGGTTTAATGGAACAAAGTCAGCATGGCTTTACCCAGGGCAAGTCTTGCCTCACAAATCTGCTTCACTTTTTTGAAGGAGTTAATAAACATGTGGATAAAGGTGAACCGGTAGATATAGTATACTTGGATTTTCAGAAGGCTTTTGACAAAGTTCCTCATGAGAGGCTTCTAGGAAAAGTAAAAAGTCATGGGATAGGTGGCGATGTCCTTTCGTGGATTGCAAACTGGCTAAAAGACAGGAAACAGAGAGTAGGATTAAATGGGCAATTTTCTCAGTGGAAGGGAGTGGACAGTGGAGTGCCTCAGGGATCTGTATTGGGACCCTTACTGTTCAATATATTTATAAATGATCTGGAAAGAAATACGACGAGTGAGATAATCAAATTTGCAGATGACACAAAATTGTGCAGAGTAGTTAAATCTCAAGCAGATTGTGATAAATTGCAGGAAGACCTTGTGAGACTGGAAAATTGGGCATCCAAATGGCAGATGAAATTTAATGTGGATAAGTGCAAGGTGATGCATATAGGGAAAAATAACCCATGCTATAATTACACGATGTTGGGTTCCATATTAGGTGCTACAACCCAAGAAAGAGATCTAGGTGTCATAGTGGATAACACATTGAAATCGTCGGTTCAGTGTGCTGCGGCAGTCAAAAAAGCAAACAGAATGTTGGGAATTATTAGAAAAGGAATGATGAATAAAACGGAAAATGTCATAATGCCTCTGTATCGCTCCATGGTGAGACCGCACCTTGAATACTGTGTACAATTCTGGTCGCCGCATCTCAAAAAAGATATAATTGCGATGGAGAAGGTACAGAGAAGGGCTACCAAAATGATAAGGGGAATGGAACAACTCCCCTATGAGGAAAGACTAAAGAGATTAGGACTTTTCAGCTTGGAGAAGAGACGACTGAGGGGGGATATGATAGAGGTGTTTAAAATCATGAGAGGTCTAGAACGGGTAGATGTGAATCGGTTATTTACTCTTTCGGATAGTAGAAGGACTAGGGGACACTCCATGAAGTTAGCATGGGGCACATTTAAAACTAATCGGAGAAAGTTCTTTTTTACTCAACGCACAATTAAACTCTGGAATTTGTTGCCAGAGAATGTGGTTCGTGCAGGTAGTATAGCTGTGTTTAAAAAAGGATTGGATAAGTTCTTGGAGGAGAAGTCCATTACCTGCTATTAGGTTCACTTAGAGAATAGCCACTGCCATTAGCAATGGTTACATGGAATAGACTTAGTTTTTGGGTACTTGCCAGGTTCTTATGGCCTGGATTGGCCACTGTTGGAAACAGGATGCTGGGCTTGATGGACCCTTGGTCTGACCCAGTATGGCATTTTCTTATGTTCTTATGTTCTTATCATTTTCTAGCAAACTCACTGCTTCTGACAGAAATCTTTTCAGCGTTTCCATCAATGTCTGCCCAACCACCCGGGGGAAATTGAGCAAACGGAGATTTAGGCGCTTGCTATTATTTTCGAAGATTTCTATTCTTCGAGATAGTGAATCTCTATCCTTTACTACCAAGCTTTGAAATTCTGAATTCTTTTTCTCCCTGTCTTCTAGTAATGATATCCTTTCCTCTGATTTTTTCACAACATCTCGGATTTCCTTAATATCCTGCTGTCCTTTCCCTGCCATTGTATCCACTTTCCTGTCTAACCCTTTTATATCTGAAGACATTTTATTCATAATGTCCCACAACAAGTCCAATGTTACCACGGTAGGGCGTTCGGGGGTCACTATGGAGTCACCAGCTGAGGCTCGATCTTGTGTCTCATTTCCAGCCCCTCCTGTGATATTCTCAGTGTGGGACTGTGGCTCAGCTATATTGAGCTCCTCAGGTGAGTCCATTTTAGGGCCCTCTATTGCCCTACACAAAGGTGGTCTGTCCAGATTCGGACTCAGTGATGCCTCCTCCATAGACTCTGATACTCCTCCCAAAATACCTGAGCCAGCGGTATCCTTGGCCACTGGGGTTGATGCAGGTATTGACAAAAACCGAACAATTTCCTGTTGGATCGGTGAAGGGGGAGGCAGGGAAGGAAACACCCTTACTCTCCCCTTCCGTTTTGGCGGCATCGTATATCTGAAATTACTTATATCAGGATGTTCGTTCTTTGCTACAATGTTAATAGTTACTTGCCTCTGTGGCAGCAGACACTCTGGCAGGACTTCACCTCCAAGCCTCCCAACGCCGAACTAAGCCACACAAAGCCGTGCGCCCCTTGAGTGTGCGCGGCTTTGGTGGCGCGCCGGCGACGGTGGCGCGCCTATTAGGGACGCTGTTCTTGTAGCGTCTCTCGGCCCCTCCCGCTGACGTCAGGGTAGCTGCCAGGAACCAGAAACCAGGAAATAGAAAATTAAGGCTCTCCGGGTGCTTTCTCCCACCACAATCGCTGCAGCTCAGGTGCCTCTACGACGCCGCTCTTGTAGCGTCTCTCGGCCCCTCCCGCTGACGTCGGGGTAGCTGCCAGGAACCAGAACCAGGAAATAGAAAATTAAGGCTCTCCGGGTGCTTTCTCCCACCACAATCGCTGCAGCTCAGGTGCCTCTACGACGCCGCTCTTGTAGCGTCTCTCGGCCCCTCCCGCTGACGTCTGGGTAGCTGCCAGGAACCAGAAACCAGGAAATAGAAAATTAAGGCTCTCCGGGTGCTTTCTCCCACCACAATCGCTGCAGCCAGCTACAGGCTCTTTCATGCAGAGAACCGTTCTTGCGTATTTCGGAGTCCGGCGAGTCTTTGTGTACGGTACCTTCCTTCTTACCTAAGGTGGTATCGGCCTTTCATGTTAATCAGATGGTGGAATTGCCTTCCTTCTCGGCGACAGAACTACAGTCTTCTCAAGGTCCATATTTGATGCGTTTGGATGTCCGTCGAGTACTCCTGAGATATTTGGAGGTCACCAATGACTTTCGGAGGTCGGATCACCTGTTTGTTTTGTGGCAGGGTCCCAAGAAGGGACTGCAGGCATCCAAGGCAACTATTGCCCGATGGTTGAAGAGCGCTATCGCGTCCACATACATTGGTTGCGGTGTCTGTTCCTGAGGGGCTCAAGGCCCATTCCCTGCGTTCTCAGGCGACTTCATGGGCTGAAAGTCAACTGGTTTCTAGCCAGGAGATTTGCAGGGCGGCCACGTGGAAGTTGTTGCATACCTTCGCTCGACATTATCGGCTCGATATTCGGGGGCCATCAACTGTCTCCTTTGGAAGCAGTGTAATTCGAGCGGGACTCTCTGGGTCCCACCCCATTTAAGTCAGCCCAGGTACAACCCAGCAGTCTGGACTGATCCTGGTACGTACAGGGAAAGGAAAATTAGTTTCTTATCTGATAATTTTCATTCCTGTAGTACCAAGGATCAGTCCAGACGCCCACCAGAGACTGTGTTTTAGGAGAGTCCGCTCAAACTCCTTTCTTACCAGTTTTTCACTCTGTCTGGTATCCGGTAATTTGATCCGGTAAGTGGTTACCCATTTCGTTTCTGGTTGGGTTTGGTTAATTATTTGAAGAATGTTACTACTTGACTTTAAAGAATTTTACTACTTGATCTAGTCAGTTGATCTAGTCAGTTGCCATATTTAATGATTGGCTAATTTAGCGGAGCAGTTGTCTTACATTCCTTCTGCTTTGAAATCGATTATACTGAAGGATTGCAGGTGGCACACCAGGATATCTAGGGGGTGCTTTTCAGTTTTCTCTGACTCCATCTGCTGGAGGGGAGGCATAACCCAGCAGTCTGGACTGATCCTTGGTACTACAGGAACGAAAATTATCAGGTAAGAAACTAATTTTCCTGTATCTTACAAAATTCCTCCCCACTTACGAGGTAGAGTCGGCGTTTCCTCCTCACCTTTTACTTTTATCAATTTCCCCTCCCCCTCCCTCCTTTCTAGACCTCCCTTACTATCTGATATTACCCTGCTGTACCCTCTATTCCCCCTCTCTGTCCCCTTCCCCCCAACTTCTAATAATTCTTACTTGTTAAGAGTTCTATAAAAAAAAATGCTGTAATCTAAGATAATGTTATTCATTTTAATTTTAATACTTGCTCGTGTTATCTGTATTATTAACTAGTTATTGTTTCTCCTATACTTGATGAGTTCTCTGTAAAGTGCTAATAAGCTAAGTTTAAGTTTCAATGTGAATCGATGTGATACTCAGTGTATGTCGGTAAATAAAAATTTGCATGCACGTGCGCACGTCAACATAAAATGGAGTACACATGTGCGCATGATCAGCCTATTTTATAACATACACTCATTTAGGTGCATATGTTATAAAGTAGAACCGGTAAACACCACGGATTGTTAATTCTTTATTCAGCACTAAGCATCAGTAAAGCCCAACTCAGGCCAAGTTTTGCTCAAGAGAGCTGCTTCAGGGGCTAATGAAAACACATATAAAAACATATATATAAACAAATAAATACATGTAAATACATTTAAAAACATTTGACATATGAGGCATATATACCAACATATAATAAAATAAAAATTATAATAAATCATAGACATACAAGAATGTCAAAATATAATTAAAAACAGAAAGGAGAACAACTTTCTTTCTATATGTATGATTTCAATTATGAAAATGTATGGATTAATGTTTATTGTGAATGTAAATTGTTAATAACTAGCATAACATAGACTGCTCAAATTAAAAATGGACAGTATGTATCTAAAAATATAATTCAATACCTATAGCATGAGATGCCAAGGTTGTTACGGCGGTGGCTGCTGTGCTACCGCCTCACCACCAGGGGTCCCTCTAGGGCTGGCTTTCCTGACAGGCCCAGTCCATCTCCTATGTCCACTCTATGCTCTGGGTGTTACGGCGGTGGCTGCTGTGCTACCGCCTCACCACCAGGGGTCCCTCTAGGGCTGGCTTTCCTGACAGGCCCAGTCCATCTCCTATGTCCACTCTATGCTCTGGGTGTGCCCTCTTAACCCTGCCTGACAGTTGCCTCGGGGCTTCGGCATCGAGCTCACCTGGGCTCCCTGCTCTAGCCTGCCTTGCGCGGCCTTCGGGCCATTCCTTGCCTTGCCTTGCCTTGCGTGGCCTTCGGGCCTATCCTTGCCTTGCCTTGCCTTGCGTGGCCTTCGGGCCTATCCTTGCCTTGCCTTGCCTTGCGTGGCCTTCGGGCCTATCCTTGCCTTGCCTTGCCTTGCGTGGCCTTCGGGCCTATCCTTGCCTTGCCTTGCCTTGCGTGGCCTTCGGGCCTATCCTTGCCTTGCCTTGCCTTGCGTGGCCTTCGGGCCTATCCTTGCCTTGCCTTGCCTTGCGTGGCCTTCGGGCCTATCCTTGCCTTGCCTTGCCTTGCGTGGCCTTCGGGCCTATCCTTGCCTTGCCTTGCCTTGCGCGGCCTTCGGGCCTATCCTTGCCTTGCCTTGTGCGGCCTTTGGCCTTCTTCCGTGTGTGTGTGTGTGGCCTACGGGCCTTCTGACCTGCCTTGCCCCGTCTATGGTGTGTGGCCTACGGGCCTTCCGTGTGTGTGTGTGTGGCCTACGGGCCTTCTGACCTGCCTTGCCCCGTCTATGGTGTGTGGCCTACGGGCCTTCCGTGTGTGTGTGTGTGGCCTACGGGCCTTCTGACCTGCCTTGCCCCGCTATTGGTGTGTGGCCTACGGGCCTTCCGTGTGTGTGGCCTACGGGCCTTCTGACCTGCCTTGTCCTGCTTACTGTGCCCTGACCCAGCCTGGACCCAGACACTGCTGACTGCCGCCTGCCCTGACCCAGCCTGTACTTGACACTGCCACTTGCCGCCTGCCCTGACCCAGCCTGTTCTAGACACTGCCACTTGCCGCCTGCCCTGACCCAGCCTGTACCAGACACTGCCACTTGCCGCCTGCCCTGACCCAGCCTGAACCCAGACTCTGATTCTTGCTGCCTGCCCTGACCCAGCCTGGCACCTGACTCTGTTCGAGCTTCCTGTCTCTCTCCACCTGGAGCCACCCTGCTGGGTGGTGTGCACGACTCCTGTCCGGAGCCCAAGCGTAACAGTATGCCGAAGCCATCACATTTTCCAGGGGAAGAGATAAGTCTGTGTCCTGCCGGTGAGTCAACTTTTCACTAATTCAAGATGCCTCCTTCTTTAAAGTTTTATACCTGCAGTTCCTGTCAAACTTTGAATTATCCTAGCTATCAGAACTGTCTAGCCTGTGAACTTGTTGGTCAGGAACACTGGTCATGCAATAACTGCAACAAGAAAAATGTCTCTGTCTATCAGGAGTGTTTGAACTGTCTGGCTCCTAAACCAGGGTGGTGGAAATGCTCCTGTCTCCCGTGTTTGTTACCTCCAGGCAAACCCTGCCCCTGTTGTTCTGCTCTAGGACCAGCTGTGCAATTAGAAAAGGCTATCAGCTCTCCTAACCAGTATTCTGTTTCTGGCTCAACTAAAACAGACATTTTTGCTGGCAGTTTGAGGGTAGAAAAACCCAGGACTTACCTGGCCAAGAAGGCTTCTGTGAGACCAGTGCTAGAGCCTCGGGAACAGGTTTCTCTACAACGGAGAGAGCTGATTAGCTCTAGCAGGGCTCAGCTTCCCACAGCTGCCAAGTGGACACTAACGAGCACCTTCCCTAGACGTCCTAGAACTGCCTGTGCCTTCTCTAAACTGCTCCTCCAGAAACAAAATCAGGAGCATCAGACTTTGGCTCGAGGTATCAAGCCCACGGCAGTACAATCTGTGTCTTCCATGCACACTACCTTTAACCATGCTACTCTGCCATCTGAACCTGCTGCACTACCCCGAGAAGAGCCTGAGTCTGCTGAACCGGCCCTGCTGCCGTCCTCGGAGGGGTCCGCACCAGCCCTGCTGACAGACTTTCTAACTCTGCCATCTGAGCCTGCCGAACCGGCCCTGCTGCCGTCTTCAGAGGGGTCCGAACCTGCTACAAACGCCCTTAGAGGGGTCTGAACCGGCCCTGCTGCCGTCCCTGGAGGGGTCCATACCGGTCCTGCTGACGCCCCCGGAGGGGTCCGAACCAATCCTACTGACAGACTTCCTGAGTCAGCCATCGGAGTCTGCTGAACTGGTCCTGCTGCCACCCCGGGAGGGGTCCATACCGGTCCTGCTGCCACCCCTGGAGGGGTCCATACCGGTCCTGCTGACGCCCCGAGAGGGGTCCGAGCCTGCTTCATCGCCCCGAAAGGGGTCCGAGCCTGTTACAACGCCCCGAAAGGGGTCCGAGCCTGTTACAACGCCCCGAGAGGGGTCCGAGCCTGCTTCATCGCCCCGAGAGGGGTCCGAGCCTGCTACAATGCCCCGAGAGGGGTCCGAGCCTGCTTCATCGCCCCGAGAGGGGTCCGAGCCTGCTACAACGCCCCGAGAGGGGTCCGAGCCTGCTACAATGCCCCGAGAGGGGTCCGAGCCTGCTTCATCAGCCCCGAGAGAGGTCCGAGCCTGCTACAACGCCCCGAGAGGGGTCCGAGCCTGCTACAATGCCCCGAGAGGGGTCCGAGCCTGCTTCATCGCCCCGAGAGGGGTCCGAGCCTGCTACAACGCCCCGAGAGGGGTCCGAGCCTGCTACAATTGGCCCGAGTAGGATCCGAGCCTGCTGTACTGGCCCAGCTGCCGCCCCTGGAGGGGTCTGTACCGGTCTTAATGCCGACCTTGGAAGGGTCCGGACCGGTCCTACTATCGCCTCAAGAAGGGTTACGGACTATTTCTCTGCCCCAGGTGGGGTTTGTGTTCCCCTTGTCACCCCAGGAGGGGTTATGGAAATCTGCACCGCCTCTGCTACCCCAGGAGGGGTCTAACCCTGCCGCCTTGTCCCAGGAGGGGTTATGGACTATTTTTCTGCCCCGGGTTGGGGTTGTGTCTGCCTTATCACCCCAGGTGGGGTTATGGACTGCCTTATTTCCTCGGGAGGGAGTTGACCCTGCCGCATCACCCCCGGAGTGGTCTCCCGGTATTCTTGATTACCTCCTGCACAGATGGGATCCAGGAGGAGGGGGAGGCCTTGAGGGGGGGTACTGTTACGGCGGTGGCTGCTGTGCTACCGCCTCACCACCAGGGGTCCCTCTAGGGCTGGCTTTCCTGACAGGCCCAGTCCATCTCCTATGTCCACTCTATGCTCTGGGTGTTACGGCGGTGGCTGCTGTGCTACCGCCTCACCACCAGGGGTCCCTCTAGGGCTGGCTTTCCTGACAGGCCCAGTCCATCTCCTATGTCCACTCTATGCTCTGGGTGTGCCCTCTTAACCCTGCCTGACAGTTGCCTCGGGGCTTCGGCATCGAGCTCACCTGGGCTCCCTGCTCTAGCCTGCCTTGCGCGGCCTTCGGGCCATTCCTTGCCTTGCCTTGCCTTGCGTGGCCTTCGGGCCTATCCTTGCCTTGCCTTGCCTTGCGTGGCCTTCGGGCCTATCCTTGCCTTGCCTTGCCTTGCGTGGCCTTCGGGCCTATCCTTGCCTTGCCTTGCCTTGCGTGGCCTTCGGGCCTATCCTTGCCTTGCCTTGCCTTGCGTGGCCTTCGGGCCTATCCTTGCCTTGCCTTGCCTTGCGTGGCCTTCGGGCCTATCCTTGCCTTGCCTTGCCTTGCGTGGCCTTCGGGCCTATCCTTGCCTTGCCTTGCCTTGCGTGGCCTTCGGGCCTATCCTTGCCTTGCCTTGCCTTGCGCGGCCTTCGGGCCTATCCTTGCCTTGCCTTGTGCGGCCTTTTGGCCTTCTTCCGTGTGTGTGTGTGTGGCCTACGGGCCTTCTGACCTGCCTTGCCCCGTCTATGGTGTGTGGCCTACGGGCCTTCCGTGTGTGTGTGTGTGGCCTACGGGCCTTCTGACCTGCCTTGCCCCGTCTATGGTGTGTGGCCTACGGGCCTTCCGTGTGTGTGTGTGTGGCCTACGGGCCTTCTGACCTGCCTTGCCCCGCTATTGGTGTGTGGCCTACGGGCCTTCCGTGTGTGTGTGTGTGTGGCCTACGGGCCTTCTGACCTGCCTTGTCCTGCTTACTGTGCCCTGACCCAGCCTGGACCCAGACACTGCTGACTGCCGCCTGCCCTGACCCAGCCTGTACTTGACACTGCCACTTGCCGCCTGCCCTGACCCAGCCTGTTCTAGACACTGCCACTTGCCGCCTGCCCTGACCCAGCCTGTACCAGACACTGCCACTTGCCGCCTGCCCTGACCCAGCCTGAACCCAGACTCTGATTCTTGCTGCCTGCCCTGACCCAGCCTGGCACCTGACTCTGTTCGAGCTTCCTGTCTCTCTCCACCTGGAGCCACCCTGCTGGGTGGTGTGCACGACTCCTGTCCGGAGCCCAAGCGTAACAAAGGTAGCCTGCATCCAGCAAATCGGCTTCACTGTTTGTGCTAGAAATCAAGCATAACACCATTAGTTGCAATAAATGAATATGCCCAAAAAAACTATTAATTATCTTAGGCACCATGGTAACAGGCACAATGAACCTTATAAATACAAACAGGGACACCAAGTAACTCAAGCATAACAACACTAGTTACACCAAATGAATGTAACTGAAAAAGATTGAGTATCTTAGGCAAAATGAATCTTACAAACACAAAAAGGGGAACCAACTCAAGCATAACACATTTTATAATAAATGAATATAACTGGAAAAGACTTAGGCAACATAATTTCTGGCACAATGAATCTAAAAGCACAAAACAATGGAATACCAAGTAACTGTGCAAATCAGAGGCATAATAAAAAAACACTTTAATTGTGGAACCAAACCTTGAAGTTGATATGTAAGCAAGCAGTTTAGTATTATGCTTCAGTTACTTGGTTCCCCTTTTTGCGTTTGTAAGATTCATTTTGCCTAAGATACTCAATCTTTTTCAGTTACATTCATTTGGTGTAACTAGTGTTGTTATGCTTGAGTTACTTGGTGTCCCTGTTTGTATTTATAAGGTTCATTGTGCCTGTTACCATGGTGCCTAAGATAATTAATAGTTTTTTTGGGCATATTCATTTATTGCAACTAATGGTATTATGCTTGATTTCTAGCACAAACGGTGAAGCCGATTTGCTGGATGCAGGCTACCTTGGCATCTCATGCTATAGGTATTGAATTATATTTTTAGATACATACTGTCCATTTTTAATTTGAGCAGTCTATTTATGTTATGCTAGTTATTAACAATTTACATTCACAATAAACATTAATCCATACATTTTCATAATTGAAATCATACATATAGAAAGAAAGTTGTTCTCCTTTCTGTTTTTAATTATATTTTGACATTCCTGTATGTCTTTCTGATTTATTATCATTTTTATTATTTTATTATATGTTGGTATATATGGCCTCATATGTCTTAAATGTTTTTAAATGTATTTATTTGTTTATATATGTTTTTATATGTGTTTTCATTAGCCCCTGAAGCAGCTCTCTTGAGCGAAACTCGGCCTGAGTCAGGCTTTTCTGATGCTTAGTGCTGAATAAAGAATTAAGAATCCGTGGTGTTTACTGGTTCTTTTTTCTTGGTTGCTACCGCAATATTGGACCAGTTTCTGGTTTGTTTCTTTGGACCTATGTTATAAAATAGCCCTGTCCTTTGGCGTAAGCTGGCAAAGACACACATGTGTGCTCCCGCAGCATTTAAAAGTTATTGGCCCTGGCTGTAGGATACAGGCTCCGTCTTTACAGACAAACTTTACATCCTGTATTCCAATAACTATTCATATAACTTTCTAAACAAGAGTAGATAATATGGGCAGCCAGGACCTCACTCACTCGCAACCACCCTATACATAGAAATAACTACAAAGACATTATGTTGGGTAAAACAAAGGCCGCAGCTTTAATGATAAATGGTCTGAGCCTCATGCATATACAAAACAAATACTGCTCTCAGATTTCAGCCATTTCACTCCCCCCAATCTATCCGCCACTTTCCGGCAGGATAGCCTTTACCAGCCACTCGGCTCGAAGATTTGGCCCCACACTCCAAGTTCCGGCTCCCGCCGCCCTCCTGCAAGGAGCCAACCTGAGTGGACCCCCGCCACCAACCTGCAAGGGGTCTGGCCCAGCAGTCCCCACCTCTTTCCAGCAAGGGACCACTCCCTGACAACAGCCCCAGTTGTCAATCATCATTTGCATATTGCTGAAATCCTTTTAACATAAACCATAACTTTAAACTCTAATGGTTCGGACCAAGCGCCAAAGACACAGGCATCCGATGCCTGTGACCCCCCAAAGATGCGGCCCCGCTTATCTCGGAAATAATGCCTCCAGAACCTCCTGAATGGAATTTAGAAACAGGTCCATGCCTAAGAAGGAGAGATGAACTCCATCATTGCCAAATAATCCGGTTAACTTACCCCAGGACCAGTCATGGCGAATGTGCCGACCCCCCCCCCCCCAAGCGTGCCAACCAAGATCCAATTTGTTGGTTCGCTTTGGACCTGCTTCTTCGCCACTTAATGTTTTCCCATTCAGCAGGTCTGACTATTATGTCCGACCAACACAAGATGGTAGTAGGTAATAATATCGAAACCGTCATCAAGTCCTTGCGGACTATGCTGATAAATTGCCTACCAGCCATCCGTCCCCAGTCGTTTCCCCCCAAATGAATCACCAAAACTCGAGGTGCGTTGAGACGTGTACACTCCTTCTTCACACACGGAATCAGCTCGTCCCAAAGCATGCCTCTCCGCTCCAACCAGTGCACTCGCACCCCTCTGCTTTGTAAATCCAAATGGGGACCATAAGGTTGAGCACGAGCATGCTTGTGTGCCCAATGAATATAAGAATGTCCGATGATCCACACCGACATATCAGCAGGCACCGCACCTAAAAGAAACAGAGATTAGGCACCGTTCATTCATGCCCAACTTCAGGGCGGATATAACTCCGGTACGCACCCGACCGCCATCGTCCAATTCTCTGAATCACTCCCCCTGATAATCCCGCGCTAGCTGCAGATGTTGCTGCCCCAATTCTAAAAGAATGCATCCCAAAACGACACCAATCTAGACCCACCCTGAACAAAACTTGACGAAGCACCATCTCAAACTGATACTTAGTCAACTGACGAAGATTCTCGTGCACCAAAAACTGAACTGCCCCTCCTAGTCGCAACTGACAATAATTTGCTGCATTTGTAACTGGGCAGGTTACCAATCCTGGCACAGCAGCCAGCACCACTGACAATCCTCGTCCCTTCTGGTCCGTCTTAGATCGTGGAATACAAATCACCACCGATCTATTTGTCACGATTACATTCTGCGCGAGAAGGCCTGGGTAATCCCTGCTGCTTGCAGCTCGGGCCACTAATTCACTTACTCTGAATGCGCCAAAAAAAGCGAAAACAAAAGCGAGACGAAATAACAGCGTTTCGTAAACAGACGAGCAAACTGACGACAAGGCTCCCCATAACCGGATCAAAATATCATGCGTGATTGGCAGACGATTATCCAACCTTTGCACCGCTTCTCTTTACCAACCAGTTAATAACCGGCGCACTATAAAACGCCCTGATGGAAAGCCCCATC
Organism: Rhinatrema bivittatum; assembly: GCF_901001135.1. Classification (NCBI taxonomy): domain Eukaryota; kingdom Metazoa; phylum Chordata; class Amphibia; order Gymnophiona; family Rhinatrematidae; genus Rhinatrema; species Rhinatrema bivittatum. Next base: position 180,224 of record NW_021820693.1, read on the forward strand.
CATGAGCCCTCATAAAAAAGGAAAATTCCGCCAATTGCCGGCCCACCGTTGCCCTCGAATACCCATTCGCTCTAGTCCGTTCAATAAAGCGCACCAACGCAACATCAGAAATTGGACCACCCTGCCAAACCAAGGAAGACAAAAATGCAGTCACTCTTCGGGCCCCCCCCCCCCCCCCACATAACCTGTCCATGTAGACGGTGCTAATGAAGCTCGCAGCATGTTCCAGGCTTCTGGGAACCAAATCTCCAAAGGGAAGGATGGCACTGGCGTTCCACAGAGCTCCACCTCCGGAGCCAATTCTCGAAATACTTCCCACTTGAAACGAGAAAGAGAGTCGGCCACACCATTAGAAACCCCCGGCACATGCCGAGCCCATATTGTCACATTCAAGGACATACAACATAAGATCAAATCTCTCAGCATCTCCGAAACTCTGAGGCACCTCGTCGATCTCTTATTGATGACCTCGACTACCCCCATGTTATCACACCAAAACACGACTCTCTTACCTCGTAACCGCGAACCCCAAATGTGCACCGCTACCACAATCGGAAATAGTTCCAAAAACGTAATGTTTTTGGTAATCCCAGATTCTACCCATACCTCCGGCCATCTGTCCGCACACCAGGACCCTTGGAAATAAGCTCCAAATCCTAGAGAACCCGCTGCGTCAGTGAACAGCTCCAAATCATGATTAGACGACGGATCGGATTGCCAAAACGCCACACCATTAAAACCAACTAAGAATTTATCCCAATTTGCAAATCCTCTCGCATCGATCTAGAAACCCGAACACGATGATGACACTTTCTAATGCCGGACATGGCATACGACAGTCTTCGCAAGAATACACGACCCATAGGAAAGGACAAATTATGGATCAGTCTAAATTTGCCTGCCTCTCGCTTAGGAATCACCGCCAACGGTGACAATACCAAATTCTTTAAAGGAGCTGTTTGGAACGGACCAGCAATCCTACCCAAGGCGATCTCCTCCTGCAATTTATCCTGTACCACTCCCACTAAACGCCGCACCGATGGGCAATTATTCCCCCCCCCCCCCCCCCAAAAAAAAGGGATGTGGAAACCACTCGTAAAACCTTGAATTAGTAAATCTGCCATCCCTCTGTTCTGGTAAATTCTTAACCAGGGCAGCACGGCAGCAATCCTAACCGGAGTCATCGCCAATTCACACCCCCGGTTTACCCAGCCCTTTTGTGGCCTGAGTCGAGGGGAGACCCTCGCCTTGACGCTTGAGGCATCATATGGCGGGATGGGCCGCTCCACAATTGGAACAGGCATGACAGAATTTGCAATCAGGGAAGTTGCAGTTGGAGCGATTAAATCGCTAGCAAACATCGCTACGCCCTGCACCACATTTCCCTGTACCCCCGCTTGGGGATTCCTTCCAAAAGGACCGCCCCAAGCCTCCTCCGGAAACCAGGCCCTGCCCCGACCCTCCCCCCGACACCTTGGAGGCCATCTGTGTTAACCATAATCCGACATCCTGAGTACCCCACGACATAAATTTATTCTCCTCCATCCGGTCGCGAAAGCGCTGATCATAATTCAACCACGACCACCCTTCATATGTTTTACTTGCCGCTAAAATGGAATCTGCATAAGCCAACAATGATCCATACTGTGAGGGATCCTTTTTTCCTACTACACTCGCTAACCGCAGGAAAGCTCTCATCCAATTATGAATATTACGTGCAACTTTCTGCTGCGCGCCTGGAAAACGTTCACTCTTCCCCCGTTTCTTCTTCTCTTTGCGCCTCCCGCGCCTACCTTCTAAAAGCTGAAAAATATCTATAAACTGCCGACGCCAAATACGCTTACGTATGGACTTAGGAACCTCTTCCCACAATTCCGTCAGAGCCACCAAGGCCGGGGCTCCATGCACTGTAGTACCCCCCACCGCTCCACCTTTTCCCGACGCACCCTCCTCGGATGTGCTAGAAGACGATGAAGAGGATGAGGAAGAAGAATCTGACGAGCTAGATCTCTCCCTTTTCCTTTTCTTTTTAGCCTTTCCCAACCTGGATAACTCCCCTTTTCCACAACTCCCCCTTTCCTCATCTTTGCTCTTCTGCACTTCGAACACGTGCCCCAAATCCTCCCTCTTATCTGCTCTTTCTCCGCTCAAACCTGTAACCTTTTGCTTAGGAACATCTCCCCGATCGAGTCGTGGAAAAATTACAAACTCACCTGCCGGGTCAGACTCCACAGCCACCGCTCCTGCCACATTTACCCTCTCTCGCTGTCCAGTCCGAACCTCTGCAGGTGCCACAGTCCGCCATGCCTCCTGTCGCGAAGGACCCAGCATAACTCCATCATCCACTGCCCGATCCACCTGTGAAGACACAGCAGCAGAGGAGGGAAAAGGCCCCAAACCAGGCACAACGTCCGACTCCCCCTCCAACCCAGGTCCCTCCTTCTCCCAATCTCTCCACCCCTGAAAATCCCCCAAAGGTCTTTCCCTGCTGCTTTCCCCACCCCCAACCATGACAAATCACCGGTAAGTAAATTGTTATACCCACGCTGCGCTGCACCCCTAGACATGTTCCTAAAGCTCTCCTGTCCAACCCTGCCCCTCACAGACCGCAAGCCCTCCTCATGCCCTCGGCTAGCACCTAACCGCCCCAAATCACCTGTAAAACCTTCAACCTGCGCCCGAGCCAGAGGTCTGTAATTCATTCTATCCCCACTAACTGATATACGTCCCCTCCGAGCCACACCCACCCCTCGGGCACCCCTTAGACCATCTCCTTCCAAACATTCCAGGGACGCTCCTCTACCCCTCCTCCCCCGAGAAGGAACCCTGAACAGCAATCCTTCCTGCATGTCCTCGCTCCTCCGGTCACCTCCTACAGTGCTTGCCAACTCAGCCTCCCCCCCCTCACCGACTTCCAAGACAGCTTGAGCTTTCCGGGCAGCAGCCCCTGTCCCGCGCTGCACGACGCCACGGCCTGAACCTGAAATCGGCTCCACCTCCCCCTCAGCTGCCGCTACTCCCCTCCGCTGTCCACCCCGCCCTTTTCCTCGAGGCCTACTAACTCTCACGGACCTCCCCCTGTCAGCCCTAATCAAATCAATTGCGGCCGTCATGAAAGGCACCTCGGCAATACCTCTGATGTCAGGAATCTCTCCACCAGCACCCTCCGCCTCGTCGCCGCCGGCCCCGCCCCAATCAAGGCTAACAACACCGCTCACCCATTCCGAGCCTGCCTCCCAGTCTGACTCCGCCGCCGCTCCCTCACCCGGCACCCACGCTGCCTCCTCGGAGTCCAACGCTCCTGCCATTTCTCCTACGCGCTCGACCTCCGCCTGCTCACGCGACCTGGCCATGACAAACTGGAAAACCACCGAGCCCGGACAACAAGAATCAGGAAATAAACTAGTAAGCAAGTTTTTCTGACTTGCCTCGCCGCCGCGCAACTGCCGACTGCTTCACTGCTTCATCCCCCCACCTAAATTTAAATTCAAATTTTTGTAGCCTATCATCCCCCACCTTCTAAACCCCCCACTAATATCCCACCAATCCCTGACCGCCACGATCTCCTCGCAGGCGACACTAACCCTCCCCCTCCTATGCTGCCTCACTGAACAGCATTCGCTAACTTCCCGTGGCCGAGACCTGCTTAACGAGCGGGCCTGGGCCCACATTATTTTGACCTCGTGGACACTAGGTCCACTTAGTCTACTATGATGAGTGCACAGAACTGTAGTCTTTCTTTTATTAGTTTTATTATTTTTTACAGAACATATGGGAGGACATTCTTGAAGTTTTGCGCATAAAAATAGCTTATACACGTGTAAGTAGCATATACTCACATATGTTACTTTATAAGCATCAAGAGTTTGCACATATTTTCCATTTGGCATGTACATTTGACCAGCAGAAAAAGGGCGGGCTAGAGGTGTTTCAGGGTAGGGTTCAGAAGCACGTGCGGTAGTTGCTATTTTATGAGAGATGTACGCATATGCATTACTGATCTCTTTACACACCATTACACCTGTTGATTGACTCGCACAAGGGAAATCAGACTTCTCTCTTGTTTACAGTTTTTGGGTGGGTGGTCTGGGTGAACTGGTGGGGGTTTAGGGTGAAGTGTTAGAGGGTCTAGATGAACTGGGGAAGGAGTAGGTGAACTGGCAAAGGTATGAGCAAACTGGTGATTCCAAGCACGCATGCAAGTATGTATTTTCAAAACTATATACCGCATATTTATTTATTTGTCGAGTTTTTTATGCCGTCATTTGGTTTCGCCATCATAATGGTTTACAAGTTTTGAAAGAAAAAACTGTTAAAAGTTAGTAGAGGCATTAACAAACAGAGTTCACTTATAGAATTAGTAAGATTGAACATGAAATTCTTAAAGTAGCAAGAGGTTACATGGTGGGGTTAAGTATGGAGGTTAACGCATATGTTTGATAACAGGGGAGAGCAAAGAAGGGGGAAGGCCTACTGAAGAGGGGGTTAACAGTCCTAAAGAGGGACACCCTACCTACCCATTCAAGAAATTTAAAAATGGCTACACTGTTGAGTTTTGGAGCCTTGGAGACACTGCAAGGTCAGGAGGGAGGGAGCTGCCAGAGAGCATAGTGAAATCATTGTAAGTTTGCCATGGCTTAGCCATGCATTTTTTTCAGTGCGCTGAGAAGAAGAGCTGCTTATGTTGTGGTTGGCCCAGGTAGGGAGCTGCTTACTCTGTGGCAGAACTGTACATGGGAGGAGCCACTAACCCTGAAAGAGTTGCTACCCTTGGGCTTCAGGCCAAGAGGAGTTCTTGCTGGCACCGTAGCCTCTACTCCGGGAGAGAGATCACAGCTGTTGCCTACCTGGAGGAAAAGGTAAGCTGGGGAGAGGAATGGGCAAAGAGGCCAGAGGTAACAAGGAGGTAGAGGGAGGTGGTGGGGAAGGAAGAATAAAGGAAAAAGGTGGAAGAAAGTTAAATAAGCAAATCAAATCATGAGAAAAGAGAAAAAAAACAAGCAAACTAAGAAAAATACAAAAACAGAAAAAAAATTAATGAAAATAAAATGCAAAAAAAAAATGTTTTGCAGGGTGGAATGAAGTTTTTCTCTGTGCCTAAAACAATTTTGGCTGGCACCTGGTTTTTTTTTGGAAAAATTTTCCAACCCTTACCATTGTGGTGCTGCATGCTCTATGTGTCTGGCTGTGGTGTATCTCTCTCTGAGTCTAGATCTCTCTGGGTGTGGTGAGTCTGTCTCTGTATTTGTCTAATGTGTTATGTCTGTCTGTGTGATGTGATCTGTCTGTGTGTATCTCTCTCTTTATCCCAGGACAAGCAGGATGCTAGTCCTCACATATGGGTGACATCGGTAATGGAGCCCTTTGACAGAAAACTTTCTGTCAAAGTTTCTAAAAGCTTTGACTGACACTGGCACACTAAGTGCACTGAGCATGCTCATCATGCTATGATCCCTGCGTCCACAGGGGTCTCCCTTCAGTCTTCTTTTTTCCGCTCTGCAGTAAGAATAGCGGTTGGAGCTCTGTGAGGATTTTTAACATTTTTTCTCACGGAAACACTTAACTTTTTACTTCAACAAACACTTTTCCCTGCACGGGTCTCCCTCCGCATACGTTTTTACGATGCTCGGTGAGTACTTTGATTTATTTTTTCGGTCGGTTCCTGTCACCTTCTGGCCTGTTAACCGACTGAGGCCTCCCTCTCCCTCTTTTTTCAGTTACCTTCATAGCCTGCCAGTGTGTCTCTGTGACACTCTGCTGGTTATTTCTGTAGTGGGACAGGGATTTTTTCTCAGGTCCTTAGTTTCCCCGGTACCCTCACGCAGTCGATGCCCCATCGCTACCGTCAGTACCCCTCCCCCCGCGGGACACTGATGCCATCCTCCCTCCAAGGCACTGTTTCTTTTCCTTAGAACCGGGACACTCTCAGCGATGCCAGGGTCACTCTCATCGATGCCATCCCTTAAATTATGGATGTCATCGGTGCCCTACACCTTTCCATCAATGCCCAGACCCTTTCCATTGGTGGGCATCGATGGCCAGGGGTGCCGGGTCGATTCCATCGAAGGCCAGGGGTGCCGGGTCGATTCCATCGATGGGCATCCCTGCCAGTGCCAATCCCTTGACTGGCTTGGATGCCAGGATGGATTCCATCAATGTCATTGTCGATTCCACCCATGGGGTCCATGTTGGCATCCATTCCATCGGTGCCCACGTCGGTGCCATCGACGCCTACATCCATGGCGCCGATGCCATGTACTCCTTTGCTACCAGAGTCGGTTCAATCGATACCGTCAACGTCCGTGGCCATACGATCGATCCCCAAAGCTATGCCACAGAGGGCGTCGGTGCCCGCCTCCATACATCAATGCCCTCGACACCCACGTCATTTCCATCGGTGTCCTTGACGTTCCTATCGATTCGGTCTTCGACTCAGTCAATGCCAGTATCTCTCTCCGATAACAGCGATGTTTTTCGACTTTTTCGATGCCACATCGTTTCAATAGATACCTACGCCTATACTGTCAGTGCTTCATCACTATCATCTTCCTCTGGCCGAGTTATTGACGTTTTTTCATCCTTCGATACCGTCAATACTAACATAGCACCGCCACATAATACCCTCGCCTCCACACAGTGCTCCATGCTTTGGGTTCTTTTTAAAGCCCCGTATTAACTTACGACACTACTCAGTGTCAGGAGCAGAGTCTGCGTGCGGACAGTCCATCATCGATCACCATCCACGACAGTGAGGGCTCCCACCTTGGCGCTGGGGAAAGACCAGGCCAAGCACCATGGCACCCATCGTTGCCGACACAGTGATCGTCCGCCGCTGACACTATCCAGCACATCGGTGCTATCCTTTTCGATGCTGGACAATGCTCGGGCAGAGCAACATCGCCACTGCCATTAGCACTGTTCCGTACAGTTTTGGCAGTCCTGGGTGATCCAGAAATACCGGATCGAGGTCCAATGGATTCTGCATTGACGTCACGACACATCGAGCCGCTGCGACGAGGGAAGGAACATGAGCTCGTTAATCAGCTCCCCTGTTCCTGGCGTGCCCCATCGTCAAGTGGTGCGGGATTCTGGCCTTCTGTTTTCAATAGCAGTCGAAATGCCACTCACGCCCGGCCTGTTTCCTCTGTACCTGTGCCACCATACCAGGTTTCAGAGTGAGATGGACGTTTATGTCCCCGGCCTACCCCTCGAGGACTTCGGAAATAGACAGGGCCAGCAATCTTCACCGGCTCGACCTGCGGCGATCTACGTCGGATGGTAAGTAGTAAAGTACCCGCTTCGGTGGCATTCCCATTGAGATGTGTTCTCCTATTCGATGGTTCGAAAAGTTCTGGGTCATGTGCACTTCAAGAACTGTATTAGTGTCACGTATCGCTATGCTAGCTATGGCAACCACTACACCAAGAGAACCCCTCTATCATTTCTTTGGGTTTGCAATAGGGCTTCCTCCCGTTTCAGTAACAAGACCCTGTGCTGATTTATGCTCTGACTTCTGGTTCCTACTGTCAACCAAAGTTACAGGTGCATTCGCTGTTCTGCAAACATGTCATTCAGCAACCTTTGCCTTTAGTACGAGTCCACCTTGAAGCCTGACGACAGATCTCAGTGTCTCCTTGTACAGCACACAGAAATGCGGGCACTACTTTACCGCTCACACTCCCGTGGGAGCTTACATGATATCCTCCATTGGGACACCTCCCGGTCTCCCATCGGGCCGGATATCAGAGCAGCCACCCCACCTTGTACCACCGGTACACTCCCCCGGGCGCAACGGAGCGCAGAGAGGAGAAGGGAGGCAGGTTGGGGAGTTTTAATTACACTGTTCTTTCTTTCAACAGTAAGTAGTAACTCTCCACACAGCATGGACCTGAGAAACACAAACTTTCTTCGGAAGGCACAGGTAAACTGGTAACTCTCGTTTCCATGCTTCCAGATTGCAGTAAGTACATTACTCTAATCTTTTTATGTGCTTCTAGTGAGTCAACAATATTGCAACCCCAAGCTCTGCTGTTGGCACAAGCTTCCGTAACTGGAGTATTTCTTTGAATCTCGGTGAATGCTGTTCTCTGCGGAGTGCAACATCATTTACTTTTTCCTCGCATGGACAGCTGCATAACCACAGTCAATGCAAGGAGCTCTCACTTCTTCATGACTCACTATACATTTCCTAACTGGGATTACTGTCACTACCATACATCCCTTATACAACATTTCTGGACACCACAGTCACAATGACCTTCCTGTCCAGCATACACGCAGACATTCCAATAAATTCTTACATGTCCCGGTGTGTTTTTTCCATAACCTCAGCCCCTCAATTTTCATTGCCGGGCTATGGGGTTTTTTCACTATGCACTTTACTCATAGATCCAAAACTGCTATGGGTTACATTCAGTGAATTTGCATGGTCAGTGGGTCTAAGCTGTTCTTCTGCTTTTGTCCCTCATTCTTATTCCAGATATAGAACCAAAATCCTGGTCTGATCCTGCTCATGCTCACATTTACTTCAGGTTGGAAGTTTGACCACAAATCTTCTCAACACAATATGCATCTGTTCCGCTCCAAGCAGTTGCACATAAACTTACTGGATCTTGTACCATGAGTTATACCCTTATGCCTTCTAATACTGCCTGCAACAATTCTTTGTGCATACAGACAGACAGCATAGGGATAATGTGCTTTCCAACATACAAGCATACACAACATCCTAGCTGCTCTGCAATTAAGCTGCACAGCTTTATCCTTAGCCCTCGCTCACTTTATGCATCCTCGGGCCACTGTTCTCAGACACTTACTGAACGCACTAGCAGACCTTCTCCAGATAGGTCCATCCTCTCGAATGGTCTTGGACATGTGTAGCGAGAAAAATCTTCTAGAGCGGAGGTCAACCAAACTTGCCCTCTGCTTCCAAATCTAACCATACGGTACATATATTCTACTACCTACACATGGTTCCACTGCATTCACATTTTCGCCTTTCTTCCATCAAGGGCCTCCTAAATGTGCCTCTTCCGCTACCTCTCATAACCAACACTCTTATCATGCTGAGCCGGGACGGAGTTCACTGTTCCTCAGGCCCTCGTCCTGCCCGAGACCAGTATGCTTCCCATACTTCATAGCCAAAACTCTCGTGAACCTACAACAGGACAGAAGGACAAGTATGACGAGCTTTGACAAGTATGGTTTCCCATATTCCTCGACCTCTCGATCAGAGACCAATTCGCCTGGGCACAGCGCCCACTCTCGTAACTTGGAATCAGGACAAGTTGTGTCATCCCAACCTAACAACTCTTGCCCTGACAGCTTGAATGTTGAAATTCTGCAACCACTTAATCTTTCAACACAAGTCTCTAAAGTTCTCGTAGCTTCATGAAAGCCTTCCACACATAAACCTTACCACTTTTAGTGGACTAGATTTACCAAGTGGTGCACACAAACAGGTTTTCACCTTTTTTCTTGCCCCACTCCTTCTGTACTAGATTATATTACCTTCGGATTATGGTCTCCAGACATCCTCTGTAAGAGTTCACCTAAATGCCATAGCGGCATATCACAAGGAAATAGGGGATACGCCAATAACAGTGTGACCCCTAGTATGTCGGTTTATTAGAGGCTTACTTCACCTTAAGCCCCCCATTCGACCACTGGTCATTAAATGGGACCTAGTGTGATACATTCCTGCGACTAGAACTTTCTTACCTAACAAGTATTTCTAGTAGCCATTTCCATTGGGTACGAGGGTCAGTGAGTTGCAACCTCTCGTCACATACTCACCCTACATAAGCTTCCTGCAAGACACAGTAGTCCTTTGCACTCACTCCAAATTCTTACCAAAAGTAGTAACAGATTTTCACTTAATCAGTCAATAGTCTTGCCTGCTTTCTTTTCAAGACCTCTCTCTGTAGCCAGGGAGAGAGAGTCTTATACACCTTAGACTGAAAATGTGCACTAGCTTTTTACCTGAACCGCACGGCAGTCCATAGGACATCCAACCAACTCTTTGTTTCTTTTCACATAAAATGAACCAAGAGTCGCAGTAGTAAGGCGGACTCTCTCCGACTGACTAACAGTCTATCGAATTCTGTTATGAAAAAGCAAACGTTCCTCTCCAAGGGCGAGTAACAACACACGTAGTAACGGCTATGTCTACATCAGTAGTACACTATCGTTCAGTGCCCATTATTACCATATATAAAGCTGCAACATGGAGTTCCCCTCACACCTTTGCAGCTCTTTATTGCTAGGGCAAAGAAAAACGACAAGATTCGGCCTCTAGATAATCTGTTTTACAGAACTTGTTTCCAATATATTCCCAACTCCTTCTACATCCATCCCTCAGTCTCTTTTTTTCCGCTCTGCAGTTAGCATAGCAGCTGGAGCTCTGTGAGGATTTTTAACAAATTTTCCTCATGGAAACACAACTTTTCACTTCAAAAAACACTTTTCCCTGCACTGGTCTCCCTCCGCGTACGTTTTTACGACGTTCGGTGAGTACTAATTTTTATTTTTTCAGTCTGTTCCTGTCACGGCCTGGCCTATTAACCAACTGAAGCCTTCCCTTCCCCCCTTTTTTTCAGTTAGCTTCACACAGCCTACGAGTGTCTCTGTGACACTCTGCTTGCTCTTTGCTAGTGGGATAGGGACCCTTCACGGTTTTCGTTAACGTTATGACCTCTACAGCTTCAGGTCCTCCGTTCCCCGGTACCCTCACGCAGTTGATACCCTATTGCTACCGTCGGTACCCTCCTTAAACCTCCCTGGTTTTCATAGGTCATCAGCGCCCCTCCTCCCGCGGTGCCCTAATGCCATCCTCCCTAATTTGTACAGTGCTCCCAGGCTTTTTCCTCCTACGCACTGTTTTTTTTTCCTTGGGCTCCTCGATGCCGTCCCTGCCTGGCTGCATGCCATTGACGCACACTGTGTTAGTCGCTGCCATGCATGCTCGGGTCGACGCCACCATCGCCCAAGACATTTTTAACGATGCCAGGGTCACGTTCATGGATCCCTTTTTTAGGGATGCCATCGATGCCCCACCCTTCCCATTGATGTCTGGACCTTTTCCATCGATGGGCATGGGTGCCGCATCAATTCCCAAATGGGTGCCATCGTCCATGGGTGCCCATATCGATATCGTCAATGTCCGTGGCCATGCAGTCGATGTCCGTGGCCATCCCACGAAGACATCAGTGCCCGCCTCCATACATCGATGCCCTCGACACCCTTGTCATTTCCATCGGTATCCTTGACGCCGTCGATGCCGGTATCTTTTTCAATGACAGCGATGTTTTTCGACTGTTCGATTCCACATCGTTCCATAGATACCCAGGCCTGTGCTGTCAGTGCCCATCACTGTCATCATTCTCCTGGCCAGTCATCGATGTTTTTTCATATTTATTTTTTGACGATATCCTAGAGGCCACTTCGGCTGCCTTGAATACCGTCAATACCGACGTACCACCGCCACATAATGCCCTCGCCTCCACACAGTGCTCCGCGCTTTGGGTTCTTTTTAAAAGCCCCGTATTAGCTTACGACACTCCATTGTGTCAGGAGCAGAGCAGGCGTGCCGACAGCCCGTCATCGATCGCCTTCCAGGACAGCGAGGGCTTCCATATCGGCGCTGGGGAAAGACTGGGCCAAGCACCGACCCATCATCGCAGACACAGTGATCGTCCGCCGCTGACGCCATCCAGCACGTCGGTACCCTCCTTCTCCAGGCTGGACAACGCTCGGGCAGAGCAACCTCACCTCTGCCATTAGCACTGTTCCGTACAGTTTTGGCAGTCCTTGGTGATCCAGAACTTCCGGATCCAGGTCCGACACATCGAGCTGCTGCGACAAGGGAGTGGAACATGAGCTCCGTAATGGGCTCCCCTGTTCCTGGCGTACCCTACCGTCAAGTGGTGCGGGATTCTGGCCCTCTGTTCTATGAAACAGTCGAAATGCCAGTCACGCCCGGCCTGTCTCCTTTGTACCTGTGCCACCATACCGGGTCTCAGAGTGAGATGGATGTTTACGTCCCCGGCCTTCCCCTCGAGGACTCCGGAGATCGACTGAGTCAACATTCTTCACCGGCTCGTCCTGTGGTGATCCACGTTGGATGGTAAGTACCCGCTTCGGCGGCATTCCCATAGAGATGTGTTCTCCCATTCGGACCATGGTTCGAAAAGTTCTGGGTCATGTGCCTTCAAGGACTGTATTAGTGTCATATATCACTATATTAGCTATGTTAGCCACAATACCAGGAGAACCCCTCTATTGTTTTTGGGATTGCAGCAGGGCTTCTTCTCTTGTCAGTAACAAGTCCCTGTGCCGACCAATGCTCTGACTCTTGGTTCCTCCTCTCAGCCAAAGTTTAGCTGCATTGGCTTATCTGTTTAACATGAGATTTAGCAATTATTGCCTCATGTACAAGTCCACCTTGAAGCCTGGCTACAGGTTTCAGTGTTACCTTGTGCAGCACACAGAAAGGCGGGTACCACTCACCGCTCACACTCCTGCGGAGCCTACGTGATATCCTCCACTGGGACACCTCCTGGTCTCCCATATGGTCAGATATCAGAGCTGCCACCCCACCTTGTACCAAAGTTCCGGTACACTCCCCCAAGCGCTTCGATGTGCAGAGGGGAGAAGGGAGGGGGGTTGGGGAGTTTTAATTACACTATTCTTTCTTTCAACAGAAAGTAGTTACTCTCCGCACAACCTGGACTTAAGAAACTCCAACTTTATTTAGAAGTCGCAGGTAAAGGATGTATCTGGTTACCATCACTCTATATTGCAGTAAGTACATTACTTTAATGTTTCTATGTGCTTTATGGGGAGTCAATATTACAACCCCAAGCTTTGCCGCTGGCACCAGCTTCGGTAAGTGAACTGTCTCTTTACATCACTGTCAGTAAATGCTGTTTCTCTACGGAGTATAACATCATTCACTTTTCCTGGCATGGACTACTGCTTACCAACATTCAGTCCATGCAAGGAGCTCTCACTTATTCATGACTCACCATACATTACTAACTGGGATTACTGTCACTTCCATAAATCCCTTCTGCACTTCTGGACACCATAGTCTTAAGACCTTCTGGTCCAGCATGCGCACAGATGTTCTAATGAATTCTTACATATCCCTGCGCATATTTTCCTTAACCTCAGCCCTTCAACTTTTCATGGTTAGGCTATGGGGTTTTTCCCACTATGCATTTTTTCTCATTGTCCAAAACTGCTGTGGGTTATATTCAGTGACATTCTGTACTCAATGGACCTAAGCGGTTTTACTGCTTTCGTCCCTGATTCTTATTCCAGTTCGAACTAGGACCTAGTCTCCTACTCATGCTCGCAATCACTCAGGGTTATAAAGTTTCTCCTGAAAGCTTCTCAATCCATTATGCGTCTATCCTACTCCAGGCACAGTTTCTCATAAACTTTCTGGACGTTGCAGTCATGAGTTATACCCCTATGCCTTCCAGTACTGCCTCTGCAAAAATCCTTTATGCATACAGACAGACAGCATAGGAACACTGTGCTTTCCATCTCATGAGAACGCACTACCTCTTAGCTGCTCTGCTATACAGCTGCGCAGCTCTACCCTTGGCCCTTGCTCACTTCATGCATCCTTGGGCCACTTATCTAAAGGGTTTAATGAACGCTCTATCAGACCTTCTCCATGTAGGTTCTATCCTCTCAAATGGTCTCAATTACATGTGTGCAGGGAAAATCCTCTAACGCTAAGTTTAACTAAACTTCCCTCAGTGTCTGCATCGTACCTTCTGATGCTCAGATTCTGCTCCCTGCACATGTTTCCTAAGCGTTCCCTTAGATGCCTTTCTTCCATCAAGGTCATCTTCTATGTCTCTTCTGCTGCCTCTCGTAGCCAGCATTATTCTAATTTTGACCTGGGATGGGGTTCAGTATACCTTCTCCCCACTCCCTGACTGAGACCAATATGCTTCCCATACGTCTCAATCCATCATACCAGTAACCTTTTACCTTTCACCAGTCAGTCCCAAATTATAGACTCACTGCTGTTCTTAGGTTCTGGTAGCATCACAAAACCTTCTATACATATATCCTACCGTTTCTATGGCAGGCTTTACCTCATGACGCAAAAAAAAAGAGAGAGGTGTATTACCCCTTTTACTTTTTTCACCGCTTACTCCTTCGGATTCTGTTCTCCAGACATCCTCCACATGCATACACCTTTCTCTTAGTTGGTGTATCGTTTGGGAGTTGGGTTCCCGTTTACGGTAACCCTCTCTGAGTCAGATTACCATGGATTATCCACTGATCAAGCCGCCTCTATTTCTCTAATCACGGAATGGACATATATATTCTCCTTATAAGTCTCATACTTTCTACATTTGAGCCTTTCCATTCCTCTCTTGCACAGTTTGGCAAGGGAAATTCTTTCCCTCTGAATGTCGTTCCTGCCAGCAGTGTCAGTGAGTTATGCTCTTTTTCCATACTCACCTGACTCCGTTCCTCCGTCACTGAGTGATTCTACGCATTCAGCTTTCTATCCTTTTAAGGTAGACGTTGCATCTCTCTTTACTCAGGAAATACTCTGCCCAAATTTCCTAGTCTCTCTCTCTCTTGCTCTAGGGGAGAGTAGGTTTTCCGCATTCCTGGACAGTAATGCTGCGCTTTCATTCTATCTAGATCGCACTGCATTCCATGCGAATTCCACTTGCCTCTTTCCTCCATAGCAGGAGTCAAGCTGCGACTTCCAGTGGGCAAACAGACCTAATCCTTCTGACTAGCGGTCTGTATTTCCTTTCCGACCAACAAGCAGACCTTTCACTACAACACTGTGTGTATCCACATACTGTTGCTTCCGTAAAGCAGCAACATGGAGTTCTCTTCATACCTTTGCAGCTCTATTGTTTAGACAAAGAAGGAAGACAAGATTCAGCCTATGGGACAATCTGTCTTAAAGAACTTGTTTCCAGTGCAACCCCAACTCCTTCTACATGCAACCTGCTGTGATCTTCGGCTGATTCATTTCAACAACAATACTTCACTGTTGCCTCAATCCTAAATGACTCAGCCTCTAGCTTGCTAATCACCCATATGTGAGGACTAGCATCCTGCTTGTCCTGGGATAAAGCAAAATTGCTTGCCTTGTAATAGGTGTTTTCCCAGGACAGCAGGATGTAGTCCTCACGAAACCCACCCGCCACCCCGCGGAGTTGGGCCTCGATGCATTTTCACTTTTATTTTAGTTTCGCTTGCGCTTTTAGCTATAAGACAAGACTGAGGGAGACACCTGTGGCTCACAGGGATAATTGCAGGCTGAGCATGCTTAGTGTGCCAGTGTCAGTCAAAGCTGCTTTGAAACTTTGACAGAAAAGTTTTCCGTACAGGGCTCCATTAATGATGTCACCCATATGTGAGGACTACATCCTGCTGCCCTGGGATAACACCTATTACAAGGTAAGCAATTTTGCTTTATCCAGTCTCTAGCAGCACAAATCACACTGAGAAGCAATGTGGTTTCTAACTTCTCTACTGATAGTTGGTTGAATGACTGCAGATAAATAAATAAAAGGACAGCAGAAAGATTAATACATTTGTGACTTCACTTTTCTAACAAAGTCTTTGAATTTAATGAAAGGCAATTCCTTAGAAATCAATTTCCTCTCTTTCTAGTTACGCAGATTGAAGAAAGCATAATTCTCCTTCCAACTCCCAAAGTTTTTTTTTTTTCTTCTCCCCACTGTAGAATAGTTAGAATAAAGTTCCAGATATTAATCAGAATGTAAGTCCCAATTCTTATACTTTTCCTGAAGTCTTCTCACTTATCTTAAATTTCCTTATGAAAGTACCAGTGGACTTCCTCAGGCTCTTCCTAGGTGACAGATGCCTCTTCCCACAGTAGATGGAAACTGATTCCCTGGTACCAAGGGCACCCAGTTCTAGGAGGAAAAACAATTGTCTTTGACTCCAAAATAGGGAAAACAAAACAAGAGACAGGAAGGGTGGAAAAAACTTCCTTGCCTCAAAAATTGAGGAGATAGTAACTGATAGAAAAATCAACCGAAAGACGAAACTCCTCTGCATCGGGTCATCGAAAGGACTATCCCCTGAAGGAGGGATAGAACACAGCCAGAGTCCTCCCTACCCCTTGATCTAACTTTGCACAAGGGTACCAAGGATCTCACAGGGAAAATCTCAAAAATAGGATCAAAAGAGTAGTTTCAGATAAGTCAGTCTGGCCAACTGGCTTTACAGGAAAAAAACACATTGGTTTCTCTCTTCAATAAGTTACAAAACTTAACAGACGACAGAGAACTCCTGCCTTCAGGAAATCTAACTAAAAATCCCGCACCCTAAGATGGTGCCTGGTAGTGAAAAAAACTAAAAGGTGAATTTTAAAAGCCCAGCGTGCACCAGAATTGGGAGATGAGCGCACGAGTCAGGCTCACATGCTCCCACCAAGTTTTAAAAAGCAGCCTAGATGCGCGGTTATCTCCTGCTGCGCACACATCTCACTTAATTTCAAAAAGGGGTGAAATTTGGGTGTGGTCTGGGTAGAGCATGGGTGTTTTGGGCATGGCCAAGAGATGCACCCTGGCACGCACCCAAGTCCACTGCGGCATAAATTTACTTCTGTATGTATGCATGAAAGATATTCACCCATTTTGGGTGGCCCCCAAAAATTATATGAATGAAAGGGGGACCATAGCTCAAAACGTTTGCTCATCCCTACTTTCTGCCTCCATGTATAAATCTGGGTATTATCTCCAATACCGCGGGGATGTAATGATAACGCCCGCGGATGAAATCAATATGAAATGAAATCGAGAAACAATCCCTTGGAACCCGGAGCACCGGAATACAAACTTGATATCAGAGAGGACCCTGAGGCAGTTGGGATGCGAAACGTGATCACGTTGGACCGAGCTCTGCTATCTTCCCAAGGGGAACACTCGCACTTAAACTGAATAGAGCTGAACTGAGCCCACCATTTAAGGGAAGTATCTAATATTGGGGAATAATAAATGCTTTAAAGAATTTCTGTGTGCTACGATATAACACCAAATTTTAATATAATATAAAAAAAGAAAAAAATATTTTTTAGTGTTCGACAGTACACGACAAATGATTAAAAATCGTTCTTTAGCAGTCTAACAATGGAGCAGTAATGCCCAAAAACAATACAGGGCGTTAAGGTCGTCTATGAAATACATAAAAAATTTATGAATGTTGGGATTCTGCTATAGCTCATATAGTTAATTTAAAGGCAATTTTGTATTGACATCATTCTGAATATATATTTTTTATTGCACCTAAATTATATACATGTATGTTTGCAAAATAAAGTATTCATTTTCTTGCATTGGAAATATTTTCATCTACTGAAACATGAGTGTACATTTGGAGAAGAACAATGTGGTATTTTACAAACTGTACATCAGTAGTATAATGGGTACCCGATCAATCAAATTGATTGACATGTGAGATAAGGATGACAGCAGCCAATCAGCGTTCACTTTCGGTCTAAGCCCCGCCCACTCCCCGCCCACTCCCCATAGAAGTGAATGGGGGCGTAGCCACACCCCAGACCCCGCCCCAGACCCCATCGATGCTCTTCCCCCCCCCCAATAGAAGTGAATGGGGAGCCCCTCCCACACCCCACCCCCAAACCGCCCCCATGAGGTCACGGATGGCCCCGCCCACACACCAACCCCAAGCCACACCTCCTGTGACGTAGCGGGTATGACATCACCGGAAGTCCACCCCACACCGCCCCCCAAAAACACACCCCCTCAAACGTCATCAGAAAGGGTTCTGTCGCTTTTTTAATGATGTCAGAATTAATGGACTCTGGCTGTTTTTGATGATTTCACCGGAAGTACAATACAAAAGTCCCGAAATATGCGCTACTAGAACATCCTGATGCCTTTTAATGATGTCAGAGCCGGAAGTATGCTTTTAAAATGCGTCCCTAGAACATCCTTATGTCTTTTAATGATGACAGAGCAGAAAATATGCTTTTTTCTAGCCCCTCTGTTTTTAAAAAAAAACCAAAATACAAGCTGTTAGGAGGCAGGAAAACTGTGGCTCATTCTGTTGACAAGGATTTGGTTTTTAAAACAAATGATTGTTTGAAGCTACCTGTGGTGAACTGCAGACAGGGTTTTTTTTTCAAAGACCAGGGACCGGAGTAGTTAATGGGTACGCTGTCACTCAAACCCCCAAGCCAAAACCCCCAGTGATGTCACCAGAAGCCCAAGCCCACCCCTCCAAGCCCTTGCTGTAGATAGGCATGCCCCAATAAAAGTTACCAGACAGCTGGCAGGAAGCTGTGACTCATTCTGTACACAGAGACAGGGAGAATCTTTCAAAATGAATGCATGCCGTGAGTGGGCAGTTTTATATGGTGTATGTTTGTTGAATGCATGGTGTGGAATTTTAACATTTATTGATATGAAGGGTTTGAAGGGTTAAGATTTTCCAGCGATTTACTCAAGCTGCATGTATTGTACAGAAGATTAGTTAAATCACATTTTGTATAAAATTATATTTGTGTATTAAACTATTTGTAAATGACTCTTTGATTAAAAGATGATTTAAATATTGTAATTTGAATGTTAATCTTACTCTTTCTTTAGTCGTAATGAATATGTATGTATGAGAAAATTTCAGTGTTTTCCTTCGTATATATTTGCCTAGTAATTTTATAAGAGGCCACTCCTGCAGTTAAATCACTGTTTTATCCATAGATACATACATATTCAATACACAAACTGATTCACGACGAAAAAGCAGAACGGCTGAACACAGCACTTCGAGTACACGTACCACATAGAAATTTAAGATCAGCAAACAAAGCTCTCTTAACCATTCCATCTGTAAAAACAGCAAGACTAACCCAGGTTAGGGAACGTGCACTATCTCTGGCTGGTTCCATAATATGGAACACTATGCCCCTCGATCTAAGACTCCAGAGAAATTATAAACTTTTCAAAACAAACCTCAAAACCTGGCTTTTCAAACAAGTCTTTACAAAGAGAACGGCGCAAGCAAATAAATAAGGAAGAGCAGGCATAGAGCACCCAGCACATAATCTCCAGATACCTACCTGGAAATTATTTTTATCCCACAGATAATCGTAGTCAATCCGAAATGATGAAAATCAACCACTTGTACTCTCCCCTATTGGCACCCTCCTTGTAAAGTACGATCTTTTTCTTTGCTATATGTGCCCTATTGTAAACCGTTATGATGGTAAATAACTTAATGACGGTATAGAAAAACTTTTAAATAAATAAATAAAAATAGAAATGCCTTTGAAAATTAACCTCCATGGGCCTGATATTCAAGGCCATTTATACACATAAAACATTTTATAAAATAGCCCGGGGTTCAGTGTGCATAAAAGTGTGGATGAGACTGGATTTTTACTCAAATTGTGTAGGTGTGTTCGAGGGGCAGAGCTGGGACTTATGGGCCCTATTTTTTTATTTTTAAAAGCATGTAATTTTTACATATTTGGACTTCATGCCTGAATTCTCTTCCTCCCAGAGGAAGAAGTCCTATTTTGAATGATTTCTGTTTCTATTGCGTTATATGATAAGAAACATAGAATTGTACTTATCTGTATATTAGCCATGCTGCTGGGAGCAGGAAGATGAGGTTCTATTCAAACATTAATATTCTTGTTGAAATGTTATTTGTTGTTTATCACTGACATGGTATGTTCAGCACTATGTATTACTGTGTCAAATTTGCTGTATTCTTTTTAATAAAAATATTTTAAATCTAAAAATATGGCCATAAGTTAAGTTGCAACCTAAGAATAACAGGTGTAACTTTATGTAAGTTATTCTGTTTACCCACAAATTTTTCAAAGTGAACTTAGGTATACAAGTTTGATTTGAAAATCTGGGATAAAGTCAGCGCATACAAGATCCACAGTCTTTACCCAGCCATACAGTCATAAAATTACTCTCTCTGAGCCTCACTTTCAAACCTGTCCTCAGTACAGCATCTACATGCAGAAGTGGATGCATGGAAGTGAATACTAGTATTTTATAAATTGTGCACAGCAGATGTAAGTAGTATAATGGGTACACAATCAATCAAACTGATTGACAGGTGAGATAAGGATGACAGCAGCCAATCAGCATTTACTTCTGGTCTAAGCCCCGCCCACACCCTGCCCACTCCCCATAGAAGTGAATGGGGGCGTAGCCATGCCCCTCCCACCTCATCCCGCCCTCGACCACGCCCCCAGGCAACACCCCTTCCACCCCTGGCCACAACCCTTCCACCCCGGCCCCGCCCCAGACCCCATCGATGCTCCTCCCCCCAATAGAAGTGAATGGGGAGCCCCTCCCACACCCCACCCCCAAACCGCCCCCCATGAGGTCACGGATGGCCCTACCCACACACCAACCCCAAGCCACACCCCCTGTGACGTAGCAGGTATGACATCACCGGAAGTCCACCCCACACCACCCCCCAAAAACACACCCCCTAAAACGTCATCAGAAAGGGTCCTGTCGCTTTTTTAATGATGTCAGAATTAATGGACTCTGGCTGTTTTTGATGATTTCACCAGAAGTACAATACAAAAGTCCCGAAATATGCGCTCCTAGAACATCCTGATGCCTTTTAATGATGTCAGAGCCGGAAGTATGCTTTTAAAATGCGCCCCTAGAACATCCTTATGTCTTTTAATGATGACAGAGCAGAAAATATGCTTTTTTCTAGCCCCTCTGTTTTAAAAAAAACAAACCAAAATACAAGCTGTTAGGAGGCAGGAAAACTGTGGCTCATTCTGTTGACAAGGATTTGGTTTTTAAAACAAATGATTGTTTGAAGCTACCTGTGGTGAACTGCAGACAGGTTTTTTTTTCAAAGACCAGGGACCGGAGTAGTTAATGGATACGCTGTCACTCAAACCCCCAAGCCAAACCCCCCAGTGATGTCACCAGAAGTCCACCCCCGCCAAGCCCTCGCTGTAGATATGTGTTTCACATAGGCACGATCAAAGCTGCAAGACAGGCTATAGGCAGACAGGCTTTTTTTTTTTTTGCAAAGACTAGGGACCGGAGTAGTTTTTCGGGTACGCTGTCACTCAAACCCCCAAGGCAAACCCCCCAGTGATGTCACCAGAAGCCCAAGCCCACCCCTCCAAGCCCTTGCTGTAGATAGGCATGCCCCAATAAAAGTTACCAGACAGCTGGCAGGAAGCTGTGACTCATTATGTACACAGAGACAGGGAGAATCTCCCCACACCCCTTCCCTCCTCCCCTCTCTGTAGATACATGCCTCAATCCTCCCTGCCAGCCTAAAATCTGGGCAGAGGATAATTGAAAGCAGTGGGGGGTATAGGTTTGCAATGGTAAACCACAAGGCTTTAGTTTTGTTTTAAAAAAAAGCAGACCTCTGTATTTTACAGCCAAATAAAAAAACAAGAATGCACCAGCGGATCTTAAAGAAAATTTATAATGATCCAGGATCTACCTGTAGTTTTGGCGGTATAACACCTCTTTTGCAGGCAGCTAAAACATGTATGCCGTCTGTGACCAAGAAACAAGTGATTGATTGGCTTACAGAACAAGATGCTTATTCTTTACACAAACCTGCTAGGGTACGATTTAAAAGAAATAAAACCATAGTGCCAGATGTGGATTGGCAATGGCAAGCAGATCTGGTTGACATGACAGTCATGTCTGGTTATAACAGAGGCTACAAATACATTTTGACGGTGATAGATGTTTTGTCAAAATACGCATGGTCTGTGACCCTAAAAACAAAAACAGGTCGTGAAGTGGCCGAGGCCTTTGAAAATATATTTAAAGGTGGCCGTGTTCCCAACAAAATACAAACAGACAGAGGTAAAGAATTTTTAAACTGCTCTGTGAAGAGTTTGTTAAAATACAGAGGCATTCATCATTTTGTGACCAACAACAATGTTAAGGCAGCAGTTGTGGAGAGATTTAACAGGACTTTAAAATCCAAAATGTGGCAATACTTTACAGCGCGCAACACTTTTCGACATGAAGACGTGCTTCCGGCTTTTATGAACAGTTACAATCACAGTTTTCACAGAACAATACAGGCCCGTCCCATCGATGTAACAACCTCAAACTCTCTGCGGTTCTGGAAATAAATCTACGGCAATAACAACAAACCTGAAACTGCTAAGCCTTTTTTAAAAAAGGGGGATCATGTTAGACTGTCAAAAACTAAAGGGAAATTTGAAAAAGGTTATGAACAAACATGGACAGATGAGATATTTATAATAACTGACGTCTTAAGCAGGGGACAGAAAACAGTGTACAAGATACAAGATTATGGTGAGGAAACCATTCAAGGTTCTTTTTATCCTGAAGAATTACAGAAAGTCAGCTCTCAACAGGACAGAATATACCACGTTGATAAGGTTCTAAAGGTAAAAGGGAGAGGTAAGAACAAGCAGTGCTTTGTGAAATGGCGAGGATGGCCCGAAAAATTTAGCAGCTGGATAAAAGCATCAGAGATTCAAAACATTTGATTTGAAAAGGCCTTGTCTCATAAAAAGAAAAAAATGAATGTAGGGGGATTTTACATAACGCTGCCTAGTAACGCCTCTGTGAGAATATTTCCACAAAACAACAGCTCTAATTTCACCACACAATTAGCTAGACCTTTGGACCTACAGGGCCCGTGGGAAGTGGGTCTGGTGGAAATACAGTACCCGAACACATGGGATAATATTAAAGAAGATCATAAATATATTGTCACCACGGGTGAAGGAAGCACGGAGCATCACTTTGTTGTACGAAGAGGGTATTATGCAACCGTTCAAAACCTGACGGATCAAATGAACCACGACATGAACAGTGTCCTCAAATCCATGGCACCACGAATCATCTATGACCCCAATATCCGAAGAATCAAATTAAAATCAGAGGACAAAGCAGTAATTTCTGCAGGGGGTGACTTAGCGACCATTTTGGGGCTAGAAGCTAAAACGAATACGAACCGCTCGCTATTTCCAACGGATATCACAGGAGGGTTTAATACCCTATACCTGTAACAGGATATCGTAGAGCACCAGTTGGTGGGAGACCATTTTGTGCAGCTACTTCGCTGTGTTCCCACTAAAACGGGTAAGGACGAGTTTATCACCTTCACTTATGATAAACCGCATTATGTTCCTGTGAACAAGCAGCACATAGACACCATAACATTTGAAATAAAGACGGACCAGAACCAACACGTCTCATTTCGCTATGGGAAAGTGATCCTTAAGCTACACCTGCGACCCCGGAAAACTATTTTTTAAAATGGTTGTGGTTAAAGACTATGGGGACCCTGGCGCATACAGAAATTACAATACAGCACAGGCCGGTGAAGGCCTTTCGGGGTATTATGGAGCTCCAGTCATGTACGGGGCTGGGATAGGCGGTATTTTTCGTAGTCTCTTTAGAAAAGCAATACCTCTTTTGAGAAGGGGTTTTGAGATTGTTAAACCTCATGTGAAAAGTGCAGCAAAAAACATCGCCAAAGATGTTATGGGCCGTGTCACAACGGCAGTTCTGCATAAAATGAACAATAACACAGAGCAGGAGGGGTCAGGATTAGTGGTTATTAGAAGAGCTGTTAAAAGAAAGAGAACCAATCAACAGGGACCTCCTGAACCTTTTAAAACAAAGAAGACCAAACGTGTCAAGTCTCAAAAGACTAACCGCAAGGCTAAGAAGAGAAACCTCTCCGCCAAGAAGCAAGATATATTCTAAAAAACTATGGCTTTTGTACATCAGGAGTCTGAAGAATGTTTGAAATCCGAACTGGATCTGTTTCAACTGGCCCCCACACAAACCAGCATAGAAAAAAGTGTTTATGTGGAGATTCCACCATTATCTGCCTTGTCAGAAACAGCCCCTTTAGATTTTTATATAGCCGGACATGGCGAGGATTACCTGGATTTGAACAACACGTTGCTGTACCTGACCTGCAAAATCGTGAACGAAGATGGGTCCGATCTTGATGTAGGGGCCAAAGTAGCTCTCGTGAACTATCCAATAGCCTCTATTTTTAGCCAGCTGGATGTCACTCTCGGAGATAGACTCATTAGTCAGAGCAACAACTGTTACCCTTACAGAGCCCTCATAGAACTGTTTCTCAATTACGGTGAGGGCCCTCTCAAAACACAGTTTACAAGCGGCCTATTTTATAAAGACACAGCCGGAAACCATGAAGTGAGAAACAGTTCTATGAGGGTTCTGTAAGGGTAACAGTTGTTGCTCTGACTAATGAGTCTATCTCCGAGAGTGACATCCAGCTGGCTAAAAATAGAGGCTATTGGATAGTTCACGAGAGCTACTTTGGCCCCTACATCAAGATCGGACCCATCTTCGTTCACGATTTTGCAGGTCAGGTACAGCAACGTGTTGTTCAAATCCAGGTAATCCTCGCCATGTCCGGCTGTATAAAAAAACTAAGAAGATCCCATGCTACTAATGCAATTAATAGCAGTGGCTATTCCTAAGTAAACTTCATTAATAGCCGTTAATGGACTGCTATTAACAAACACTAGTTTGTTCCCCTTATCCTTCACAGGCAACTTATATACTTTACATTTTCATTACCCATATACACAGCCAGTGAATACATTATTACCCATTTCCTTGCATCATAGTCTCATGACATCATTACATCATAGAACCAATCAGGCAGGAGATTTATTCCTTCATATAAAAATATACTGATTAGTATGCCCCTTTTCTCCATCTTAGATCTTATCCTCCGTTTTAGATTCAAGGTCAGGTTGCCCTTTTCCCTCTATCTTAGATGGAGCATCATGTGATGTTTTTTACTCCTTCAACTAGAAAAATATGTTTATCTCCTACAAAAGGGGAACAATTGCAATTTCATTTTAATCCAATACCCCTGGTGCAGACTTAAAATATTCTTGTTTTCAGATAGTTATGACTTAATCTAACATTTTAGATAAGATCATAAGACTTAGACAGATACAAAACACATATTGATAGCTCAGCTATCTGTCCCACAACAATACTCCATTTTGTGTAGCTGACCCTGAGACATAGGCCCAAGAAAACCTAGATGGTCTTTAACCTATCTCATATTCACAGCTCCTCCCTTATCTTGGATCTTCATAAAAGGGTCAGCACAAGGCTCAATAATCCAGACACTGGCATGCCACATCATCTTTTCCCATTTGTTTGATCTTGGTCATTTCAATTTGTTCACAGAACATTGGTAAATCAATATTGACTTCACATATTTCCATGGCCATTATGAGAGAAGTCATTTATGGTATTAATGGAATGAGTGATTTGTCCAGAGTTGTCTACTTAGGTACAGCATGAAACACTAATTACGTGACATACTCCTCCCTTTTCTGCTGAAAGGATGTCTAATGCCATCCTGCTAGGGATCTGCATTCACCTTGCAGTCCTGCAATGACTGTACCCATTTTCCTTGACACATTTTCCACCACTTCAGACAATTATTTCTCATTTACTGTTGACATGGACACATCCATCTTCAAAGAGATTACTCCTGCTTCTGGCATCATGACACCTAAAAAAACTTTTCCAAAATGTTGATTCTGACCTTTTTACTCTTTTTCCAGGATGCTATACAATTAGGGAGATTTGGTCTTTAGTATTCTGGGTATGTGTGGGGGATCGAAGTTTAAAAACCGTAAATTGTGCCACTGTGTATCTTAAAGTAATTAATGATAATCATCAGATTTATGCATTTTAATTGCTTGCATAGAAGTTAAAAAGAACTGTTCCCTATTAGCATATACTTTTGCATTTATCTTATCCCATCTATTATTGGTGTACACAATATGGGCCGGATTTTAAAAGCCCTACGCGTGTAAATCCAGAGGATTTACATGCATGCACGTGTAGGGAGGGTTACGCGCACCGGGCCTATTTTAAAAAGACCCGGTGGCATGCATAAAGCCCCGGGATGCGTATAAGTCCTGGAGCTTTACTAAAGGGGCAGTCCGGGGGCAGGGAGGAGGCAGAGCCAGAGGCCTCCGACCACAGTGGCCATTGCCGCTTTCTCTCTCTGTAGGCAATATGGCTGCCTCCAGTGCCGAGGGCCTTGGCGTTTCCAAACCAGCATGGGCGTCCCATCCACCATGCTCACTCCTGAGACCTCTTAGGACGCGAGTGCGCACATCTCCTACGCTCAAATACACGTCAAGGAGGGAACCTCGGGGGCAGCCCCACCTCATGACATCAGTACCTCCAGGTATATCTAGCCTCCGCCTCCGCTACCACATTGAGTTAGCAAAGACTTTGCTTTGCTACTCTGACTGCTCTAAGCTGCATGCTTAGATGCCGCTTTCACTCTCTAAGGGCCTCGCTCCAGCAAGAAGCTCTAGATACCCGCTCCGTGGGGGTCTCTCGCATCCAGCTTCTCTTCGGGGCTTCTTACTAACTAAGACAACCGTTCCTCAGGAGTCTTTCTCTCTATTCTACTTTCAGGATATTGGACTTTGGGCACTCGCTCCTCGAGGTCCTATCTACCTTTATATCCTGCACCACAGACCTTCGGTCCCACCATTCTACCACCAGGAAGAAGCCTTCATTCTGTAAGTACCTCTACAATCCGGCGCTCCAACTCCACCCATCAGCCGTGGCGTTACCCGCACTAGGGGCTCCTGCCTATCGTGGACATCTGGGTGAGACTACACTTCTGAGCCTGTTGAACGTACTGGCACTTCATGAATCAGTGCCTTACCTTCCTGCTTTCACCATCTATCTACAGCAGTACAATAAAGACTCTATCCATACTGTGCCTGCTATCGGTGTAGGCCCATTGCAGTGGTTCCCCAAGGGGCTCCTCCCCGTGGGTGGAGTCATCTCCACTGCGACCAAGGGTCCACAAGGCCACAAACACAACAGGAAGGGGTGGGAAGATCAGGCTAGGGGGAAGGGAAGGTCTCTCACAGGCCGCTCCGATTTCAGAGTGGCCTGGGACAAAATGGGGGAAGGCAGTGAGGCTCGGCACACGAAAGGTGCACAATTGTGCACCCCCTTGTGTGCATCGACCCCCGATTTTATAACACACGGGGGATCCCCCCCAAGACTTTCCAAAAGTCCCTGGTGGTCCAGCGGGGGTCCGGAGCAATCTCCTGCACTCGGGCCGTCAGCTGCCAGCATTCAAAATGGCACCAATAGCTTTGCCCTTACGATGTCACAGGGGCTACCGGTGCCATTGGTCAGCCCCTGTCACATGGTAGGAGCACAAGATGGCGCCGACCATCCATTGCTCCTACCATGTGACAGGGGTTGACCAATGGCACCGGGAGCCCCTGTGACATCGTAAGGGCAAGGCTATCGGCGCCATTTTGAGTCGTAGCAGGCCCGACACCCCAACACCACAGAGGGAGAAATCGCACGCAAGACCCCGCTGGACCATTTAGTAAGTCTTGGGGAGGGATCGGGATGGTGGGGGGTTGTAAGAAAGTAAATGTGGAGGGTTGGGGTGTGTGTTTGTTTTTTTTTTTAATAAATGTGCCCCCCCCCCCCTCCACTAACCTGAAAAACGGATTTTCCCCGAAGCTCGAGGAAAATCCGTTTCGTGGTTCAGGCCCCCCCCGAACCACTGATATTCAGCATATCGCAAATATCTGCCACCATTCACCCTCTCCCTTCCAAAAATATTCTGGGTGACTTACACACTTCATAAATAATGAATTGTGGGGAATGACTAGATAAATTGTCACTGCTAAAGTTTTTTACTTTACATGTGTTAAACTGAAGTAACATTTAAATTAGATTGTTTAGGTTAGTTTTTGGATGGGAAGATAGTTATGAATTTTGGAAAAATACCATGAGCCAAGAGGAAAACTAGATGATATTCTGAGCAAGAAACAGAGAACTGTATCCTGGAGGTTTTGTATTCTTGCAGGATTCAAATCCATGAATCGGGGCATAAATTCTCAGAGTATTTCCCCACCACCACCACCACCACCACCTTCACTATCATCCTCCTCTAATCCTGTTCCCCTGCGGATTCTCTTCCTGATCCTATTCCACTGCCTTCCACCCTCACCCCATCACCCCATCACCCCCTCCTCAAAAAATACATACTTTGGTCTTTCACCCACCTTCTAGTTCTCACAATCAACCAGCTATCATGGGTGATAGGTTTGGCAAATTCTTGTTGATGCCAACTCAACTTTGGTCCTATCCCCTCACCCTTTTCTTCATGCCCTCCCCTCCTTATCAGGTCTGCCTTCTACACTTACAAAGGCTTTACTAACACCAGCTGTCTCATCCACTGCCCAGGATATAGGTAAATGAGATGGAAGCACCGTATTCTCAAGCTCATGTGGGTAGCAGAAGAATGGCCTGAGACAGCTACTGCTCCTTCAGCAGCAAGAAATTTTGGTAGGGAAAAAAGTAGTGCCCATATCACCATGATTCTGAAGAAGCTGCATCGGCTTCCTGTTCAAAGCAGGATGACTTTTCTTTTCTTCAAATATCTTTATTGAAGCATGGTAATACTTTGCAACAAAATTAGTAAATACAACCAAGAATACGCCTCCAACTTTTTTCCCCATTTTGTTGAAAACCTCCCATCCCCCCAAACCCCCCCCCCAGCCCCCTCCTTACAGAGAACCGCAGAGATAAATATGTGAAAATCAGGTATAGTCAATCACCTTGTATGATCATAAAACCAGCTGAAATCCAGCTTAGAATACCACTTCTGTAAGGCAGAATAGTTATGCCCAAACCCCAGTATGAATAGGAAGAAAAAGAAACTATTCCTTCAGTTCCTGAGCCCCGGGCAGCAGAGCCAAATCTTTGATGAGCTGTGGAAGAGTTTGATAATAACCATCCCAAATCTCCTGAAAAAGGCGTTTTTGCAGGGACTGAACCGCTTATACATGGACCCATATTCTAGTTGATATAGCTCAATCATTAGAGTGGCCCATAATGCCCGAGTAGGAGGATTATTGTCAATCTATCGCAGCAGTATGCACTTTTTTGGCAATCAAGCAGGTTTTAGACATAAAACCCCACGTTGCAGGAAGGAAAATTAGTTTCTTACCTGATAATTTTCGTTCCTGTAGTACCAAGGATCAGTCCAGGACACCTGGGTTGTGACTCCGCACCAGTAGATGGAGACAGACTAAAACTTGTGGGTGGAGCCATATATGCCCCTGTGCCAGTCACAGCCCCTCAGTCATACGGAATGTCAAAGTAGAACATAACCAGAGAACCAAACTAGCTAGTAACCACAAACAAAACGGGGAAGAACACCCCTTCTGGAAACAGACTCCCCAACCGAGAGAGCGAACAAGCGGAACAGAGTAAGTTAGAACAATGAGCGGACTCTCCATTACTTCAGCGCAGCACTGCGGGCGGGATCCTGGACTGATCCTTGGTACTACAGGAACGAAAATTATCAGGTAAGAAACTAATTTTCCTTTCCCTGTACGTACCAGGAACAGTCCAGGACACCTGGGATGTACCAGAGCAAACCTACTGAGGGTGGGAAGCAGAGAGTCCCGCTCGGAGTACCCTCTCTTCAAAACCCCCGGGATCTGTAGCCCTGACATCCAACCCGCAATGCCTGAACAAGGTATGCAACGACTTCCAGGTAGCTGCCCCGCAAATCTCTTGAGGCGACACCTGCGAAGCTTCTGCCCAAGACATTGCTTGAGATCGAGTCGAGTGAGCCCTCCGGCCCACAGGAAGTGGCTTTCCACGCATCAAGTAGGCCGAACCAATGGCCTCCCTGAGAC
This sequence comes from Rhinatrema bivittatum, assembly GCF_901001135.1. Taxonomy (NCBI): domain Eukaryota; kingdom Metazoa; phylum Chordata; class Amphibia; order Gymnophiona; family Rhinatrematidae; genus Rhinatrema; species Rhinatrema bivittatum. The sequence continues at coordinate 209,982 of NW_021820693.1, forward strand.
AATGGGCGATCGTAGTGCGAGACGCTGCGGCCCCTTTCCTTGGACCAGAGAACAGGACAAACAGATGACCCGTGATCCGAAACGGATTAGTGACCTCCAGATACCAAAGGAGGGATCTCCGCACGTCTAGCTTCCGTAAGTCCCTTGCTTCTGGAACGGAGGTCGCCCCACCCGCGAAAGCGGGCAGCTCCACCGATTGATTCACATGAAAAGACGACACAACTTTCGGAAGAAAGGAAGGAACCGTCCGCAGAGAAACACCGGAATCTGAAATACGCAAGAAAAGCTCCCTACAGGATAGGGCCTGTAGCTCGGAGACACGCCGCGCCGAGGCAATCGCCACCAAGAACGCCGTTTTTAAAGTGAGATCCTTAAGCGTTACGCGTTGCAAGGGCTCAAACGGTGCCGCACAGAGAGCGGAGAGAACCCAATTGAGGTTCCAAGCCGGACAAGGGAGCCGTATAGCTCCCCGAAGAAAACGAGAAACATCCGGGTGAAGCGCCAAGGACGCACCACGGACCTTACCTTGCCCATTCCTCAAGGACCACCCAGACACGGACATAAGCCAGAAACGTCGACTGTTTCCTGGAACGCAGCAACGTAGCCACCACCGCATCCGAGTAACCTTTACTCTTCAGGCGCCTCCTCTCAAAAACCATGCCGCGAGACAGAAGTGATCCGCATCTTCCAAACAGACGGGGCCCTGGCGGAGTAGGCCCGCCATTCCTTGGAGCCGAAGGGGCGCCGTTACTGCCAGCTGGACGAGGTCTGCGAGCCACGGCCGGCGCGGCCACTCCGGTGCCACCAAGAGCACCTTGGCCGGGTGCAACTCTATGCGCCACAGAATCTTGCCGATCACCGGCCACGGGGAAACACGTAGAGCCACACGTCCGTCGGCCAGGGAAGCACCAACGCATCGACGCCTTCTGCCCCCCGTTCTCGACGTCGGCTGTAAAATCGCGGAGCCTTCGCATTGTGCCATGTGGCCATCAGATCCAGGTGGGGCACACCCCACGTTTCGCAAATGAGAAGGAACGCTTCGTCCCCCAGCTCCCACTCTCCGGGATCTAGACGATGACGGCTGAGAAAATCCGCCTGAACGTTGTCGACTCCCGCAATGTGAGATGCTGCTATGTTCCTGAGATGCAGCTCCGACCAGGCCATCAAGCGTTGAGCCTCCTCCACCACCTGGGGGCTCCTCGTTCCGCCCTGGCGGTTGATGTAAGCCACGGTGGTCGCATTGTCCAACAACACCCGGACTGCCCTTCCCCGCAGCAACGGAAGGAAGTGTTGTAAGGCCAGACGGACCGCTCTGGTCTCTAGGCGATTGATAGACCCTTGGGTTTGCGACACCGATCATTGGCCTTGGGCCGAACTCCGTAGGCAGACCGCTCCCCAACCGGAGAGGCTGGCATCCGTGGTTACCACTGTCCAGTCGAGTGCCGGAAGGGAGACTCCAGAAAACAGATGACTGGGATCCAGCCACAAAAGCAGGCTGGACCTCGCGTGACCCGCTAGAGGAAGCGGAAGGTGGAAGTCCTCCGAGCCCGGCTTCCAGCGGGCCAGTAAAGAAGACTGTAATGGTCGCAGGTGAGCGAACGCCCAGGGGACCAGCGCCAGCGTGGAAGCCATAGATCCGAGGACCGTAAGGTAGTCGCAGACCCGCGGTCGACGGAGCGACAGTAAACGCTGTACCTGAGATAGCAGTTGGCATACCCGGTCGCGTGACAGGAACACCGTGCCTTGCTTCGTGTCGAACCCCGCTTCTAGATATTCAAAGGTCCGCGTGGGTGCCAGATGACTTTTGCTGAAGTTGACCACCCATCCTAGGGACTGCAGGAGATGGAGAACCCTGTCTACTGCCATTCGACACTGATTCCCGGACTTCGCCCGAAGCAGCCAATCGTCCAGATAAGGATGGACCAGGAGACCTTCCCGGCGCAACTGCGCTGCCACCACCACCATCACCTTCGTGAATGTACGGGGAGCCGTTGCGAGCCCCAACGGGAGCGCCCGGAACTGGTAAAGCCGTCCTAGAATGCAGAACCTGAGGAAGCGTTGGCACGCCGGCTGAACGCCTATGTGAAGATACGCCTCCGTGAGATCCAGGGAGGCCAGGAACTCGCCGGTCCTACCGCGGCGATGACCGACCAAATCGTCTCCATTTTGAAGTGAGGAACGCGCAGGCATCGGTTTACCCCTTTGAGATCCAGGATTGGTCTGGACGAGCCGTCTTTCTTTGGGACGATGAAGTAAATGGAGTAACGGCCTCTGCCGTGTTGGCTGACCGGGACGGGGGAAATGGCTCCCAATGCTTCTAAGCGTCGAATGGTGCCTAGCACCGCCGCCCTCTTCTCGGGGGCCTTGCAGGGCGAGACAAGGAACTTGTCCGCTGGAGTGCGAGCAAAATCTAACGCGTAGCCGTATAATATTACGCTGAGGACCCACTGGTCCGACGTTACACCGGCCCATCTCCCGAAAAGACATCAACCACGCCCCGACGTTGGCAACGGAGTGCTGGGGCTGCGGCGGGAGATGGGCCGACCACTCTTCATTGTGACGACTTGGGCCCCGTATCGCCAGGGGGCCTCCTTGCCTCCCGAAGCGCTTTCCCCGAAAGGACTGCTGCTGCCACTGCGGAGTACGGGAGGAAGCAGACCTATATGCGTGCCCGGACGACCGTTGAGGACGCGACTTCCTGGGACCCCGAAAGCGGGACCTAGCCGAAAAAGAGACCGCGCCCTGGATCTATCCTCGGGCAGCCGAAAGCCCTGTTTTCCCCCAGGGAAACCATCAAGTCATCTAACTCCTTGCCAAACAGCAACTTGCCTTTGAACGGTAGCGCCCCGAGGTGAGCCTTGGAGGAGCCGTCTGCCGCCCAGTTGCGTAGCCACAGGAGTCTGCGCCGAAACAGCAGCCACCATGGATCTCGCCGAAGTGCGCAGCAGATCGAGGAGCGCATCTGCGCCATATGGTATTGCTGCTTCCAACCTATCCGCCTGCGCTGCCTCGCCAGCAGAAAAATCCGCATTGGCCTGGAGAACTTGGGCCCAGCGCAAGCTAGCTCTCATAGCGAAATTCGTACGGATGGCGGCTCGAATACCCAGCGCGGACACCTCAAAAATCTTCTTAAGTTGCACTTCCAGCTTCGTGTCCTGAAGAGTCCTGAAGATCTCTGAGGGCTGTCGCACCTGTGACTGGAATAGTGGATCTCTTTGTTACCGCAGAGACCGCCAAATCCACCTTGGGGAGCTTAAGAAGGTCCAGCGCCTCCTCCGGGAGCGGGTAAAGCTTGTCCATGGCTTTGCTGACCTTCAGACCCAATTCTGGGGTGTCCCATTCCCGGAACAGGATGTCCGTGGAAGAAAAATGAAACGGAAAAACCACTGCAGGGCCCGTGAGGCCTAACAGGACCGGATCCATGTTCGCCTCCTGCCGAACCGCTACCGGAGGTGCTTCTATTCCCAATTCCTGGAGGATGGCCGGAACTAGGGGAGGCAGTCCCTCCCTGCGGAAAAGCCGGACCACCTTGGGATCGTCTTCCTCCACTGAAAGCCTAAACTGGCCTAAACCAAAAGAAAAACCAACCCTGACGGAGTACCAGAATCAGGGCAGGGAGGAGCTGTGACCGGACCTGCACCACCTACTGGAGACAGAGTAAGACTGAGGGGCTGTGACTGGCACAGGGGCATATATGGCTCCGCCCACAAGTTTTAGTCTGTCTCCATCTACTGGTGCGGAGTCACAACCCAGGTGTCCTGGACTGATCCTGGTACGTACAGGGAATGAAGTTTAAACATTTTTTCCTTTGTCTTAAATGTCTGTTTTAATTGGGTCCCAATTCTCTGATTGATTTATTAATTTGCTATAAACCGTCCACAGTCTTAGGATCTTCACAACAAACCTTGTGACCTGTTCCTTCAGTTGGCTCTATTAAATTGATTACTGCAAGCAGAGAGCCTTTATCAATTTTCCCTGGGCTTATGGAATTCCATTCCACTGAAGACATATCGAGCAACCAACTATTCAGCATTCAGAAAAAAATATTAAAACATAACTATTTGAGCAGGCTTTTGGTTAGGTTTACTGGAGAAGGAGTTTTATTGGATTTACTAACCTTTTGGTGGGCTACTGATCCTAGTTGATTGGTTGGTGATTTTTTTTAGTGCATATTCATTGTGCATGTCCTGAAAACTTGACTGGCTGTGGGGTCATCAGGGCAAGTTGTGGAAGCTCTAGTATACATGCAGCTTGCAGCCAAATTATTTTAAGGAGGTACTAAAACTGACTGGCATGCTGGCATATTGACCCTGGAAATACACAAATTCACCTCCTGCCCATGCTGGGCCCAGAGTGCACTATCACTATATCATTTCCCAGGTGCTGGGTAGCATCCATTGTCACAGTGCAGAGCCAAAATCAGACCAGTGTCTCCTTAAGCCTGAAAAATGTTGAATCAAGGTTTGAACATATTTAATGAAGTGCAATTCAAGAAAGTTCTTGCTGAATTTAAGGTCTGTAATGAAGCCTGCACTTATCTCTTCTCCCTTACCCAGCCCTCATGACATCACTTTGAAACAAATAGTTATTTTGGAATTTTTTATTATCTGTTTCAAGGTTACCTTAGCTTACATCATCTTTCTATGTACTTGATTGTTATGGAAATTTTTTAATGACTTGCACTTAAACTTTGTTCCCCTCTCATCTCTAGGAGTTGGTGTGGATGATATGTTCATCATGATCTCCTGCTGGCAACAGACTAAAGTAAAAAGCACAGTTAAAGACCGGATGGCTGATACCTATGCCGAGGCAGCAGTGAATATAACAATTACCACTCTGACCACTGTTTTGGCCTTCTATATAGGGATTATGACTCCTTTTCAGTCAGTAAGGTCCTTTTGCATCTACACTGGCACTGCTATCCTCTTTTGCTATTTGTACAACATCACATGCTTTGGGGCTGTTCTGGCTCTAAATGGCAAACGAGAAGAAGACAACAGACATTGGCTGACTTGCAAAAAAGTGAAGGAAGTTACTCAACCTGAACGGTCCTCTGCTTATAACATGTGCTGTGTGGGAGGAGCTTTCGATAAGACAACTGGTGCAGAAGAAGAGCATCCAATGACCATATTCTTTAACAAGTATTATGGTCCTTTTCTTACAAACAACTGGACCAAAGCATTTGCAGTGCTGTTGTATGCTGGATACTTGGCTGGTAGTATTTATGGTTGTTTTCAGATGCAGGAAGGGATAGATCTTCGAAATCTGGCCACTGATAATTCTTATGTTGTTCCATTTTATGATAGTGAAAAGTTATATTTTTCAGAGTATGGTCCCAGAGTCATGGTCACTGTTACTGAAGAATTATCCTACTGGAATTCATCTGTCCGTAATGAAATTGAAAACTGTATAGAGTCATTAGAAAATAATTTGTATGTTAACAGACACTTCTCAGAATCCTGGCTGAGAGTATATGAGATGTTGTCCAAAAACCTCAATATAAGTATAAATAATGCAGGTACTTTTAATAAAAATCTAAATATACTATTTAATTTGTTTCCAGATTTTAAGCAGGACATTGCTTTTGCAAATAATAATACAATAAATGCATCACGTTTCTTCATCCAGACAGTAAATGTTACGACTGCAATTGATGAGAAGGCTGTGTTAAATCAATTAAGAGAAGAAGCAAAGAACTGTAAAATTCCAATTGTAATATATCACCCAGCATTTATATTCTTTGACCAGTATGTTGTAATAGTTGAGAATACCATTGAAAATGTTATAATTGCAACTGGAGTGATGCTGGTAATCTCTCTGTTATTAATTCCCAATCCACTATGCTCCTTGTGGGTGACATTTGCAATCGCTTCTATCATAGTTGGTGTTTCAGGTTTTATGGCTTACTGGAGTGTCAGTCTAGATTCCATATCTATGATTAACCTTGTCATTTGTATAGGATTTTCAGTGGATTTTTCAGCCCACATTTCCTATGCATGTATTTCTAGTAAGAAATCTAGTGCAAATGAAAAAGTAATTGATGCATTACACATTCTTGGCTACCCAATTGTGCAAGGTGCTCTCTCCACAATATTAGGAATCGTTGCCTTGTCTGCAGCAGAAAGTTATATCTTCAGAACCTTTTTCAAGATAATGTTTCTTGTAATATCATTTGGTGCTCTTCATGGACTGATTTTTATCCCAGTGTTTTTAACCTTTTTTGGAATCTAACAAATCGTGCTGCAGTATAGAGGAAAATAATAGTAGTAGCTCCAGAAAAAGCCCAAATGTTTTGAAATGTGAAAACCAAGTTGAGGATATAAGTGTTCAGTCCTTACCAGGGATCGTCACAGCATTTCCAAGCGTTATCCATATACCTGCTGGAAACCGGTACACTGTTTTTAGTTACACATCCCAAAATGGACAAGGTAATTTTATTCCTTCGGCTCTTGAACCACATAGTGGCAGTAATAACTTACACCTTCGAACTAATTCAGCAATAGGTTACAAAAAGCAAAGGGAGGGTCACGTGATGTGGATAGACTGAGCAAGACGTGTCTAGCTCGGCTCTGGATGCCCGCGGCCTAAAAAACGGTCAAAATACCCACTCGCAGCTCTATCGAAGTGACTAAGTGGATTCCTGTAGTGCCTGCATATGTCGATTGTCAATTATATGCAGAAAACTCCTCCATTGAAGACGATTCGGGGGAGCCGAAAGGAGAAGGAAAAAATTAAAGCAGGAAGGGACAAGAGGGTGACCGGAACCCTACCGACTAAAGATCCCCCTTTACAGGAGCAGTCTAGCAACGATCAACTTCTGGGCGAATCGTCATTGCTAAACTTCTCAACTTTGCCCAAAAAGCAAAAATCTCTCAAGCGGCACGAAACAATCAAGAAGTTTTCTACAATACGCATAAAATTAGAATATTGCAGGATTATTCTACAACGGTGGTGACACGCAGAAAAGCTTTCTCTCCAACTTGCTCTACTCTTCATCAGAAGAAAATCAAATTTGCACTGAGCTATCCCGTGAAATTGCGCATCTGGCATGAAGGGCAAGTATGACTGTTTGAGGAGCCTAAAGCAGCGCAGGAATTCATTGCAACCCACTACAGTCACTGACAAATTAACCTTCAGGACATAACCCACATCTTTTTCAATGGATGTGACTTCTCGTACCTCACACGCCAGTGTAAACCACCTGGTATCAGCGGTCAGAGCGGTGCTTGTTTCTGCTGAGAGAGGGGATAATATTATAAGTAATACCGTTTCTCCCTCCCGTTTTAAACATGTGTAAACACTTGGACTGCTGCATAATTCCAACGCAAGGCTGGGGGTATTATAAGCCTTCAACATTTGGCACCCCGGTTTTCCCTCTAAGAATGTATGCAGGCTCAAATGAAAGTCTAGAGCCTCAATTGGTAAGGCAAATCATGCATAACGAGGGTCTACCGTGGGTGGCTGGTATGCGGGGCAAAAAGCAAACTTTACAGTTGAATATGTTACCGTTGTGAATGCTAAGTTTATGGTTATAAACTCATGTTATCTTATATGTGAAATACCTTCTTTACAGGTTCTAAGCTAGAGGTTAATACACAGTTCAAAGATAGGTGGCATGGCATCCAACCACGGAATACACGTGATTTGCTTCCCATAAAGGGACTTATTCTATAAGAACTAATGAATAAAGGGGAAAAGGAATATAGGGGTGAGAATTGGGCAGGTGGGAAGGGAAAAATGGAATGCGCAGAACGACTGGGATTGGGACAAAGGGTGGGTGTGGGGGATTGTCACATGGACTGCATTGTTGCACCGGGCAAGGGATCGGATGTCACTTGGGTACATCTCTATGGTACTGGATGGTGCACGGGGAACCAGAAGAGCTATTATGGATGACAATTAGTACAGGAGGTCGGGTTAGGCTGGGAGCCTGCCTCCGCTTCACTTTCCTTTTTACCATTTTTCACATCTGCTTCAAATATGGTTGGGACGGTAAATGGGGGGTAAATTCTGCTTAATTTCATGGAACGTGGATGGTATAGGGTCCCCAATTAAACAAAAAAAATCTTCCATCAATTGCGCCGCTTAAAGGCCAGCATAGCCTGTATACAGGAAACGCATCTGACGGCAATTGAGAGCGCAAAACTGCGTAGGGAATGGGCTTCTGCATGCTACTTCTCACCAGCTAATGGCAAAAAAGGGGGCGTAGCAATATTGGTAAATAAAAACACTCCTCTCACTGTAACCAGAGAGATACATGATGCTGATGGGAGATATATCATTATAGTGGGCACTCTGGCAGATAAACTGATCACCCTATGCAATGTCTATGCACCCAACACTCCAGACCCGCCCTTTTTTACAAATTTAATCAATGTCTTGCTAACAAATATTCAGGGAGACCTACTAATCGCAGGGGACATGGACAGTGTTCTTGATGCCCAGTTGGACAAATCCCATATTCCAAAGGGTTTCCACTCAAAACAGACCGTGGGAGTGGGTCTGTTGTGCAAGAGTTTAAGGCTTTTAGATCCCTGGTGCATATTACACCCAGATGTTCGTGATTATACTCACGTGTCAAGGGCATAAATATTATATCCAGGATTGACTACATACTCTTGGCAGAGCATATGTTTGCCAAAGTAGCAGCAGCGGATATGGGGGCCATTGCTATCGCTGACCATGCCCCAATTTGGGTGGATGTTTGGTTCACAGATGAAAGAAATCATAGGAAACCATGGCGGCTTCCGGGGCACCTTTATAATGACACGGACTTCCACCAGTTCTTCAAGTGAAATGGGATAGTATGCTGAGCATAATAGAGAACACATTGATAATCCTTTACTATACTGGGAAAATAGCAAAGTAGTACTTTGGGGAGAAATAATAGCCTACACCATACGAAAGAGTAAACAACTCAATGCGTCCATTTTACTCTTAGAATCCAAACTCCAGAGAGCAAAGAAAGATTTGGCGGGAAACCATAATCCTGTACACAGGGAAACTTATACTGCATGTCTTTAATGCGCTCAATACACACTTACATGAGAGGGCCCAAAGATCCATGGCCGCTTCTGACCACTACTTCTTTAGGTACGGCAATAAATCTAGTAAACTTTTGGCAAGATTAGTGGCGATAAAAAGAAAAAAAAATTACATAAGTTGTCTACGAACAGATGCAGGTCTACAAGTTACGACGGCATCAGAAATCCTTGAAACACTTAGGAAATTCTATGAGGGGCTTTATAGAGAAGACAGAGTAGGGGGTGCGGAGGAGGAAGATTTATTCTTCCAGGATCTAAAAATACCAAAGTTATCCCCTACCCAGCAGGAATTCTTAATCAAACCTATCATGGACAGGGAATTACAAGAGGTAATAAAAACCGGGAAAAGCCATAAGTCATCTGGCCCCGATGGGTTTCCGGCGGAATACTATAAGAATCTCCAGACACGAGTTACTACATCGGTAGTAAAATTTTTCAACTATGCGTGGCAGGAAGGGGGTTTCCCACAGACTTTCAACAAAGCCTTTATCACTGTTTTACCAAAGCCCAGTAAGGATCCTCTTCAAGCCGCATCTTACAGACCCATATCACTCTTAAACTATGACTTAAAACTCTACGCACGGATTCTAGCACTCAGATTAAATGCAGTTCTGCCTTCCATAATATCACCCTCTCAAGTAGGCTTTGTAGGGGGACGGAATGCTGGAACCCATGTCCTTCGCTTACTTACGACTATTGAGACCTCGCGCCGCCAGCAAAGGCAGATAATGGCGGTGGGATTTGACTCGAAGAAGGCCTTCGACAGAGTTTTCTGGGAATATATGTTTTCAGCTATGTCGCGTTTTGGTATCCCGAGTCAGCTCATCAAGGCCATCACTCTTCTATATAATAATCCCATTTCACATATTTCAGCTAATGATGCAATCTCTGGCGAAATCCATATCCAAAGAGGGGTGAGACAGGGATGCCCCTTATCTCCCATTTTGTATATTATTTCGCTTGCTCCCCTATTAAGAAGACTAATGGCCTCACCGGATTTACAGGGGGTGACTTTTAAAGGAGTGGATTTTAGAGTCACAGCTTTTGCAGATGATTTTAGTGATATTAAGTAACCCAATAACAGCGCTCCCACATGTACTCCAGATACAAAGGGAGTTTGGAAAGTTTGCTGAATTAAAAATTAATGTAGAAAAATCGGAGGCATTAGATGTACTGGGTACTCTTCATACAACTTGGCCTGGGATTTTTCCATTAAAGTGGGTGGGGAATTCCTTAAAATACTTGGGAATTCATATTCCGACAGACCCCGGAAAGTTGTATTCCTTAAATGTTACACCTTTAAAGAACAAATTATTGAACAAATTACAATCCTGGAAAACTTTACCTCTTTCATTATCTGGAAAGATTCTATTGGTAAAAATGATGGAAATTTCCAAATGGTTATATTTATTTGCTATGTTACCAGTATGGCTGAAGAAACAGGATGTGGCCGATATCCACACTGCGTTCCAAAAGTTTTTATGGAGAGGTAAACGTCCTGAATTCCCTTGTCAGTTCTTATGAGATCTAGACAAGAAGGGGGTCTGGGATGCCCAGATTTACGAACGTATAATTACGCCAGTTTACTTAGGCATATCAGAGACTGGATCTATCATACGAACTATTGTTCACCTGTTTTGCATTATGATACTTTGGTTATCACCCTTTTCAGCCAGTGCAGTGTTGCAATCCCCGGCTACATTGCTGCCTACAGCCATTACTTCCAGTGTGATTGTCTTTCCCTTTCGAATGGTATGGAAACGCTTATGCAAGTTATTAAAAGTCGATCCACAGTTTACGGTCTGTCTACCTATACAGGGCTGCCCATTATTCCTCCCAGGTATGCAACAACTGCCCTTTAAAAGATGAGCACAGCAAGGGCTTTTCAACGTCTCGCAAGTCCTAAACATGACCATATGCCCGATCACACCTTTTAGTTTTCAGGAATTGCAGAAGTACCATCTTCGACACACAGATTTTTATTGTTATCTACAATTGCGACATTACATTACGGATCAACTGCTGGTTAACTCCCAATTCATGCCCTCTCAGAAGCTTTCGACCATCATACAGGGCCAGGATGGCAAGCGCTCTCTGCTCCCAATATTACTCCGAGTTGCTAGCTATCATTCACCCTCAGGAAGCAGACACTGCGGTTCAAAAATGGAATAGATGGCTTCCTCAGAAGATCACACAGGCTGAGTTTTTACACTGCCTTAAGATCATTCCTAGCCTTGTTGAAAATGTAGTTCTACGAGACAAGTTATATCAATTTTATTACCAGGCATTTTATTCACAGAGCACTGCTTTTCATATGGGAGTAATACCGAATAAATCATGTACCAGATGCGCGGGCGCTGACCCCAACTTCTACCATGCAATCTGGTTGTGCCCTGCCGTTCAGAGTCTATGGAGCTATATGCAAACGATAGTGATGTCCATGTGGGGTATATCTTTGTCTTTGAATCCCAGGATTTGGCTCTTTGGGCTGGTAAACGACGCTAGTCATACTTTGGATTGTTATCAAGTGCAACCTTTCCAAAAATTACTGCTGGTGGCGAGAGTCTCTATCTTAGCCCTGTGGACAGAGCCTCAACTGAATTACCAGACCATATGGAAAAAAATCCTGAATTGGCCACTCCACATGGAATATCAGACGGCAGGGCAGCGAACTACAAAATATAAAGAGCGGACTGCACGCATCTGGGAGACACGTCCAGTTGCTTCCCAAGGAGTCCCGAGATTACCTTCCAAGTCTGGACTTTAAAAAGTCATAATCAAGGCATGATGGATTGGTGTAAAGGTAAATTTCACTCGGTACTAATTATATTACTTTTATGTTAAAGGGACAACAATGGGTGCACCTGGAGAGTCATCATTGATCTTCAATGCTCCCCCCTCCCCTCATTGTTTCACCATCATTGTTCACCATCTCTGTTTTTGGTATTGGCAGCTGAAAATGTCATACCTGGTGTGTTTTAGTGCCTTAAAATATGTTCGAACAATTTCTGTACCCCTTTGCTCCTTTCAGCACACATCAGTAAAACAAGTGCAAGGGGTACTTCCATTCTATTCCAGGAAATCGAGTGTCTCCTTTATGCAAAGATGTTTCTAATGCTCTGTAAGTAACTCCCTTTAGTGCACCCTAGTCCAGTCTAGTCTAGTCCCGACTATTTAGCTGAGTCTAGGAGTCAGGTAGTATATTTTGTGGCCATGTGACAGGGGAAAGGCGGGGGAGTGGGGGGGTTTGACCTCAGGTCGACAATAGGCCAACCTCAGGTTGGAGAGGGTGGGGGACTTCGGGCAAGGGTTGGTGGGTTATAAAATAAAATCCTAACCAAGGTAATCGAGGCTTCGTTGGTCTGACAGGAAATATCACACATAAAAAATCGGAAACAGAGGTCAGGAGGCTATGTATAGTGTCTTCAATGACTTATATTGGTTATATTTATATATAGGTTTCAACTTTGTTACACTCTTTGCTCTCTAGAATCATTGTGTTTTTGCGTAATGTTTATTGATGTCCAATGTCTTGTTTTCTGTATATGATTACTTGGTTAATAAAGATACTCCAAACAAAAAAAGCAAATGGAACAGCAATGTTATCAAAACAATATAGATCCAGATTGCCCTTAATTGTTTTCTAATATGCTAATTAAAATATGGTTGCAAACTGCAGCTAGATTTGAAATTGGACATAATATGAGCACAGATCACTGGTTTTGGTACTTGAGATGTATCATTATGCTCCAATTTAGGCAGTTTATGCTCTACTGGAAGTAATTTATGCTCCAGGTAAATGTATTTTGCTGCTATAGAATATTTGAATTTTGTTCAGTTACTACTAGAACATAAACTTGATGTATAGTATTTTCAGAAATATCAGGTCCAAAACCTACAGATATATTTTATATTTTCCTTTAGAGATATTAAAGTATTTATATTAGAAGTTTCATGTCATCCATCAGAGGGTTCCCTCAGAAATTACTTATTTTTACAAAATTTGCCTTCATTTTTTCTACAGATCAATGAAGTCTATTTTGCTTAAATTAGAGAATTATAGTTGTGACCCACAACTCATCTTGGTGAGATGGCAGCTCTCATGTTCCAGGGAATGGACTGACAATTCCCATTGAATGACGCCTGTCCACCATCGGGAAATAGGAAGCTAAGCACATGATAGGAATGTGAGTACATTTTGGGAAAAGGAAATGGCTTGAAGAGCAGTAACAAAGGAAGGTGGGTCCTTCTTGGCAATCTTCACACACTCCCCCCTTTCAAAAAGGCACAGTCACACACAGAATGAATGTAACAAAATGTTACATAAATAAATAAATGTTACATAAATCACAAAATGCTTTGTATGGTACCTCGTCATACTTCAGGTTAACATACTATGTTAAAGTTCCTATCATTTTTCTTCTTGTTCCTAGTTATACGCCTCCTTGTTTTATTGTAACTGTTATGTTATTTTAGCACCTATTATTTATTTCGTTCAATGTTTCCGTTTATCACCCCACTGTTTATTGTAAACCGGCATGATGTGATACCCTCACAAATGCTGGTATAGAAAAAACTAAAATAAATAAATAAATATCAACAATATTGACCAACCTGAACCTAAACAGTGTCTAAACATACACGCCAGCCCTTCCCCCCAGTCTCGGGGCCATCTACCACCAGGTCCCAGCAGTAACACTGCCTGCAGCCCACCAAGGCTTCAGACGCTGCTCTAGTGGGGCCCCCCACCACATTCCAGGCCCTTTCTGTCAAATCCCAAAAGGAAAGGCGCGGCAGCATGATGACCTGACTGTACTTTGCGTAGTAGTCGCCAGCTAAAATGTATGTGTGAGAATGACTTGAAGCTTGACTGGGTGTGTGTGTTTGTGTGTATATGAGGGAGCCAGTGAGAGTGAGAGCATGTGTGTGTATGAGAGAATCCAGGGGAGTAAGAGCTTGTGTTGGGGGGGGGTGGTGGAGAGGGTCTTAGAGCCCCAGAGTGTGCCTGTGAGAGAGCATGTAGGTGTGTATAAGAGCATGTGTGTGTGTGTATGTGACAGTGTATGTGAGAGAAAATGGACTTGCGAGTATGTGAGAGAGAGAGAGGATAAAGTTTGTGCGGCCTCTCCCCCCCCCCCCCCCCCCCCCCAACTCCCTAAACCTCGACAATCTCAGGGTGACTGGAAATCAAGAGTTCCAAGGTATGGACAGCAGTGACTTTTTTAAATCCTTATTTGTTTTAATTATTGGGTGTTATTTGATATATGTGCTGTTTTGACATATTTTATTTGACATATTTAAAAAATGTATATGATTTTAATTAATAGAAGTTATTTATCAGTAGTTTTAAAATATTATTTTATTAGTATGGTTTTACTATTATAATTGATGCTTTATGTTTCTTGAATTTATTTGTTTTAGTGAGGAATGGTGGTTCTGTGTATCCATTGTTACATAAAGTGTATGGATGCTTGGGGTTTCCATTTCAGTTTTTGTTTAATTTGTGATCCTTTATTCTGTATTTGGTGAGGGTTTGTCTCTGCTCTGTGCGTGTGACCAAAATGAGAGATTCTGCTAGCATGTAGTGTCTGTGTAGGGATTACAGGTACAAAATTACATAAGAACATAAGAAAATGCCATACTGGGTCAGACCAAAGGTCCATCAAGCCCAGCATCCTGTTTCCAACAGTGGACAATCCAGGCCATAAGAACCTGGCAAGTACCTAAAAACTAAGTCTATTCCATGTTACCTTTGCTAATGGAGGTGGCTATTCTCTAAGTGAACTTAATAGCAGGTAATGGACTTCTCCAATAACTTATCCAATCCTTTTTTAAACACAGCTATACTAACTGCACTAACCACATCCTCTGGCAACAAATTCCAGAGTTTAATTGTGCATTGAGTAAAAAAGAACTTTCTCTGATTAGTTTTAAATGTGCCCCATGCTAACTTCATGGAGTGCCCCCTAGTCTTTCTACTATCCGAAAGAGTAAATAACTGATTCACATCTACCCATTCTAGACCTCTCATGATTTTAAACATCTCTATCATATCCCCCCTCAGTCGTCTCTTCTCCAAGCTGAAAAGTCCTAACCTCTATAGTCTTTCCTCATAGGGGAGCTGTTCCATTCCCCTTATCATTATGGTAGCCCTTCTCTGTACCTTCTCCATCGCAATTATATCTTTTTTGAGATGCGATGACCAGAATTGTACACAGTATTCAAGGTGCGGTCTCACCATGGAGCGATCCCTGTAGGGATAGGGAAATACCTATAGTACTTGAATGTAATCTGCTTTGATGTACATTTTGAAGTGCTGAAAAGCAAAATGTAAAAATCTAAAATAAATAAAAAAAATAAATCTATAGCAATTGGGTTTGTTTTGTTTCCCCAGTAGGTGGAGTATTGGTATTCAGGGACCCAGTGTAATATTTACCTGTGTTTTTTCACAGGTAGGGTTCTTGTTGTTTGAATCCTTTGTATTACCTGTTATGTTATCATAGGTTTGCTGTATACATCTTGAGAATCTTTTTTGCGGGGTTCATATTAGTTCACAACATGTCTGGCAGTTGAAGGTGTTTGTGCTCCTATTACTATGAGATGACTCCAGAATTTGAAAATATTTGTTTTGTTTGATGAGCTGTAAGGGAAATATCCAAGCTCCATTGTTTGGGGGAATTTCCGTGGATGCCCAGTGCATTACAGAACTGGAGGTGCAGGATTTATATTGACATTCTGTTCCTTCCTGTATACATTCCATTCTTCACTCTCATAGCCATACAGAATTAGTTGAATGAGGCTATCAAATAATTTTTATAGTTTTACTAGAAGTGTGAAACGAGACAGATTTTTAAAATTACGCATAAGACCTTTTGGACTTTCTTATTGAGACTTTATAGAGCCAATCGTAAAGCAGGGGGTCTTGCTATGGAGGAAGGTGTGATGAGGAAATGTCATTTTGGCTGGAACCCCCCCCCCCCCCCCCCAAATTATTCTGTCTAGAGATGCCTCTGATTTTCTGTGACCTTAAGCATTAGTACAAGAAGGATGAGAGGGGGGGGCGCTGGAGAGGCACACAAATGCATTGGCTCCCGGGTGCCGGGGACCACACCTTGCTTCCAAAGAGGCTGATAACTCAATTTGGGTCTCCGCTCCACATCAGGCCATCCAAAACTCATGCCCGACATTATATTCATCAAGATGCCCAAATCCTTTCTCTCTGCCACTATGAATTTGTGACAAGTCTATACCTCTACATGAATCAAAATGGTTTCCAGTAATCGCCGCCTCCTTAACTGCTCCATCATGACCTGCAGCAATTGTTTCCAGCATATTTCTCAGATACCGAATCACTCAATTCATCTGTTCTTGGCTACCACGCCCATATTTGCCTTATGAACAAATAAGAGGCCTCCTCTGAGCCCAGTGTAGGAAAAGAAATGGTCCATGACCCATGCACAGGCACACCCTTGGCCACTAGATCCTCCAGCAACCCTAAAAGAAAACATAAACAGACAGAATTATGCATCAAAAACTGGAGGTGCCCCCATTCCCAGACAAATGTAGACTGCAAAAGTCCCTGGTCACCATTGGCCAAAACTCCAAATCTCCTCATCGGACACACCCGCTTCTGCCACATTAGTAGCTGTTCCCATCTGAAAAGAATGCATCCCATAGGTCTCCACATTCCAAACCATTGCTTGCTTGAGCATCTTGTCAAACTGATAACGAATTACCAGAGACTCATATCTATCCACCAAGAATTGCCTCTTATCTACTGACCATGAACCCTCAAAAGCACATGCGTTATCCACTGAACATGCTGTCTTGTGTCTCAACTGATACAGTGTGACAACCTTCCCTTACCCCTCTGATTCATCTTCCACCAGTGAATACACAAATGAACAAACTTATCCGACACCAGGACATTCTCTTTTTAACAACTCTAATGATCCAGGCTGCGATTCTGATCCTACCACTAATTCCCCCACTCTCATGGCACCAAAAATTGCAAATGTGAACACCATCCTGAATAAAGAACTGCTTCATATGCTGACCAGCACACACTGGACAAATGCCTGATATGGTCACAAACTCCTCGTAACTTATCAGCCGCCACATATCCACCACCATGTCCCTCCCCTTTCCCAAACTCCCAATTTGTGCCTGATCGGAAAGCTGACCTCAGGATTACTCATATCCATCACCTTCTGAAAGAATGAAAACCCAACCACATGAGACCATACAGTTGTCAATGAGTATCCAGACTACTTTGCCTGCATGATGTACTTGTTACGGCTGTGGCTGCTGTGCTACCGCCTCACCACCAGGGGTCACTCTAGTGCTGGCTCTCCTGACAGGCCCAGTCCATCTCCTATGTCCACTCTATGCTCTGGGTGTGCCCTTATAACCCTGCCTGACAGTTGCCTCGGTGCTTCGGCATCGAGCTCACCTGGGCTCCCTGCTCTAGCCTGCCTTGCGCGGCCTTCGGGCCTTTCCTTGCCTTGCGCGGCCTTCGGGCCTATCCTTGCCTTGCCTTGCGCGGCCTTCGGGCCTTTCCTTGCCTTTCCTTGCCTTGCGCGGCCTTCGGGCCTTTCCTTGCCTTTCCTTGCCTTGCGCGGCCTTCGGGCCTATCCTTGCCTTGCCTTGCGCGGCCTTCGGGCCTTTCCTTGCCTTGCGCGGCCTTCGGGCCTATCCTTGCCTTGCCTTGCCTTGCCTTGCGCGGTCTTTGGGCCTTCTTCCTTGATTTCCATACTTGGCCTACGGGCCTTCTGTGTGTGTGTGGCCTACGGGCCTTCTGACCTGTCTTGCTCCGCTTATGGTGTGTGGCCTACGGGCCGTCTGTGTGTGTGTGGCCTACGGGCCTTCTGACCTGCCTTGCTCCGCTTATGGTGTGTGGCCTACGGGCCTTCTGTGTGTGTGTGGCCTACGGGCCTTCTGACCTGTCTTGCTCCGCTTATGGTGTGTGGCCTACGGGCCTTCTGTGTGTGTGTGGCCTACGGGCCTTCTGACCTGTCTTGCTCCGCTTATGGTGTGTGGCCTACGGGCCTTCTGTGTGTGTGTGGCCTACGGGCCTTCTGACCTGCCTTGCCCCGCTATTGGTGTGTGGCCTACGGGTCTTCTGTGTGTGTGTGTGTGGCCTACGGGCCTTCTGACCTGTCTTGCTCCGCTTATGGTGTGTGGCCTACGGGCCTTCTGTGTGTGTGTGGCCTACGGGCCTTCTGACCTGTCTTGCTCCGCTTATGGTGTGTGGCCTACGGGCCTTCTGTGTGTGTGTGTGGCCTACGGGCCTTCTGACCTGCCTTGCCCCGCTATTGGTGTGTGGCCTACGGGTCTTCTGTGTGTGTGTGTGTGGCCTACGGGCCTTCTGACCTGCCTTGCCCTGCTTACTGTGCCCTGACCCAGCCTGGACCCAGACACTGCTGACTGCCGCCTGCCCTGACCCAGCCTGTACTTAGACACTGCTACTTGCCGCCTGCCCTGACCCAGCCTGTACTTAGACACTGCTACTTGCCGCCTGCCCTGACCCAGCCTGAACCCAGACTCTGATACTTGCTGCCTGCCCTGACCCAGCCTGGAACCTGACACTGTTTCTAGCTTCCTGTCTCTCTCCACCTGGAGCCACCCTGCTGGGTGGTGTTCACGACTCCTGACCGGAGCCCAAGCGTAACAGTACTGAATAATGGCGAAATCCAAAACCAGTCTGCCTTCCCAACCATGCTCCCAAAAAAACCCCGGAAACAGCACCTCTGCCTTTATCATAGACTGCCTAAGTTTCTTTCTTTCTTTCTTTCTTTCTTTCTTTAAGTTTAGGACTTATAGCCCACTCTATCCATAGTTGTAGGTAAGTAACACAATAAAGTCCATAGTGCAGTGGAGGAGTAGCCTAGTGGTTAGAGCAGTGGGCTCCTTGTGATCGTGAGCAAGTCACTTTACCTTCTGTTGCTTCAGGTACAAAATTTGATTATAAGGCCTGTGGGGATAGGATAGTACCTGAATGTAATCCACTTTGAAGTGCCAAAAAGCAGAATATAAAAAAAATACTCAACTGCCGCAGGTATTCTAGAACCAGTGCTCCCAACTCATCCGTTGCAGGACAGCATGTCTCATTGTGAATGAGAAAGAGCATCAGCAATT
Organism: Rhinatrema bivittatum; assembly: GCF_901001135.1. NCBI lineage: Eukaryota > Metazoa > Chordata > Amphibia > Gymnophiona > Rhinatrematidae > Rhinatrema > Rhinatrema bivittatum. The sequence goes on from NW_021820693.1 coordinate 229,163, forward strand.
GAGTTCTCCACTCCACGAACATGTCTAGCCCTAGCTGTGATATTCCATTTCAAGCACAATAACACAAATTCCCTAAAAAAATGCAAACTGCTCTCATTTGGCTTTCCATTAATAACCACTACCCCCCATATCCCAGACCTGCATATGGTATCCGGAAACCCCACTCAAACTCCTTCCTCAAAGTATCTGCCTCCATTTTATTTGGGTAACTCTCCAACCAAGCAGCATGGCAACCAGTTGAATTGTTTGACTCTCTGCCCTACCCCTCCTGAGAGACATTTACTGCACTTGGATGCTGGATGATTTCCTCTACATGCGGAGCAGGCTTAATATAATTTACAATCCGGGAAGAGGCAGGGTGATTTATTAAATTGCCAGCACATATCCTTCCCTATTCCTTGCCCTTTGAGCTGAATGCTAGCCTTTCCTGGTGTCCCAGTCCCTTTTAAGAACTGAAAAGAACTTCCTTTTTGTCCCTAACCCACCTTTACCCTGTTCCCCCAACATGCCCCATGTTAGTCACCTGGATTAACCATAAATTAATGTCCTGGGTTCCTCAAGACACAATATGGCTTTCTTCCATTTTGTCTTAAAATCTCTGATCATAATGCACCCAAGCCCATCCCTCATTAACTTTAGAGGTACCCACAATACTGTCAGCATATGTTAGCAGGGTCCCATACTAAGAAGTCAAAATGCCCAACCATGCTGACTAATCTTATAAAACACCTCACCCAGTTCAATATGTTCCCAGGTACTTTTTCCTTATCACCTTCCTCTTTGCCTTTCTTCTTTTTCTTCATTCCATCATTCTTATCCCCATCCCCATTCCCATTCTCCAGTAACTTAACTATATCACTTTAGATCTCTTTCTAAGTATCCTCAACCCCCTAGGCACCTCCTCCCATAACTCCAGGTGATCCATGTCCTGCCTCAGACCTGCTATTTGCTCACCATGATTCACTCTACACAGGGACTAAGAAAATGAGGATGATGCAGAGGATGAAGGAAAGGAACTCAAGGATAATAAGCATTGCCCCCTCGACCACTTCCTCTTATCTACCCCCAAACTGTTCCTGGGCACTGGACTCCGCTCTACCACTACACTGCACCATCTCATCCTGGGTAGGGCTGCCAACTTTCAACTGTGAATCTTCCAAACACTTGGGCTCTGCGGAGTATTTCCTAAATGTCCTTCCACAACTTTTATTACTTGCCTTATTACTAGAAAACTGTGCACCAAATGCTCCAAAATACAAAAAATATCAATAACATTTCATAGAACTATCAGGAAAACTACAATTACTTAACTGCCTTTCCACCATTAGGAAAATTTGTCTTTTTTTTACCTATCACAACCCTTTACCCTCCCTGCCATCCCAGGACTGGTGCAAGGGTATTAGGTGCCTTAAGCTAAGCTTACAGCATTGTGCAACCCCTCTCTCTCCCCCCCCCCCCCACCCCCCGGCCACACATATCTCACCTCAGTCACACATGCAGAACACAGACAGATCCTTTCAAGATGCAGAATAAAGAGGCTATAATGTATGAACAGAAACATATAGACAAAAAATGAATGGGAAACTGCAACAAGCCAAACTTTATATATAATGCAAGAATGCAAAAACAGAAACATCATCATCCCTCAGAAAACATCAAACAATAAACCAAGAAATATAAATCATAATAGTGAAACCATACTAATAAAAATAATATTTCAAAACATTTGATGACTAGTATAACATCTTATAATTAATAACTCATATTAACATTTTTAAAAATTTACCAAACACCAATAAAATATTTCAAAACAGCAGACAATCAAGTAAAATCCAATAATTAAAACAAAGAGGGACAAAAAATATCCCCCGGTCACCTTTCCTGAGAACTTTGGATTTCCAGTCACCCTGAGATTGTTGTGAATTAGTGAATGAGGTGTAATGCACACTTTATACTCTCTCTCTCTCTCTCTCTCTCATATATATGAACTCCCTAACATACACATATTCATTCTCTCTCACACACACAAACACACAGGATCTCTCATGCTTAGTGGCTATCTCACTCACAGGCTCTCTCTCCTTCTCTCCCTCCCTCTCTCACACACACAGGAACAATCTCAATCGCTGGCGAACTCTCTCCCTCCCTCACACACAAGCACTCTCTCTCTCTCTCTCCCTTCTCTCTGACACACACACACACACTCTCTATCTCTCACACACACAGAGGCTATCTCTCACTCACTGGTTTTCTCTCCCTCTCTCTTTCATACACACACAGGATCTCTTACTCTCTCTGGCTCTCCCTCTCTCACAATCACACAGGTTCTCACCCTCAATAGTCCTCCCTCCCTTGCACAGACACACACATGCTCTCTTATCGGCTCTTTCCCCCTCCTCCATACATACACACAAGCTCTCTCACCCTCACTGGCTCTCTCTCCCTCACACACTCACAAGCTCTTTCACATTCACTAGCTCTCTCACACACACACAGGCTCTCTCACATTCACTGGCTCTCTCTCACACATACACACACATAGGCTCTCTCGTCCTCACTGGCTCTATCTTCTGCTCTCACACACAAACAGGTTCTCTCACCCCCACTGACTCTCTCTATCCCTCCCTCACTCAGATCATGAAGGTTCTCTTTCACACCCTCACACATACACACAGGCTCTCTCACCCTCACTGTCTCTCTCCCACTCACACACATATGCAGGCTCTCTCACACTCATTGGCTCTCTCTCTCTTACACACATGTACACAGGCTCTTTCATACTCACTGGGCATTGGCTCTCTTACCCGCACACACACACACACAGGCTCTCTCACATTCACTGACTCTCTCTCCCTCACAAACATACTCATAGTCTCTCTCACCCTAACTCTCAAACACTCACAGGATCTCCCACATTCACTGGCTTTCTCAATCTCCCTTACACAGAGACTCTCTCACCCTCCCTCACACACTCTAGCTCTCTCTCTCCTTCACACACAGGCTCCCTCACACTCATTGGCTCTCTCTCCCTCACTCACACACACATACACAGGCTCTCTCACGCTCCCTGACTCTCCCTCATACACACATTCACACATACACAGGCTCTCTCACACTTATCATCTCTCACACATACACACACTGCAGGCCTCTGTTTCAGCAGCCAAAAATGCTGAAAGCCTGATTAGGCCTCTTGCTGTTGTACTGCAGATGGGTGGGGAGATGATGATGCCCCACAGCCCGCACATCTATTTATATTGTGCTGCAGGCAGGAGGGAGGAGAACCCAATGGCACTGCCTAGCTTCTTTTAAAGCACCATGGGCAGGAGGATGGATATGTCAACGCCCCCCACCCTCGGCTTCTTTCTACTGCACCATGGGTAGGAAGGAGAAAATGCTGACAGCCCTGCCTGGCTACTTTCTGTTGCACATTCTCATTGGGGACAGTGAGACGGTGCATGATTTCCTTAACGCTGTTGCGACCGCCTTCGCATCCTGTTGTAAGGATGTTAATTGTTTTTCTTACTGTATAGCCTGTTATATGTAAAGCCTGTTGCTAATTTATTGTTTTACTGTAAACCGAGGTGATGTATAACTTTACGTACCGTGATATATAAGAATCTATAAATAAATTAAATAAATAAATAAGCATGGGGTGCGGTTGCTTGCTCTATAGGGATGTGAGCCCTTGGACCATGGCACGGCTCAGGGAGGAACCCCAAGACGCACACCATGGGAGGTGAGAGTGTCCAAGCATGGGCAAGAGCTGGAACAAGACTGGACCAGGGTCGAGATGTGGAACATTGAGGAACTGGAACAAGGCAAGCTCAGACCTCCACTGGACCTGCACGCACAGGTGAGAGCCAGCAACGCAATGCTGGTCTCAAGAGTAGCCTTCTGGCCACTCGGTAGTCCTTACGGACCCCCCGCTTGGGAATGACGAGTGCATGAGGCCAGACGGAGGCTAAGGGCAGGAGCATGACAAGACATGGACCTGAGGACTCAAGGAACTTGGAAGACTCAGACGAGGATTCAGGCACTAGTACAGGGTGAGTACTGCACCGCAGCGTGCCCTACACAGCCACCCATGGCTGGTCGTGGAGCACACTGGAAGTGAAGCATACTCCAGACGAGAAGAAGAAGATTTGAAGCTGGAAACATGCTGAAGATTCAGGAGAGGTTTGCACCGGGGCGCGCCCTACACAGCTGCCCATGGCTGGTCGTGGACCACACCGAAGAGGAGCAGGTTCTGGCTTGAGTCTACGGTATGGACGGAAGCATGAGCAAGAAACTCCAAAGACCGGGAACAGATTTCAAGGATTCAAGACTCAGGATTCAGGAACAAACCTCAGCATTAAAATCAAGGGCCTTCCAGAGACTTGCGCTGCAGAAGTGAAGACAGGCCTTGTGCCACAAAGTGCCCTACACAGTCCCCCATGTGCTGCTCATGGACCACGACGGTGGCACCCCAGGAAAGTGGACGAGCAGGAAACCTGGAAGCAGGACAAAGAGCTGGAGATGGGAACATCAGGACCAGGACTGGAACAGCAGGGACATGAAACGACGGACACATGGAACATCAGGAACACGGAACAGGTGACAAAGGAGCTCCGATGAGGAACAAGACCAGGAACATCAGGAGCATCCAATGAAGAAGACCAGGAACATCCAACAAAGATTCCTAGGATTCACAAATTACTATTGTCACTTTATAGCAGACTACTCCACGCTGGACACTCCTCTCACCACCATGACAAAGAAAGGAACTGACCTTTGGGTCTGGAGCCCCAAGGCACAGTCTGAATTCCAGGCATTAAAAGAAGCCTTCCGTATTGGTCAGTGTCTCCATCATCCAGACCCAAGCCGGCCCTTCCTTATTGAAGTTGATGCATCTGCCATCGGAGCCGGGGCAGTCTTGAGTCAGTACTCTACCAAAGGAACCCTGACCCCTTGTTCCTTCTATTCCCATAAATTCTCGCCCACAGAGAGGAATTATACAGTCGGGGATCGTGAACTGTTGACAGTGAAGCTTGCCCTCCAGGAATGGCATCCCTGGCTTGAAGGGGCACAACACAGGTTTACTATTTTTATTGACCATAAGAACCTATAACACTTGAAGGAAGCCCAGCTGCTCAACCCAAGTCAAGCCCGCTGGACCCTTTTCTTTGCACACTTCAATTTTGAGCTTCGATATCACCCAGCGGCAAAGAACCTCCGTGCAGGTGCGCTCTCACGTTCCCTAGAGCTGGAGGATACACCGGATGCCTCCGGATGACGTCACATAACAGGACTATAAGAAGCGAGGCCCTGTCCCCAGGACCTTGCCTTGGCAATCGGGTCAACACTTCGGTGTAGCTAGTTTGTTGTTTCTGCATTCCTGTGTTCTCCTGTTTCCTTGATCCAGTCTTTTTCCAGTGTTCCTGCATTCCTGTCGTGTTGCAGCGCTTTTGTATTCCTGTTTTGTTCCAGTGCTACTGCGTTCCTGAGTTCCCGTGGCACACTCTGTGTTCCAGTACCTCTCCTAATTCCTGCTCTCCGTTCCTCCTCCTGTCGTACCTTCTCGGACTGATTCACGGTACTGACCTTTGCTTGCTTGACCTTGTTTGACCGCTGCCTGGAACCGACCACTGCCTGCCTTTGACCACATTTGACCACTGCCTGGAATTGACCCTTGCTCATCTTGACTATGTACGGACTGATCATTGGACTGACCCTTGCTTTGTCTGACCACCTTCGGATGGATACCCTGGCTTTGACCCTTGTGCTGCACTCTGACACTCTGTTCACTCCTGTGACCACCAAACTGGCCTGCTCTGATACTGCTTGTGGCCTACCTCTGATTCGACCAGTAGGCGCTGTCTATCTCGCCCAGAGGACCTTCACTTCCTATCTCATTACAGAGGTCTCCAGTGACCCTATCGTCAAGAGCCACGCAGCTTTGCTCGTGGTGGGCACACCCCTTCACTACCTCTCAAAGGCTACCCAAGGGCTCAACCTGCGGAAACCCTGGATTGCTATTGGCGAAGCTCCAGCTAGCCTCTGTCTCCTTGTGTGCTCTGCCTCCTGGTGGCAGGCGCTCTCTGGGTCTGACCGGAGGGCTGTACCAAACGTGCTCCAGGCCAAGGGTCTACCTCCAGCGCAACACTGGGGTAGGTCACTCCAGAAGGGGAAAACTAAAAGGGGTTGCCCTTTGCGAGCTCCTTCAGGAGTGATGGGGAGCATGGAGCATTTTGTGCTGCTGAGGGGTTTTTGTATTTTGTGCTGCTGAGGGTTTTTTGTATTTTGGGGAAGGAATGTATTTATTTATTCATTGTTTGATTTAATTATGTGATGCAGCCTGTTTTTTTCCCTATTGAGAATATGAGATGGGGTAGATCTATATTTAAGGGCTTTTAAATTGTTAATTGTCTATTGTACCTGAAGACTGGAGGGCTGCCAATGTAATGCTGATCTTTAAAAAGAACTCCAGAGGTGACCCAGGAAACTATTGACCAGTGAGCCTGACTTCAGTGCCAGGAAAAGTCATACAAATTATTCAAAAGAACAAATATCACAGAACATATAGAAAGATATGGTTTAATGGGACACAGCCAGCATGGATATACACAACATAAGTCTTGCCTCACTAATCTGCTATATTTTTTTAAAGGATTAATAAACATGTGGATAATGGTGAGCCAATGGATGTAGTATATTTTTAGTTACTTCAATTTCATTATTGTATGTTAAACGCTAATGGATGGTCCACGGTCTGTACAGACTGTTTCTCCATCAATCCTGTTATTTGTAATTTATTCTAATCCTAGTTAATAATGTCAATTGTAAAGCCTGTTGCTAAGTTATTGTTAAATGTAAACCGCGGTGATGTATATCCTTACGTACTGCGGTATATAAAAATCTCTAAATAAATAAATAAATAAATAAATAGTGTATTTGGATTATCAGAAAGCATTTGGCAAAGTCTCCCATGAGAGATTCCTGAGAAAATTAAAACGTAATGAGATAAGAAACAATCTCCTATTGTGGATTGCAAAGTGATTAAAAGATTAGAAACAGACATTAGGTCTAAATGGTCAGTTTTCTAGATGGAGAAGGTAAACAATGGGGTGCCTCAGGGATCTGCACTAGCACTGGTGCTTTTTAATATATTTATAAATGAGTTGGAAAAGGATACAATAAGTGACATGATAACATTTGCAGATGACACAAAATTAATCAAAGTTCTTAAATCATAAGAGGCTTGTGAGAAATTACAGAAGGACTTTGTGAGACTGGGAAATTGGGCATCCAAATGGCAGATGAAATTTAATGTGGCAAGTGCAAAGTGATGCACATAGGGAAAAGTAACCCACACTATAGTTATATGATGTTAGGTTCCATATTAGGAGTTATCATCCAGGAAAAGGATCTGTGCATCATCATGGGCAATATTTTGAAATCTTTGGCTCAGTATGCGTTGGCTGTCCAAAAAAGCAAACAATATTAGGAATTATTGAGAAAGGAATAGAGAATAAAACAGAGAATATAATAATGCCTCTGTATCACTTCATGATGAGACCGGACCTAGAGTATTGTGTGCAATTCTGGTCACCATATCTCAAAAAATATATAGTTGAACTGGAAAAGGTACATAAAAGAGCAACCAAAATGATAAAGGGGATGGAAAGGCACCCATATGAGGAAAGGCTAAAGAGGTTAGGGCTGTTCAGCTTTGTTAAGAGATGGCTGGGGAGGGTGATATAATAGAGGTATATAAAATCATGAGTGGACTCGAACAAGTCAATATGAATCTGTTATTTACTCTTTCAAAATATGCAAATACTAAAGGACATTTCATGAAGATAGTAACTAGCACATTCAAAACAAATCAGAGGGCATTCTTTTTTACTCAATGCACAATTAAGCTCTGGAATCCATTGTCAGAGGATGTGGAAAAGACAGTTATCATAGCTGGGTTTAAAAAGTTATGGGCAAGTTTCTGAAGAAGTCCATAAAATGTTATTAACCAGATAGATTTGGGGAAAGCCACTACTTATCGCTGGGCATTAGCAACATTGGATCTGTCAACTGTTTGGGATCCTACCAGGTACTTGTGACTTGGATTGGCCATTGTGTTGTGTCTGTGGACCCTTAGGTGTAGTGATTCCACTCACAGGAGGGCCCCATGCGTGGCCTCATTCACCCAAACACCGCTGACCCTGACCCTGCCTATGTTCCTTGCGGAGGTGAGCCACCACCATTGCCATTACTTTCTCTTGCAGCTCAGGAACACAACCAATACCACAAGATCTTTGTGGCCTGTGGGCTTCCATCTTCATTGCTGCTCTGACATCCTCCATCCTTGCTGGAGTCTTTCCCTGGGCATGCATGCCTCAGTCCTGGAATTGGGGGCCTGCAGTGGGAAACGCCATGGCGCCTCTCAATGATGTCTCCAGCCAGCCCTATAAAAGGGCTCTTCTGTTTGCTTCCTGTTGCCTTCGCAAGATCTTCTGTGTCCTGTTTTCATCATTGGAGGACCTCCATGTCTTTGTTCCTGTGATGTTCCTGGTCTCTCGACATGTTCCTAATTCCTGTGTTTTCTGAGTTCTGGTCAAGTCTTCGCCTGGTTCCTGAATCCAAATCTTCATCTCATTCCTGAATTCAAGCCTTTGCCTTGTTCCTGGTTCCAGCCTTCATCCAGTCTAGAGTCTTCAGAGTCTTCATTGCTAGTTTGTCTTCAGAAGTCCTTCCTTGGTTTTAAAGTCTGAGCCTGAGTCTGAGTTCCTGAGTCTTTGTCTGAATCCAAGTTCCTAAGTCCTGTCCCTGGTATCTGGAGTTCTCTTTCCAGCTTCCATCCTGTTCCAAGTCTTTAAGTCCTGTGCCTAAACCTGTATTGGCATGGTCCACAGCCAGCCCTGGGGTTGTGCAGGGTGTGCAGCAGCGCTAGACTCTCTCAGAGTCTTTATCATGTTTCCAAGAACAGAGCCTTCAACATGTTTCCAAGTACTGAGCCTTCATCTTGTTCCAAGTCATCAGCGTCTTGTGCATATCACCAGAGTCATCTTCTGAGTCCTCAACCTTCGTCTGTCCTCACACACAAACTGCTTCACAGTGGCAGTCCAAAAGGGATTTCAGATTGGCTGGGGGGCTAACCCAGAGACCAGGTTTGCATTGCTGGGTCTCAGTTCCTGGTGCGTGTTGGACATCTAAGTGTTCCTATTCCAAGCCAAGAGTATTCCTATTTCAGCCAGCCCATGCCCAGATGCATTCGCCTGCCAGTGGCATGGACCTCAGCCAGCCCCCGGGTTGTGTTGGCTGCATTGCAACACAGGGACTCATGCTCTTGAGCTCCTGTCTGCGCTTGCAACATTAGGCTGGGGTGAGGTTAGCTCTACCAGGCAGACAGGCAGACAGGCAAAACTGGAATCCAAGCAAGGGTCAGTGGCAGGCAGCAGACAAGTGAGAGTGGAAGTTGAAACAAAGGTCAAAACCAGATATCAGTCCGAGGGGCTCATAAGCGTAAAGCGGGACAGGCTGAACAGGCAAGGCAAGTTCAGGCAAGGCAGACAAGGCAGATTCAGGCTGGGAAGATGAAGTAGGTTCAGGTTGGGCAGATGAAGCTGGAACATGCTGGCGATATGCACTACCAGGGGTAGCTGAACTGTTGCTGAGGCACTATAATGCGTCTGAGGCAGACATGGGGTTTTCCTGCTGCAAGCCTTTTAAATGTCCCAAGGTCGATGCGCATGTGTGCTAGGAGAGGCTAGCGGTGTCCTGCCACAAAGAATACGTTGTCAGGTAAGAAGCACGACTCACAGCATGGACCTGCGAGCCATAAGACACAACACATTATTGGAAACAGGATACTGGGCTTGATGGACCCTCAGTTTGACTTAGTATGGCAATTCTTATATTCTTAAGCAGTGTATTTTTACTTTTATTATATTCCAAAAAGTGTGGTTTAACACTTGTAACAGTTTGTATAACTAACAATACTATATCTCAAAAATAATATAATTTCGTACAAAGCAAAAATTTATATGTTAGAGTACCAACAATGCACCGGAGCTCCACTTGCACTCAAAATGGATCAGCATACACAAAAGTGCAATAAATACTTAATTCCTGGTAGAGTGTGAAAACAGTCACTTCTAATATTTTATTATGGCAACTCCTTAGTTTAAATACAAACTCTTATTGAAAGTCCCCCAACACGGTCCCGTGTTTCGCGACCCGGCTGCTTCAGCGGGGAATTAATTTTAACAGCGATCTGAAACAACACAAAAGTAAATAGCCAGGAATAGAATGGTCTGGACAGACAAATGCCATTGAAGGTGCACTAATGCAATTTAACAATATTTGACAATGTACAACGATCATAGCTGTGTCAGTCTGACATGGTTTTGTAGCAGAGTGCACCCGCGTAGGCATATTGCAAAGGATTTAAACGCTAGTTTTGGGCGCGAAAATCACATCAATTGCTAACCAGATGTATTGCCCAATCGGCGTCGGCCTAACGTGCCGACGTCATTGACCCTAAAAGGAGTTTGCAGCGGGTTCCCCGCTTACGTAGAGTTAGACTGTCCCTCACTATAGTTTACGGGACTATGTACTATATCAACCCAACAGAACCCCCCAGGACATAAAGCTTTGTACTGTCATAAAAAATGACTCCATTCAAGTTCACTGTTAAGCCCATTTGGGGCTACCGTGTTTAGGCGGAAAATCCATCTTTGTTCCTGCCGTAGGAGGATGAGGGGAAAATCCCCTTCTCTTGCTGGGGGAACAATGACATCAATTACGAAAAAATATATGTCAGCCGTTGTATGAGACATTTCTGACCAATGAGCGACTAGTGGGGCATTTTCCCTCTTGGTATTAATACTTGATCTGTGTTCAATAATACGAGTTTTTATACTCCGTTGTGTCTTGCCGACATACAGTAACTTACAGGGGCAAATGATGACGTACACTACCCCGGTTGAGTCACAGTCAGAGGTGCCACCTAATGTGTATGTATGGTTTGTGTTGGGATGTGTGAATTGTGTAATGGTGGAAGTATGAATGCAAACTGAGCAATGACCACAGGGTCTATGCCAGCCCTCCTGTACTGTTTTCCTCGGAGTGTCTGCTGAATCATAGAAACATAGAAACATAGAAATGACGGCAGAAGAAGACCAACCGGTCCATCCAGTCTGCCCAGCAAGCTTCACACATTTGTTCTCATACTTAACTGTTTCTCTTGGCTCTTAGTAACCTTATGTTCTAATTCCCTTTTCACCCCCACCATTAATGTAGAGAGCAGTGCTGGAGCTGCTTCCAAGTGAAATATTAAGTTTGATTAGTTGGGTAAGCGGCAGCATAGCTCTCTGCCATGAAGCAGAGGGCAATGCTGGAAATGTGTGAAGTATCAGTTTTTCTTTTCCCCTGTCATTGAAGCAAGGAGTCATGCCGGACATGCACCGAAAGTGAAGAATGCCTTGAAAGTCACATTAACTATCATCAAATATTGAAAAGCCTAATAATTGGTAATACCTATAAGCCCATGAACCCATCCCTGTTTTTTTTTCTTTTTTTCTTTTCTTTTTTTAATTGGGAGATGGATGCCCTTCATCCTTCTACTCTGTGAAGGTGGACACCTACCACCGGCCACTGGCATCCCGCTCCGTTAATGCCTCTGTGGCTACTGCCGCTCCATGCAGTGTTTTACTACCTGCTCTTTATATGCGTCCTCTAGAACTGATGGATCCCATCCCTGGGTTTTTTTATTATTTATTTAATTGGGAGATGACAGCCCTCCATCCTTCCGCTCCGTGAAGGTGGACACCTACCACTGGCCACTGGCATCCCGCTCCGTGAATGCCTCTGTGGCTACTGCCGCTCTGTGCAGTATTTTACTACCTGCTCTTTATATGGACACCTACCACTGGCCACTGGCATCCCGCTCCGTGAATGCCTCTGTGGCTACTGCCGCTCCGTGCAGTATTTTACTACCTGCTCTTTATATGTGTCCTCTAGACCTGATGGATCCCATCCCTGTTTTGTTTTTTGTTTTTGTTTTTTATTTAATTGGGAGATGACAGCCCTACATCCTTCCGCTCCATGAAGGTGGACACCTACCACTGGCCACTGGCATCCCGCTCCGTGAATGCCTCTGTGGCTACTGCCGCTCCGTGCAGTATTTTACTACCTGCTCTTTATATGCGTCCTCTGGACCTGATGGATCCACAATATTTATCCCATGCCCCTTTGAAGTGCTTCACAGTTTTGGACTTCACCACTTCCTCCGGAAGGGCATTCCAGGCATCCACCACTCTCTCCGTGAAGAAATTCTTCCTGACATTGGTTCTTAGTCTTCCTCCTTGGAGCCTCAGCTCGTGACCTCTGGTTCTGCTGATTTTTTTCTGTTGGAAAAGGTTTGTCATTGTCTTTGGATCGTTAAAGTTTTTCAAGTATCTGAAAGTTTGAATCATATCACCCCTGCTCCTCCTTTCCTCCAGGGTGTACATATTTAGATTCTTCAATCTCTCCTCGTATGTCAACCGATGAAGACCCTCCACCTTCCTGGTCGCCCTTCTCTGTACCGCCTCCAACTTGTCCTTGTCTCTTTGTAGATACGGTCTCCAGAACTGAACACAGTACTCCAGGTGAGGCCTCACCAAGGACCTGTACAAGGGGATTATCACTTCCCTTTTCTTACTCGATATTCCTCTCTCTATGCATCCCAGCATTCTTCTGGCTTTTGCAATCGCCTTGTCGCATTGTTTCGCCGACTTCATATCATTAGACACTATCACCCCAAGGTCTCTCTCCTGCTCCGTGCACATCAGCCTTTCCCCCCCCATCGAATACAGTTCATTCGGATTTCCACTCCCCAAATGCATGACTTTGCACTTCTTGGCATTGAATTTCAGCTGCCATATCTTCGACCACTCTTCCAGCTTCCTTAAATCCCGTCTCATTCTCTCCACTCCTTCCGGCGTGTCCACTCTGTTGCAGATCTTAGTGTCGTCCGCAAAAAGACAAACCTTACCTTCTATCCCGTCCGCAATGTCGCTCACAAAGATATTGAACAGGACCGGTCCCAACACCGATCCTTGCGGTACACCACTTAAAACCGCTCTCTCTTCAGAGAAAGTTCCATTTACCATCACGCATTGTCTTCTGTCCGTCAACCAGTTTGCAATCCAGGTCACCACTTCGGCACTCACTCCCAAGCTTTTTGTTTTATTCACCAGTCTCCTGTGCGGAACCGTATCAAAAGCTTTGCTGAAATCCAAGTAGATGACATCTAGCGCTCTTCCTTGATCCAATTCCTTGGTTACCCAGTCGAAAAAGTCAATCAGATTTGTCTGACAGGATCTTCCCCTGGTGAATCCATGCTGCCTCTGGTCCATCAATTCTCCGGACTGTAGATATTTCACTATTCTCTCTTTCAACAGTGACTCCATTACTTTTCCCACCACCGAAGTGAGGCTAACCGGTCTGTAGTTACCAGCCTCTTCTCTGTTCCCACTCTTGTGAAGCGGGACCACCACCGCTCTTCTCCAATCACTCGGCACCACTCCCGTTTCTAGGGATCTATTGAACAGGTCACACAGCGGACCCGCCAGCACATCTCTGAGCTCCCTCAGAATCCTTGGATGAATCCCATCAGGCCCCATGGCTTTGTCCACTTTCAGATTCTTTAGCTCTTCCCATACATTTTCTACTGTAAAATGATTTTCATCTATTCCACTACCCTCCAGCTTCTTGTGTAGAAATGGTCCTTCTCCAGGGTCTTCTTTAGTGAATACAGAGCTGAAGTATTCATTTAATATTTCTGCCATTTCTTCGTCTCTCTCCACACATTGATCATTTCCACCTTTCAATTTCACTATACCACTATGGACTTTTCTCTTTTCGCTGATGTATCTGAAAAATGTTTTGTCACCATTTTTTATCTCCTTGGCAATCCTCTCTTCCGCTTGACTTTTTGCCAACTTGATTAATTTCTTCGTCTCCCTCAGTTGAATCAAATATTCTTCTTTGTGCTCCTCCCTTTGGGATCTTTTATATTTTTTGAATGCTGTTCTTTTAGCTTTAATTTGTCAGCCACCTCGTTTGAGAACCAGATAGGTTTCATTTTCCTTTTGCTTTTCTTTACATTTCTAACATAAAGAGTAGTTGCCTTGGTGATTGCTCCTTTTAGATTGATCCACTGCTGATCCACATCTCTCTCATTCTCCCATCCATTTAGTTCTTCCTCTAGGTACTTCCCCATTTCCTCAAAGTCTGTGTTTTTGAATTGTAAAACTCGGGTCTTTGTGGTTCTTTTCCCTATTCTTTTAGTGATATTAAACCATATTGTTTGATGATCACTGGTGCTGAGGTGGGTGCCCACCTCGACATCAGAGACATTATCTGCATTAGTGAGCACTAAGTCGAGTATATTTCCTTCTCTCGTGGGTTCTAATACCATTTGTTTGAACAAAGCTACTTGCATGGCATCCACTATTGCTCTACTATTTTTAGATTCTGCAGATGGGATTTTCCAGTCTACATCTGGCATATTAAAGTCACCCACGATCACCACTTTTCCCTTCTTACCTATCTTATGGATGTCTTCAACCAGGTCTCTGTCCAGCTCTTCCTTTTGGTTCGGGGGCCTGTAAACCACTCCAATATAAATTGATGCTCCATCATCTGTTTTTAGGTCTACCCATAGTGCTTCTTCCTTGCCCCAACTTCCTTGTAGCTCAGATGCTTGGATATTGTTTCTGACATAAAGAGCCACACCTCCCCCTTTTCTATCCACTCTGTCCTTCCTTAACAAGTTATAGCCTGGTATTGCCGTATCCCAATCATGAGATTCTGTGAACCATGTCTCTGTGATAGCAACAATGTCCACTTCTGCCTCTATCATTAGGGCCTGCAGATCTGGTATTTTATTTCCCAAACTATGAGCATTTGTGGTCATAGCTTTCCAGGTACTCTCTTTAAGATTATTGCTTTTCCTGTACTCCTTATGAGACTTTAGTTGAGATTTGTTATTCACTTCACTCTTTCCTTTTGCAGTTGTGCCACTGATGCCAGAGTTATCCATCTCAATTTGCTTTTTCTTTTGGTTATGTATCTTGAAATTCTGCATGCATTGGTTTTCTCTCTTTTCTGGTAACACTTCAATGTTTTTCTCTAGGACTTCAGTTTTTAATATAGGGAAGGCTTTTTGTTCTTGTTGCATTTGATACTGTGTGTGTCTCCTAGTAACTGGTCCAATTCTACCAGAGCCCACTGTAATCCTGGTTTTTAATGATTTACTTAATGACCTGCTTGAGTGGGGGGGTATACTTGTTGGCTGCAAATCTGTCACGAATGGGTGACTATGGGACACATGTGTAATCCTACCTGAGCCTACTGTATTTCTTTTTCTTGACTCCTGGTTATTCTTTGGTATTGGGGAATTATTTTCTGAGTAATGCAATGTGGGTGTATTTTTTGTAATTAAAGCTAATTGAGCTTTAACCTCAGTCAGCTCCTTTTTCATAGAAGAGAGATGTGCACAGATTGGGCAAGTTCTACGTTTCCAGATGTTTTCCCTCAGAATAAAGGCTCCACAACAGTTGCAAAGGATAGTTCTCATATTGGTAAAGTTTTGGGTTGGTGATTCTTAGATGGTAACAATTTACTAATTTATCTTGTTGCTAATGCTAATTTAGTCAGTCTATATTAGAAATTAAAGGCCAGGGGTGGGTGGGTAGAGGGGTAGGGAAACAAACAGTTGAACCTGGGACAAGCTGAGTAGAGCAGGACACTTTCTGGAACTTTATTCGTCCTTAAGCTATTAAAGATCCCTCAGCACTTCTGTGCCAATATTAAGCAGATTATTAAAGAACAGCTATACAAAATAGAAATGCAGTTATACTGGATCTTAAAAAACAGACAGTTTGCAAGGAACCAATTATAATTATTATATAATAACAGACCTAGAGAAAGGTATAAACTGAGCAGTTCTACTTCACAGAGAACTCAGATATTAATGGAGCACAGAGCAATGATCAGAAGGAAAAGTGAAAGTAAACCAGCAGGGTTTTGGGGTTTTTTTTTTTGTTTTTGTGGTTTGTTTTTTTCCCCCAGAAAGACCACCACCAAAATTAAGAGTAAGAGCACTTGAAAGAAGGGAGATTGAGAGACTTTTTCCCCAGAAAGAGCACCACAGAAATTAAGAGTAAGAGCACTTGAAAGAAGGGAAATTGAGAATTGAATCAACTAATATGTCCCTTACATTTCTACCCCTTCGGTAGGTGAATCTAAGATCCGAATTGAAAAGTTTGTCTAAGGCTAACGCCGTCCAGTGTTCACATATGAGTGCAGAAATTGTCTTACTCTGTGTAGAAAAGGGTAAGATACAGTTGACTGTAGGGTCATGATTCTGCGATTGCGGAAGGAATAAAAGATCTCTATTAGTATATAGAGCTCTTTTGAATGCTCTCTTCAAAACCTTATGAGGATATCCTCTTTCCTGAAACCAAAGCATCATTTGCTGGGCTTGAAAAATGTATTCAGATGTAGAAGAACACAATCGCTGGAGTCTGAGAAACTGATCAGTGGATATATTATGTTTTAAGTGGTAGGGGGTGAAAGCTATCAAATGCTAGGATAGTGTTTCTATCAGTAGACTTACGATATAGTGAAGTGCTAAATCCTGCATCCTGGTAGGTGAGAATGACATCCAAGAAGGCTACCTGCCTATGATGTATGCAAAAATTGAATTGTAAATTGGGGTTACAATGGTTAAGCCAATCAATAAACCCAAAAAATTGTATGTCTGTTCCTAACCAAATAAGCAGCACGTCATCAATGTATCACAGCCATTTATTGGCCACCACTCAGATCCATAAATATACTGTTCCTCGAAGGCTGCGACATAGAGGCAGGCTAGGCTCGGAGCCATTGTGGCCCCCATCGCCGTACCCTTAATTTGTTGAAAAAACTGAGATTGGAACTGAAAGAAATTTCGTGTCAGTGCCAACCTTGCCAATTGAACCAAAAAGGATGTGGGTACTCTTATCAGAGTTGTCAGAGTGTCCAGAATGTGTTCAATAACTGATAATGCCTCCTCTTGAGGTATATTAGTGTACAATGATATTATGTCAAGTGTCACCAAATAACATGGACCATTTGGAGGATCACAATTATCCAATAGGGTGATTAGATGGGATGAGTCTCTTACGTATGATTTACTTAATGCAATATTAGAGTACCTACATGAGTTTGGCATTTCATACATAAGTTAAAAGATACAATGCCCATGCTTGCAACTCTATAGGATGCAAAATAGCTCCTATCTAAAATTTTGTATTGCATATCCTGGAGTTTAGAGTTAATAGTAATCCACAATAATAATCCACAATAATAATCCACATAATAATCCACATAATAATAGTAATCCACAATAATAATCCACAATAGTAATCCACAATTCACAATTCCAATTCTTCAACATAATACACCACCTAAAAGAATTTCTTTCCGACATGCCCAACAACACAACCTTAAATCCCTAACTTCAATTTTGATCACTACTTCCACGCAACTTCTAGGCCTCACCCTTTTCTCTTTAAGCCTTTTCAATGCTCAATCTCTAACGAAAAAGTCTGTAATCTTAAATGACTACCTCATCGACGTGAAACCGGAGATATGTGCGATCACTGAAACATGGTTAAAACCATCAGACACAGCAATAATTAATCAACTACCTACAGAGGCTTACGACTTCTTCTCGCTTCCTCGTCATAAAAAAAAAGGGAGGAGGTATTCTTTTAGCAACTAAAAAGGACCTCAGATTCTCCCTACATCAATCCAATTCCAATTCAAAACTTGAATTCGGCTTCTTCACCTCAGACAAGCTCCAAATCCTTCTCGTATATGCTCCCCCAGGACTCTTGGAATCAGATGCTTCACCACTGGTCGAATTAACCTCCTCCCTCATCAACTTTGACTCGCCAGCTATCATTCTAGGTGATTTCAACATGCACGTTGATAACCCTACTGTTGGATTCGTGGACCCTTGGGCTGGTCGGAACCAAAGGAGAAGTCTGCTGTAGATGGTGGCAGCAGTGGCCCCGACCGGGAGGCGGCAAAGACGGGCCTGGAACTGGTTGTAGGAGGAACTCTGGAAGCCCTATGCGACCAAGGGCTTTGGCGAGGAAGGTGGAGATGGCGGAGCTGGTCCGGTAGTAGGAGGATCTTCACCCTGGAAGCCGATCCTCCCCCGAGAGGAGCTCGTAGGAGTTCGGCCGCTGGGACTTAGGAGATTCACCCTGGAAGCCGGAGTCCCCCCAGGAGGAGCCCGTAGGGACCCGGCCGCTGGGACTTAGGAGGGCCCGCGAGGGCCGAGGCTGTTGAAGTCCTAGTGCCGAAGAGTTGTCGCTCGCCGGTCCAGAGTCAGGAACCAATGGGTCACCGAAAGCCAGTCCGAGGTCAAGAGCCGAAGAGTCAACGTAAGCCGGTCCGGGGTCAGAAGCCAGAGAGTCAACGCAAGCCGGTCCGGGGTCAGAAGCCAGAGAGTCAACGCAAGCCGGTCCGGGGTCAGAAGCCAGAGAATCTTCGTAAGCCAGTCCAGAGTCGAGAGCCGGGGAACGTCGAAAGCCAATCCGGGATCAAGAAGTACAAGGAATCAAAAGGACAGGAGAACGCAGCAACTGGAAGCAGGAAATACCTGGGAACCCCGTTGCAAGGCGTTGTTCTGGTCCAGCTGCAGGGCTTAAGTACCCTGCAGCGTCTGATGTCATCAAGGGGCGTCCCCGAGGTTTCCCGCGCTGGCCCCTTTAAATCCTGGCCTCAGACGCGCGCGCGTCTAGGGGGCGGGGCCAGACGCCGAAGGACGCCGGCTGCTCCGGCGAGGCAGCCACGAGGCCGCAGAGGGCCCTGCAGGCCCGGGGGAAGCTGCCCGATGCTGGGGCCGCGGCTGCGGGGGTCCCCGGAGGCCCGGGGAACACGGGGCGATACCGGAACCGCGCTCAGGTAGGCAGCGATCCTGGGACCGACCCGGGATCGCAACAGTACCCCTCCCCCTACGCCCCCTTCCGGGGGGTCGGGGCTTATCCGGGTACCGGACATGAAACTGGCGAAGGAGATCCTTATCCAGGATGTGGGATGAGGGCTCCCACGAATTCTCCTCAGGGCCATAGCCCTCCCAAGAGAGAAGGTATTCCCAGCGATGCCGACGGAAGCGGACGTCCAGGACCTCTTTCACTGTGTACGTGGTCCCAGGATCCGAAGCAACCGAGGAGGGCTCCGGAGGCAGAGGATGAAAGCGGGAGAGGACCACCGGTTTGAGGAGAGAAACATGGAAGACGTCGTGTATCCGCAGGGTAGATGGCAGACGTAAGCGGTAGGAGACCGCGCCAACACGCTCGGCTACTCGGAAGGGTCCGATGTAGCGAGGGGCCAGCCTCATGGAAGGGATCCGGAGCTGGATATTTTTAGTACTGAGCCAAACTCTCGATCCGGGCGGAAATACCGGAGCTGGTCGGCGAGACTTGTCCGCGTAAGCCTTAAACCGGGCGGCGGTTCGGTGGAGTTTCTCCTGAGTGGTGTGCCAAAGCTGGTGAATCTGGTCGGCCGTCAGTTGAGCCGCTGGAGAAGAGGTGGACACAGGCAACGGTAGTGGAGGTTTGGGAACCTTCCCATAAACCAGCTGAAAGGGGGACTGTAGCGTGGCGGAGTGGCGATGACGATTGTAACAGAACTCGGCCCACGGAAGAAGAGCCACCCAGTTGTCCTGCTGCTCCCTGACGAAGGCGCGGAGAAACGCTTTCAGGGTTCGATTCGTGCGTTCCACCTGCCCATTGCCTTGGGGGTGGAACGCCGTGGTCAAGTCTAGTTGGATCCCAAACTTCCTGCAGAGCGCCCGCCAGTATTTTGCCGTGAACTGGGGGCCACGGTCCGAGGCGATATGCTGAGGCAAGCCGTGCAGGCGGAAGACGTGGTGGACGAACAGATCAGCCAACTCAGGGGCTGTGGGTAACTTGGCAAGGGGCACAAAATGAGCCATTTTCGAAAAGCAGTCAATGGTGACCCACACCACCGTCTTTCCTTGAGACGGGGGCAACTCGACAATGAAGTCCGTGGAGATGTGGGTCCATGGCTCCGTGGGAACAGGGAGTGGCTGAAGTAGGCCCCAGGGGCGACCCGGCAGAGGTCTTTGCTGTGCACACGTGGGACAGGACTGTACGTAGAGGCGAACATCCTCCTTCACCCGTGGCCACCAATAGAATTCCGTGAGTAATTGGAGGGTCCGGGCGACCCCGGGGTGTCCTGCCGTCAGTGAATCGTGTGCCCAGGCTAGGACCCGTCTTCGAGCACGCACTGGAACTACCACCCTCCCTGCTGGTGCTACTTCGGTGGCTGTCAGTTGGACTTTGGCCGGATCCAAAATGTATTGAGGAGGGTCGGGACCGTCCTCAACCTCAGAGATACGTGAAAGGGCGTCCGCCCTAGTATTCTTGGCTGCTGGCCGATAGCGAAGCACGAAATCAAATCTGCTGAAGAAGAGGGACCAGCGTGCTTGCCGAGGATTGAGCCTCTGTGCATGGGACAAATATTCAAGGTTCTTGTGGTCCGTGTAAACCACGATTGGGTGTTGGGCCCCCTCCAGCCACTGGCGCCATGCTTCAAAGGCCAACTTGATGGCCAGTAGCTCTTTATCCCCGATGCCGTAGTTCCTCTCGGCAGGCGAAAACTTCCGGGAGAAGTAGGAGCATGGCTGGGATCTCCCGTCCTTGGAGACCTGGGACAGGACGGCCCCCACGGCCACGTTGGAGGCATCCACTTCCACGATGAACGGAAGTAGGGGATCCAGATGTCGGAGGCAGGTGTCCTTGAGGAAGGCTTCTTTTAGGTCCTGGAAGGCCTGTACGGCAGGTGGTGGCCAACTTCGTGCATCTGCACCCTTGCGCGTGAGGGCAGTTAGGGGCGCCACCAAGGAGGAGTAACGTGGAATGAAGTGGCGATAAAAGTTGGCGAACCCTAGGAACTGCTGGAGCGCCTTTACTCCCACAGGCTGTGGCCACTTCCGGATGGCAGCGACCTTATCGGGGTCCATACGGAAGCCGGTGGAGGAGATGATGTAACCCAGGAAGGGCAACGACTCCTCCTCGAACTGGCATTTCTCCAGTTTAGCGTATAATTGGTTCTCTCTTAATCTAAGCAAAACTTGGCGTACGTGTTGCCGATGTTCTTCAAGGTTCCGGGAATAGATTAATACGTCATCCAGGTAGACGATGACTGAGGTATAAAGAAGGTCGCGGAGGACCTCATTCATTAGGTTCTGGAATACCGCTGGAGCGTTGCAGAGACCGAACGGCATGACGAGGTACTCATAATGACCGTCCCTGGTGTTAAAGGCGGTCTTCCACTCATCGCCCGGTCGGATTCGCACGAGGTTGTACGCCCCTCTAAGGTCCAGCTTGGTGAAAACGCGCGCTCCTTGTAGGCGATCCAAGAGTTCCGGAATCAGAGGCAAAGGGTAGCGGTCTCGTCGGGTAATCTGGTTCAGGCCCCGGTAATCAATACAGGGCCGGAGAGACCCATCCTTTTTTGCCACGAAGAAGAATCCGGCCCCAGCCGGCGAGTTAGAAGGTCGTATAAAGCCTCGGTCTAGGTTCTCTTTGATATAGGCGGACATAGCCTTGGTCTCAGGTAAGGATAGCGGGTATACTCGCCCACGAGGGGGCGTGGAATCGGGAAGCAAGTCGATTGCACAATCAAAAGGACGATGCTCGGGGAGCAATTCGGCCTTCTCTTTAGAAAAGACATCCTGGAAGGCCTGGTACTGCTCCGGTACCGCGAGGGGAGTAGCCAAAAGTGGGAGAGTCTGTAGCGGGCGAGCAGGAAGGCAATGATGGGCGCAGCCTGACCCCCATGAGGCGATCTGGAGTGAAGACCAGTCGATTACTGGCGAATGCTTCCTTAGCCAGGGTAGACCTAAAACAAGTGGATGAATAGACCTCTCCAGGATGAGGAAGGAGATCTCCTCCTTATGAAGAAGTCCGACCTGAAGCTGGACTAGTTGGGTACGCGTGGTAATGGTCCCTGGGAGGGGAACCCCTTGTATGGATGATACCCGCAGAGGTGGCTCTTGTGGCACCACAGTAAGCTGTAGTTGTTGTACCAGATCCCGGAGGATGAAATTCCCCCCGGACCCGGAGTCAATCAGTGCCAGGGTATCAAACCCTCCACCGGGAAGGCATAGTCTTGCTGGGACCGTACATGGGGAGTCCGGAGAAGTACTGCCTAGAATCAGCTCCCCAGTTGATTCTAGGTCCGACCGTTTCCCGGCCGCTCGGTACACCGAGCCAGGAAGTGCCCCTTACCACCGCAGTAAAGGCACAGGCCCTGCGCGCGGCGGCGCCTCCGTTCCTCGGCCGAGAGGGGGCCCCGGCCCAACTGCATGGGTTCTTCAGGCGGGGAAGCAGCCGCCGCAGGAGGCGAAGCTCGAACCCGAGGTGGCGTGGTTCGACGGGCAGACTGTCCTTGGGTGGCCCTTCTTTCTCTAAAACGGCGCTGAATGTGCCGATCCACGCGCCCGGCCATTTCAATCAGCTCCTGGAGGTCATCTGGGAGGTCCCGAGCCGCAAGTTCATCCTGGAGCCGAGGGGAAAGGGCTTCTAGGAATATTCCATGCAAACTATCCTCCCCCCAGGCCAGCTCGGTGGCCAAGGTCTGAAATTCCATCGCAAATTCCTCGAGGGGGCGATTGCCTTGCTTCAGCTGGAGGAGTTCAGAGGCGGCTGTGGAAGCCCGGGATGGTTCGTCATAGATCCGCCGGAAGGCCTTGACGAACTGTACGAGATTATTCAAGCGGGAGTCTTGGCGCTCCCACAGAGAGGAAGCCCAAGCCAGGGGTTTCCCGTCCAGGAGGGAAATTATGTAAGTCGTCTTGGTCCTATCCGTGGTGAACTGCGCCGGCAGGAGGTCGAAGCGGATATAACAGTGGTTGAGGAATCCTCGGCACGCCTTCGGGTCTCCCGAGTACCAGGGAGGTGCTGGCATCTGTACTGGGACTGACGAGCCCGCATGGACTTGCGAGGAGGATGAGGCGGGGCGAGCCGCGGAGGCTCCTTCAACTCGATCCGCCAGGCGTTGGACAGTGGACATTAGGGTATCGAGGCAAGACTGTTGCTGCTGAAGCTTCTGGGCTATGCCTGGAATAGCCTTGAGGCCGGCAATATCCGCCGGGTCCATGGCCTTGCAATCTGTTGGATTCGTGGACCCTTGGGCCGGTCGGAACCAAAGGAGAAGTCTGCTGTAGATGGTGGCAGCAGTGGCCCCGACCGGGAGGCGGCAAAGACGGGCCTGGAACTGGTTGTAGGAGGAACTCTGGAAGCCCTATGCGACCAAGGGCTTTGGCGAGGAAGGTGGAGATGGCGGAGCTGGTCCGGTAGTAGGAGGATCTTCACCCTGGAAGCCGATCCTCCCCCGAGAGGAGCTCGTAGGAGTTCGGCCGCTGGGACTTAGGAGATTCACCCTGGAAGCCGGAGTCCCCCCAGGAGGAGCCCGTAGGGACCCGGCCGCTGGGACTTAGGAGGGCCCGCGAGGGCCGAGGCTGTTGAAGTCCTAGTGCCGAAGAGTTGTCGCTCGCCGGTCCAGAGTCAGGAACCAATGGGTCACCGAAAGCCAGTCCGAGGTCAAGAGCCGAAGAGTCAACGTAAGCCGGTCCGGGGTCAGAAGCCAGAGAGTCAACGCAAGCCGGTCCGGGGTCAGAAGCCAGAGAGTCAACGCAAGCCGGTCCGGGGTCAGAAGCCAGAGAATCTTCGTAAGCCAGTCCAGAGTCGAGAGCCGGGGAACGTCGAAAGCCAATCCGGGATCAAGAAGTACAAGGAATCAAAAGGACAGGAGAACGCAGCAACTGGAAGCAGGAAATACCTGGGAACCCCGTTGCAAGGCGTTGTTCTGGTCCAGCTGCAGGGCTTAAGTACCCTGCAGCGTCTGATGTCATCAAGGGGCGTCCCCGAGGTTTCCCGCGCTGGCCCCTTTAAATCCTGGCCTCAGACGCGCGCGCGCGTCTAGGGGGCGGGGCCAGACGCCGAAGGACGCCGGCTGCTCCGGCGAGGCAGCCACGAGGCCGCAGAGGGCCCTGCAGGCCCGGGGGAAGCCGCCTGATGCTGGGGCCGCGGCTGCGGGGGTCCCCGGAGGCCCGGGGAACACGGGGCGATGCCGGAACCGCGCTCAGGTAGGCAGCGATCCTGGGACCGACCCGGGATCGCAACACCTACCCCATCCCCTAACTGTGAAACACTACTCACAGCCTTCACAGCGCTAGGCTTCACTCAATTAGTTAACAAACCTACCCACAAAGCCGGCCACACGTTAGACCTGATCTTCGTTAACGCTGCAATCAAGCCCATATCTATCCCAAATTGCACAAAGGTCCCGTGGTCAGATCACTACCTCATAACAACTTCATTCTCTATAAAAGATACCAACCCGGCTTGCATTCCTTCGCCCTCCTTCAAATACAGGAAAACTTGCTCCCCAGAAGACCTTAACAATCACCTATCACCACTACTCCACCAACTGGACCTTACAGATCCGAACGCAGCACTTCGATCATGGAATACAATCACCGAAACTATAGCTAACAAGCTATGCCCTCCTATTACAAAAAAGCCACACCAGAATTCCTCCAAAAGACAGCCATGGTTCTCCTCAGAACTAAGAAAGCTCAAACTCCAACTAAGACAAAATGAGGCTAAATGGCGCAAAAACCCAGGAACCAACACCCTTTTAATCTACAAATCATCTCTGCATCAATACAAATCAAGCACCTTAAGATCCAAGAGGGACTACTACGCCTCGAAGATACACAACCTTGTATTCGATGCCAAAGCCCTCTTCAGCTATGTAGCCAACCTCACACAATTAAACCAACCAGAGATTGGTCATGACCAAGCTCAATCGAAAGCGGAAGAATTAGCTCTATTCTTCAGCAACAAAATCAATACTCTTCTATCGCAGCTCCCCACGAACCCCACTGTTCCACTAACCACTCCTCAACCCTCAATCAACTACACTCGGTTAGAAGAACTTGACACAACTTCATCCACTGAGATCCAAGGAATTCTAAGGAAAATGAAACCTTCCTCTCACCCTTCGGATCACATCCCAGCCAAACTACTACTATCAATTCCAGAATCTATCTCCAAAACCCTGGCAGATATCATAAATTGCTCCCTTACACAAGGATTCTACCCTGACAACCTCAAACTTGCCTCACTCAAACCCCTTCTCAAAAAACCAAATCTCGACCCAAACGATTCTAACAACTTTAGACCGATAGCTAACCTCCCATTCATAGCCAAGATAATGGAAAAATTGGTAAACTCACGACTCTCAAACTACATTGAAGATAATAACCTTCTATTCCCATCACAATACGGATTCCGTAAAACCTTAAGCACGGAAGCCCTCCTCATCTCTATGACTGACCACATCATCCTAGGCTTAGACAAAGGACAAGCCTTCCTTCTGATACTACTCGACCTTTCGTCTGCATTTGATACGGTCAATCACTCCCTCCTCATCAACCAACTAACAGCCATAGGTATCTCAGGCACTGCCCTATCATGGTTCAGAACCTTCCTCAGCAACAGAGGATATAAGGTTAAGATTCATAATAAAGAATCCTCTCTTCACCCCGCGTCAGTAGGAGTCCCTCAGGGCTCATCCCTGTCTCCTACCTTGTTTAACATTTATCTGTTACCCTTATGTAAACTTCTCACTGACCTCAATCTCAAACACTTCCTCTACGCTGACGATATCCAGGTCCTGATCCCCATCGAAGAGTCGCTCGCAAAAACACTGTCTCACTGGGAAACCTGCCTCCAAAATATCAAACAGCTTCTCACAAGTCTCAACCTGATACTAAATTCATCAAAAACTGAACTTCTACTCATCACACCAGAAAACAGCTCCCTCACACACACTCATCCTACCGTACCAAATACTACACAAGTGAGAGACCTAGGAGTTCTAATTGATAATCACCTAAACCTGAAAGCTAACATCAACAAAACCACCAGAGACTGCTTTTATAAGCTCCAAGTGCTGAAAAGAATACGACCTCTCTTCCACACACATGACTTTAGAACGATTCTACAATCAATCATTTTCGCAAAGCTGGACTATTGTAACACCATCATGCTTGGTCTCCCTTCATCACACACCAAA
The DNA here is from genome assembly GCF_901001135.1 of Rhinatrema bivittatum. NCBI lineage: Eukaryota > Metazoa > Chordata > Amphibia > Gymnophiona > Rhinatrematidae > Rhinatrema > Rhinatrema bivittatum. The sequence goes on from NW_021820693.1 coordinate 255,356, forward strand.
CCATTGCAAATGGTCCAAAATGCCTCCGCCCGTATACTCACTAACACCAGGAGAAGAGAACACATAACCCCTATCCTGATGGACCTTCATTGGCTGCCCATCCACTTCAGAATAATCTACAAGGCCATTCTCACCATTTTCAAAAACATCCATCAATTAGTTCCAATCGATCTCCATATCCCCCTCCGATTACACTATTCAACAAGACCGACAAGAGATGCTTACAAAGGATCACTTCAAGTACCTCCAGCCAAAACTACCAGACACATCACGCTTAGAGATCGGGCATTCTCCACAGCCGGTCCAACTTTATGGAACTCCATTCTCCCGGATCTCAGAATGGAACCCAGCATTTCAACATTCAAGAAAAAACTCAAGACGTGGCTGTTCACGCAGGCCTTTCCTAACTCCAACATTATTTAACTCCCATCAATCAACTCGCTTCGCTAGTAATAGCGTTAATAGCCACCTCTTACAATGTTATTTATACAATGTTATTTATACATATATATAATTATCTGATCTCCATTTTCCTTCTCACTCCAAGTTATTGATTTCCTTGTTATATGTAACTGCTTTTCTGCACTATTGTTCAAATTGTAAAGTTTTATTATAACTGCACCCCTGTTTCTTGTGAACCAGCATGATGGGACTACTGTCTTGAATGTTGGTATATAAAAAAGCTTAAATAAATAAATAAATAAATAAATAAATAAATAATCCAGTATAAACGTGAAAACATTATTCCTAAGGCGTCACTTATATTTTTGTGCCAGATTCCATAGATACTTATCTGTCAAATACATGAGCACTGTTGTAGATGGTTTCTCCAATTGTAATTTATACCAATAAGAAATCTTATTAGTCTTCTGCTGTAAGCCCATGCCCTTAAATAAATTAGAAACAGAATGGACAGTAAACATATATGAGACTTTTTGATTTTGAAGAAAAAGTATAGTGTCGAATTTGAAGATAAGCATACAAATTCAACATAGGTATTTTATAGTCTTTTCTTAATTGATCAAAGAAGAATATGGTATCAGTGGCCTTACAATATAACTCAGGGACCTGTTTAACTCCTTTAGAACTCCAATCTTAAAAACAGAATAATGTAAACTGGATAGAATGTTGGGATTCCCTGTCAAAGGTAAATAATCAGTAAATAAACAGGATGATCCCCATCATGAACATACAAATTTCCATGCCCATTTTAATGGAGAGAAAAAAGGATGTGATTTAACAAAGAAGGAATTTCAGCTTAGGACAAATGTAAAGTTCCCCACATAGAGAAGGGGTATAAAACAGAGTGGGTGGCAGACAGGGAAAACCAGAGGTACAATATTGAAATTTCTTCAATTCCCATTCCCATACAAACCAAAACTGACATGTTAAATTGTAAAAGCGAAAATCTAGTAGTCATATACCACCTAAAACCCTATCATTGAAAAGGGTTTGCTAACTAATATACCTTTCCTTAGACTTCCGAGAGAAAGATTTTAAACATTGGATATCTTTCTGAGTAAGTCAGCAGGGCAGCATCTGTAATTTATACAATTTTGGTGTTACGCCCGTCGGTCGCAGATGGCTGTGACTGCTGTTGCTCACCTCCTGTTTCACTGCTCTGTCTCATTTGGGTAAAGTTGGAGCATCCGCTAGCTACCTCTGACCCTCCTGTCTCCGTTCTTGGACCTCCCAGAGCAGCGAGGACGCTGCTGACTGCTATCTTACTCTCAGAATCCCTTAGACGCGCGCTCATCTTTGGGCCAGCTTTAAGCACATCATGGCGGGAACCTGTGGGGCGTCCCCCTCGGATGACGTCATCAATCTCTGCCTCTTAAGCCTGCTGGCCCTGACCTTCAATGACTTGGCAATGAGTTTCCTCATTGCTGAATCCGCTCCTACCACTTCGGACTTATCCAGTTCCTGCTCGTTGGTGTGAGACTGTCTGGTGACCCACTCCTTGGGAGCCCCTTCTCTGTCTCTGGCTATCTGCTCCTCGGAGGGCCTACACCTTGGATGCCTGCTGTTCTACTGGAGACTCTTCTATAGTGAGTACCCTCGTTCTGCGGACCAATGCCGTGATAATTCCATGAAGGATCACGGCATTGGTCCGCAGAACGAGGTACTCACTATAGAAGAGTCTCCAGTAGAACAGCAGGCATCCAAGGTGTAGGCCCTCCGGTGTATCCCGTGCTGTGGACCATTGCCGTGGTAATTCTACAGAGGACCTCACCTGGTGTACCCCGCTCTGCAGACCATTACCGAGACTACTCTACAAAGGACCCCTTCGTGGTGCACCCGCACTACAACTTTAGCACCATTTTGTGACTGTGTGATTGCCAGCACACTCCCTGCTCCGCGGGGCTGTGCCTTAGCATACTTGAGAGACCCAAGAACCTTTACCAGCCCATCCGGGCCCTGTCTCTCTATCTCTTACTCTCCAGTTACTGCTGTACTACGTACTTAGCTGCCAGACATTGCCTCCCGACGGTGAAGTTCAGTGCGGCTCCACCCCTTGGGCAGTACCATCTTTCACCTCTGGTCAAGGGCCCACAAACACACACAAAACCTAACATTTGGTAATAGGACCATTTTGAACAATGCCACTCTACCAAAAAAATGACAGAGGCAGTTCCATCCAAGGTTGAAGCTGCAATTGAAAATAATTTATCACAGGGGTTAAATTTAACTTATAGAGGTCTGTAACCTTAGAAGAAAGTTCCAATCCCAAATAAGTAAAGTGTGAGGAGGTCCAATGTACAGGGAAAACTCCCGGACCTATAGTATGGGTAGACCAAGTTCAAAAGTAAAGCCTCAGACTTATGAAAACACTGGGCAACAATGAAAGTGTTACTGATCTAAAAAAGTCCTACTCTGTAGTATCTTGATGTGCTGAACACGAATATGACCATGAAAAGTTTTTATTGGCTCTCGTTTTGAAGATATTTAATATAGTTCACTTTCTATGTTTAGTCATGTAAATTTATCCAGTAGGACTGTAAATAAGCCTAGAATGATGTAATATTGCATCATATTGCATATTACCATCATGCATACATCATCCAGAGTTTATTACATCATTTTCTGATGCAATGCAGTTCTACTGCCATGCTGCTGCTGAGTAAGCTGACGTCAGCAGTGTACTATATGAAGCCCAGTCAGAAAGGGTGAGCATTTGAAATATTCATGCTGGCTGACTACTGCTGGACACTCCGCAGAGATGCTCCCAAACAGGTGTACAAGAGACAAGCAAAGAAATCTAAGACGTAGTCTATGACTTCATTTTTCAAACGGTATTAACCATAGGTCTCCTACTATTGGCATACAATTCATGATGTAATTATATTATTGCATATTACAAAAAACTAGAGCCAATTTTGCATTTTCACAGTCACATTCATGTTTAGCACATGGAAATTTATAAGAATTGACTAATTTCATTTCAGTAACATGACTTTTGTAAAAATTTGTTGCCCAGTGAAATTGAAAGACTTGCAAAAGATCCAAAACTGTAAAACATTTATAATATATTTGACAATGATGCAATAGGGTTGACAATAAACAATAAAATACCATCTCCAAACAACCCAAAAGAAACCCCTGACTATCATGACACCCTCTTATTTAATAGCCAATGGCTCAACTGTTAAAACATAAAGGAAAGGAGATAAAGGGCATCCCTGCCTCATATCCCCTTTAGGGTGAAGGAGAGGGTAATATGTCCATTTATTGTTAACCTAACTAAAGGATTAGTATAAAGAGATGGATCCTTTGTAAAAAGACTGCATTAAATCAGTATTGATTTAAAATCTAAAATATATATCTCCTTTGGACTTTATCAAATGTTTTTTAGCATCCAAGCTCATAAACAAGCCTCTCTTATTATGGAGACAGGGATCTCAAAGCGCATGCACTAATTTTCAAATGTTACAGACCCCCATGTCTTCCTTTCACAAATTTCACTTGATTGGGTGTGACTAAGTCAGGAATAATATAGCTCAATTTAGTTGCCAATACTGAGGATAGTATTTTAAGGTCCACATTTAATAGAGATATAGGATGATAACTCTCTGGGTTTGTTAAATCTTTACCCTTCTTAGGAAAGACCATTATGAGGGCCTAATTCGAGTCAGGCAGAAAAGAACCCTTCTCCAAAGAGTAATTATAAATTTGTAGTAAAGGCTCAACTATTCTAGACCTGAGTAGTTTATAAAATTCTGACTCAAAACCATCTAAACCAAGGGTCTTCCCCAATTTCAATTTTTGAATAACAAAATCAACTTCAGATTTAGTAATAGACTTCTCTAAATTAGATTTTTGGGCTTCTGATCAGCTAGATATTTGAAAACCAGCAAAAAATTGATCCTTATCAAAATCTATAGAGGAATGTTCAGAATAAAGCTGAGTGTAATAATCCAAAAATATTTGAGCCATCTCCACAGTTTCCTTGGTATTCATACCTTTAGAATTAAACATATTAGTTATAAAATATTTTGGCTGTGCACTGTGAATAAGTCTCATGAGAACCTTATTAGCTTTATTTGCATAGGAAAACATCTTGACCTGAAACCTTTGAATGAATCTTTGTGATCTCTGAAATAGCAAATGATTTAGTTGACTCTTTAAATAATCCATTTCTTGTTTATCTTTCACTAGGCCAGACAGAATATGCCTCTTTTTAGCTGCTTGTAACTCTTGAGTAAACCTAAGAATGTCAGCATCATGTTTCTTTTTTACTTGGGTCATATATGAGATGATTTCCCCCATCACTACTGCTTTCCCAGCTTCCCACTATATCTGTGGTGAGACTCCAGTGACATATTAAGTTCAATATATTGTTGCCATTTATTTTCCAAAAATGTTTTAAAATTTGGTCATAATATAAAAATGTTGGAAAGCATCACAGAGTACTTTGAGACTCTTTTTGTCTCACCAATATCTCCACTATAATAGCAGCATGATCTGAGAAGGCCATCATTCCCAGTCGTGGCTGATCTAATTTTAGGAAATAAAAATACAGAGATACAAATGTAATCAATATGTGAGTAGGAAGAGTGTGGTGCTGAATAAAAGGTAAAGTCCTATTCATCATGGGGAAGCACTCTGTAGGCATATAACAATTGCAATTATTTAATCAAAAAGGGTAATGCCATGACTTTACTAAGATGTCTTGAAGATCTGGGTGGCTTAGCATTCATAGGGGGATCTAAAACTATATTAAAATCTCCACTAGTAGCAAAGCATGGTAATGAAATTGGCTTAATGTAACAAAGAACTGCGGCACTCGTCTTAACAATCAAAACCAAACGTCAAAAAAAGACGAGATAGAATATTCTCCACTGCTGTGCAAACTTTTAGTAGATGTCAGATTTTCATAAATTGAAATGTAACCGCATCAGCAAGCCAGACGGCGGCAGTGCAAATCACTTGCCGCCCGGACTACTCGTCACTTGCGGTGTAAAAATATTGAAAATTGTATATGAAGAACAATCTTGAAAGTTATATCTAGAACTATCTTAGGATATCAGCTGGTCCCTCAAGGTATGCTTCAGAAAATCCCCGACAGCGGCCGGTGTTTCGCAATGCTACAATCGCTTCCTCAGGAGAACTCTTATGGATAGTTAAAGCAGGTGCTGATAAACAAGAAATCGGATTGTCAATAGTATTTCGAACACAATCAGAAAAAAATATACTTATCTTAAAGCGGCACAGCATTCACACCTTCTATACGGACGAAAGCGTCTCAAGCATAATTGTGAACGGGACAGCAAGAGCCTTGAAGACGCCGTGTCTTTAAAAAGCTCGCGTTTCTTAAGCGTGATGACGTCAGAGTACCGCGAACGTCGCTGACGTATCTGACGTGATGTTACCATGGTTGCAAGTAAACAGTCCCAAAGGGGAAAAAACCAACGATTAAAGAAACACTTGGAGTTCCAGAGAAGAATTGAGACCTTCAGGTTCCACGCAGCCAAGTCGATGAATCCAACGTTGTTCGGCTTGAAGGAGCCGAACGTTAAAGTCCCCTCCTCTCCAGCTAGGAGTGAGTTGTTCTAACACACAAACTTTCAGGTCATCAAAGGTATGTTGTAATTGAGAGCAATGAGCAGTGAGCGGAGCTGTTAACCTGCCTGTAGAAATACATGATCGATGCTCAATTAAACGAGTCTTCAGTGCCCGTTGTGTTTTGCCAACATACAGGAGATGACAAGGGCATTGTATGATGTAAACCAGGGGTCCCCAACCACCGGTCCGCGGACCGGGACCGGGCCATGGGAGTTTTTTGCCGGTCCACGGCGCCGCTGCTCTTCCTTCCCTGCTGCCATTGCCGCTGGGCTATCAGCACGTTCAAGCCCAGCGGGAACGGCAGCGGTGCAAAAAAAAAAGCTGTGGCATCCGCGGCTGGCCTTTTCTTCTTCCCGCGCCTGCCCCCCCCCCCCCTCCGTGACCCGGAACAGGAAGTGATACGCGGTGCACGGGAAGAAGAAAGGCCGTGCCGCGTGATAAACTAGCAGCGGCCGCTGCAGCATCGGCCCCCAAGCTATTACAGCAGACGGTAATAGGGAAAGGGGAGAGCAGCAGGAGCCTCCCGTGATCGATGGGATTCTTCCTTCTTGGCCTGCGGGGGCTGGAGGAGGAGGTGGTGCAGCTACCGTTTGTGCTCGGGGGGGGGGGGAGGGGAGAGGAAGTGAGTGAGAGAAAGAGAGAGAAGCAGGCAGCCAGCATGTGTGTGATTGACTGGTCAGAGAGCTGATGTGTGTATGGGAGAGACAATGAAAGTGATTGCTCAGGGAGATGACTGATGTGTATGTGAGAGTGTGAGACATTAGTCAGGGAGGTGACTGATGTGTGTGTGTGAGAGAGAAAAAGCATGGAAGTGAGAAGTCTGGGTATGTGAGAAAGCATGAGCGTAAGAAGCCTGGTGTTGTGGGGGTGAAAGAAAGCATGGGAGTGAGAAACCTGGGTGAGTGTGCATGCATGAGAGAGAGAGACTGCTTGGTAAGGTGACGGTGTGTGTGAGAGAAAAAGACTGGTGTGTGTGAATGTGAGAGAATGTGATTCAGGGAATGAGAAGCCTGTGCACGTGGAGAGTGAGCATGGAAATGAGAGAGACTGGTGTGTGTGTGTAACAGAGAGAAAGTGATTATGGGAATGAGAAGCCTGTGCATGTGAAGAGAAGTGAGCATGGGCGTGAGAAACCTGGGTGTGTGTGAGACACAGCATAGGAGGGAGAAGCCTGTATATCTGAAAGAGAACATGGGAGTGGGAAGCCTGTGTGTGTGTGTGTATGCATGAGCAAGATCAGGTGACTGGTGTGTGTGTGAGAGAGAGAGAGAGAGAAATAAAGTGATTATGGGAATGAGAAGCCTGTGCATGTGAAGAGTGAGCATGGGAGTGAGAAACCTGGGTGTGTGTGAGACACAGCATGGGAGCGAGAAGCCTGTATATCTGAAAGAGAACATGGGAGTGAGAGACTGGTGAGTGTGTGTGTGTGTGAGAGAGAGAGAGAAAGAGAAAGTGATTATGAGAGTGAGAAGCCCATATATGTAAGTAGAACACGGGAGTGGGAAGCCTGTGTGTGTGTGTATGGCATGAGAGAAACTGTTCAGGAAGGTGACTGGGTGTGTGTGTGTGTGCCAAAGACTGTTTGGGAGATGATTGGTGTGTGAGAGACAGAAACTGGTCATGGGGGCATGACTTGTATGGTGTGTGTGTGAGTCATGGGCACTAAGGAAGAGGACCATAAGTATAGAGCTTAGCTTCTACTGCTGCTTCTGGTGTGTGCCACGGCTTGCAGGGAAGGGGAGTAGGACAGCTGCTGGAGGGGGTAAGTAAAAGTGGCTTTTAAGTTTATTTTTCTTGACTGCCATTTTAATTGTGTGATGTCTGCTTTTTTGAAATATTTTATTGGTGTTTGGAGAATGTTTAATAGTTTTTATGAGTTTTTAATTGTTGCATGTTATTCTGTTCATAGCTGTTTTGAAACATTTATTCTGCTTATTAGTATAGTTTTACAATTATTTCTGTGTGGGGATCTATAGCTGCTTGCTAGTTCTGTTTTCTTAATAAGAGGTGTATTGGTTTTTAGGACCTGATTTAATATTTGTAGTGTTGCCTTTTCATAGATAGGGTTGCTCCTGTTTGAGTGTATTGCATAATACAGGTGTAACTGAGTGCAGATTAGTTTATGTGCATTACTACAGATCCTGGGAGTATGTTAGGTCAGTTCTGTGTCTGTTACCGAGATGAGATATTTTGCTAGCATGTAAGCGTTTGTATCGGTCTTATTTGTTGTGTTTTCTCAGAGGACATGCATTGGTGGTAAACTGCTGTCTTTTCATAAGTAGGGCTATTGAGCCTGGAAGTAGAAGGAGTTTGAGTTACTGTTACTGAGATGTCACCAGAACCAGAATATCTTTTTTGTAGGGTGAGTTGTATGGGGAATGTCATAATTCTGCTTTACATCCATTATTGTGGGTCAGGGGGGTTCCCGTGGATGCAAACTGTACTTTTACATCTAGCCCCGTGACGATCATGGGTCAGTGTGTCACGCATGTGAGAACCTATGGAGAGTTGAGTCACATTCACATTATAAATGTCATAATTAAATGATAAGTGTGCACTAAAATCTAACCGCCTCCATAACCCCGCCCTCATATGACCAAAGCCCCGCCCCTGCCCCGCCCTGCCGGGCCATGGAAAAATGGTCTTGCTTGAAGCCGGTCCCTGGTGCAAAAAAGGTTGGGGACCACTGATGTAAACAACCCCTGTGGAGCGACAGTCTGTGAACCGTTTAAGAATGAAGGTAAAATCCTTTCTCGTGAAATGAATGGCTGATGTATCAATCATCACGTGACACACTGCACATGTGCCACAGGAAGTATGAGCTCCTATCACGTTAGCTGTATGGGGTACTGTAGAATCGGAGTGAACCAAGAGATCTTTCATATTGGAACTCCGAGTGAAGGAGAATCTCAGAGCATCCTGAAATTCATCATGTGTCTCTAAAATGTGCCAGTTACGATGTACAATATTTTTCATAATCCGTGTCATAGTAGAGAAAGGCATGACATAAGTCAAAATATCTGCAGATTCTGTTGAACGAGGTAAGAAAAGCCACTCTCTATTGGCTTACCATAACAATCAATTGAGAAAAAGGCATGATTATATATGTTGGGTGTGTATACAAATCTACCAGTAGAATCCGAGATAACTTTGTCAGTTTGAAATGGGATATTCATATGGATTAAAATTATCACACCCCATTGCTTAGCTGTAAAAGAAGACGAAAAAACATGAAATTAAACTCCAGGGAGGAAGATTCAGAACCAATATCAGGAAATATTTCTTCATGGAGAGCATGGTGGATGCCTGGAATGCCCTTCCAGAGGAGGTTGTGAAGACAAAAACTTTGAAAAAATTTAAAGGGGCATGGGATAAACACTGTGGATCCTAAAGGTTAGTGGACAGAAATGAAGAAAAGAGCACATGGGGATAACTTGCTGGTATGGCGGTTAGGGATGTGAATCGTGTGCCCAATCGTTTTAACGATCGGGTTCGGCTGGGGGGGGGGGGGGGGGATCTGATCATTAGAGATGTGAATTGGGATTGGTTCCAATTCCAATTCACATCACTAATTTTTTTTAGTGAGGCCTGCGCTGATAAAAAAAAAAAACCCACCCCGACCCTTTAAAATTACCCCCTTAGCCTCCCCCACTCTCCCGCCCCCCCCCCCCCCAAACTTTTTACACATACCTGGTAGTCCAAGGGGGCCGCGGGGAGCGATCTCCCATTCCCAGGCCATCAGCTGCGCTAAAAAAAAATGGCGCTGATGGCCCTTTACCCTTACCATGTGACAGGGTATCCGTGCCATAGGCCGGTCCCTATCACATGGTAGGAGCACTGGATGGCTGGCGCCATCTTTATGAGTGGCAGCCGATGGCCCGAGAGCGGGAGATCGCTCTCCGCGCCCCCCCCCCCCCGGACCACCAGGTAATTTTAAAAGGTTTTGGGGGGGGGGAGGCTAAGGGGGTCGGTTTAAAGGGTTGGGTGGGTTTTTTTTTATCGGGCCATCAGCGCCATTTATATTAGTGGCAGTCAAAATGGCGCCGATGGCCCAAGAGCAGGAGATTGCGCCAGGACCCCCCCCCCCCCCCCCCACTGGACCACCAGGTCATTTAACATTTTGGGGGGTTCGGGAGGGTGGGGGAGGGTAAGGGATTGGTTTTAAAGGGTCGGGGTGGGTTTAGGGGTTGTTTTGGTGTGCCGGTTTTCCCGCCCTCCCCCCAAATAATTCCCGTGCCCGATTTAACGATTTTTGACGATAAATCGGGGGAATTTGTATTGTATTGCGCAATCTAACCATTTTTGACGATTTAAAAAATATCGACGATTTTTTTAAATCGTCAAAAAACGATTCACATCCCTAATGGCGGTTACTACCCTTAACCAATAAGCTTTCCTACTTTGATGCAACTCCATCATTGCCCTCAGCTTCAAAGGCAGAGAAAAAAGAGGAAAAGAGGAATTAGTCAAAAAGCAAGCAATAAGGATGTTGAATTTTACAGTGTGGGGAAAACAAATAAGCATGGGGCTAACTTGCTGATGTGGCTGTTACTACCCTTAACCAATAAGCCTGAAACTTTTGATCCATCTCCAACATGGCTCTCTGCTTCAACGGCAAGAAGTGATGGAGAATTGGACTCAAACAACAACTAACAAGGGCCCTGACTTTGATGGTTTGGGAAGCTGATAAGTTTGAGGGAGACTTGTATGGCATAGCAAATGCTACCATACGTATGCTGGTATAGTCACACAAGGGTCAAAAGACAAACTACCTCTTCGTTACAGTAATGCAGAATATACACAAAAAGAGAACATATTCAACAAATAAATTTGTTTATTCGTGTGTACCAATTACCTGTCTAACATTAAAATCTCTCTAACACACTCAACCATCACACATACACCCACATCTAAAACCAATATTCATCAATAAACATGAAATATTCTGTATACAATGTATATAATGTTTAAATTTAATTTTTTAAATATTTTTTAATTTTTATAAAGTGCTGATGTTAGTCCTGAACATCCAACAAAGTCTGAAGCAGGCTGAAGCGGAGTCAGAGGCAGGCAGCAGGCTGAATCGGAGTCGAAGGCAAACCGGAGTCAGAGGCAGGCGGCAGGCTGAAGCGGAAGTCAAGGCAAACCGGGGTCAGAGGCAGACGGCAGGCTGTAGCAGAAGTCAAGGCAAACCGGGGTCAGAGGCAGGTGGCAGGCTGTAGCAGAACTCAAGGCAAACCGGGGTCAGAGGCAGGCGGCAGGCTTTAGCGGAAGTCGAGGCAAACTGGAGTCAGAGGCTGGTAGCAGGCTGGAGCGGAGTCAAGGCAAACCAGGGTCAGAAGCAGACAGCAAGCAGATCACCAAGAACGCAACTAAGAACAACTATGGAGTTGTGAACCTCGTTGAAAGGCGATGAGAGAGAGTTTGAGCGCCGCTTATATCGAGACTTGGGCGTGTCGTCAGCAGCGCAGGCGGAGCCAGGCTTCCGGGAGCTGAGCGCTCAAGAGGGACGTCCTCGCGCGCGCAACGAACGAGGAGCAGGCCCGTAATGGCGGACGCCACGTGGAGTGAGAGGTGCCCCCAGGGTCCGGAGCGGGTGGAACGCGGAGATCCCTGAAGCGGAGGTAGGCGGATTTGAGCCCCCGCGGGAGGGAAGCGGTGGAGACCGCAACACTTACACTTTACCGGGCTTGTTTTCATGCGAAAGTAGCAGAGTTGTATACATTATTCAATGTCCGTGTGGTTTAATATATGTGGGACAAACCTGTAGATCGGTTAGAACTCGCATTATAAAGCACCGCAGCTGGATTAAGGCATTAAAAGAACACGCTCCTCTGGTAGATCACTGGAGTGAGTTTGACCATTCATGGAAGGATATTAAGTTTTTTGTTATCAAGAAAATTTGTTTGAAGAATGGCAGAGATTTGTCTGCGGCTTTGCGACATGCAGAACAAGGCTTCATTTTTAAATGGAATACTACAATCCCGCAAGGACTCAATGGTCCGGTTGAGTGGAATGCATTTTTTAAGTAATGTTTGTTTTTTCTGGAATGTGTATGACTTTAAAGGCATGGATAGGGTCTTGTGGGTCAGCTGACTTTAGTGAGCATATATAACATTGGGAAGGGAGTTGGACGTCAATTACGCTCTTTTCAAACGTGAAGTAGATGTCATTTCCGGGTAAGTGTTCGTTGAGAGACCGCGTTGGTGAGTTGATGAATTTTTGTTAGCTTATTGGGAAAGGATTTGACCATTTAAAAGCATTTTTATATGTCATAGATGGTGAATTCCCCTCCGGGATTTGATGTGGTATGAATAATATTGATTGATCGTGTAATCATTCAGCTGAAGAATTTTTGAAGGTATCGTAGGCTCTATGATTATGACTATACGGCTATTCTGGTTTTTGGTTTCAAGTGCGGGCAGTAAGGATTATTTTTTGTCATTTCTTTGTAGAATTAGATATCAATTGGGGCTATAATCTTCATAAACTCAATATGAGGAGTTAAGAGTGGATATTTGGGCGTGTGATGTAACATATCTGAGATCAGGATATATACTGAGCAAGTGGGTGGTAAGCAATATAAATCTTTTGGCTTTCTGCATGTTAATAAGGTACCTATCCTTGAGTAAGATGTTTATTGTATTTTCATTAATGTTTACTTAGAGTTTTTTTGAAGTTGATGACGATATTAAAGATATTTGTTGGAAAGGACTAAACAGGAAGAAATGTAAAGGATTTACCAGGAAGAAATACAATATTGTTTGGGAAGTCATTTCGGTTGTCCTTTGATGTTTAAGTCCATCCCTGAAGAAGCCTTTAAGACAAAACTGGCGAAACAAAGATCTTTGTTAGATGTTCAGGACTAACATCAGCACTTTATAAAAATTAAAAAATATTTAAAAAATTAAATTTAAACATTATATACATTGTATAATCACAAAATTATATTTAAAAATTATATACATTGTATACAGAATATTTCATGTTTATTGATGAATATTGGTTTTAGATGTGGGTGTATGTGTGATGGATGAGTGTGTTAGTGTTGCGATCCCCCCTGCTGCTGCGCTACAGGAGGTCTCTTACCTTCCTCCAGAGGCCGCTCTGAAGCCAGGGCCTCGCCTATGTTCCATCCGGGACTTGCTCCAGGGCCTGAGAGGCCTAGCTGTGCCTGTGGCTTGCATGCCTCTGCGTTTGGACTTCCTGGTTTCCTATTTAAGGCTTTGGGGAGGAGGAGGAAGTGGGAGTGGCCAAAGACCGCTCCACCCCCAGAAATAGACAAAAACAGAAGGCGAACAAAACAAAGGATAATAACAAAAGGAAGGAACGACTGTTCCCAGGCACCCCCGAATGAAGGTGCCTGAGACAAAAAAGAAACAGTAAGGGAAGGAAGGGAACCGGAAACGACTAGAAAGGAGGCAGGAGTGGTCTGAAAACCATCCTGCCGCTCAAAACAAACAACAACACAGAAAGGAACCGTAAACAAAAATAGGAACCAACCAATTCCCAGGCACCTCCTAAAGAGGATGCCTGGGACTAAGAAAATAATAATCAGAAAATAATAAAGAAAAAAGCAATAAGAAGGAAGGAAGAGGGTCACAAAGGGAAGGAACAACAAACTCCCAGGCGGCTCCTGGGGAGAGCGCCCGGGACTAAGAAGAAAATAAAAAGGGGGGGGGGGGGGGGGGGGGAAGGACGAATAATACCAAAAAGGAGGGGAGAATGGCCACGGGACCACTGTGCCCTCGGAAAAAGCCAAAAGAAGAGGGAAGTCTGAAACATCAAAAAAAAAAGAAGACAACAATTCTCAGGCGCTCCAGAAAGAAGCGCCTAAGACAAATAAAACAGAAAAGGAGGGAAGGGGGAAAAGGAAAAACCTTAACAAAGGGCCACAAGACAAACTCATGGCCAAAACACAGTAGAAGTCCAGACAAACAAACAGCCACTTACCTGCCTCTAGGTGCTACGTGAGTCCCTGCCGGCAAGGCCCACATGCAGGATTCACAGCCCACTCCGACGGCATTCCAAGGGGGGGGGGACGGGGACACAGGGAGGCAGTCCACGCCGACGCCGTCAATTGGCAAAAGACCGCCAAACCCTGTGAAAAAGAAAGGGGGGGGGGGGGAGGGAAGGGGGGGGGGAAAGGGAAAGGCGGGGGGGGGATGGGGACGACGGCCTCAGGGGTAGGGGGCCCGCAAATAAACCGCCACGAAGAGCAGGGGATGGGGCAGGGAAGGGGAGGGGTCGCCGATAAGAAAAAAGGAAGGGATCCTAAGAAGGACCAAGGAAGGGGGGGGGGGGGGGGAAGGGCCCCTTCACCTCACCGCTTTAATCCTTAGCGGGGGGTGAGGGGAAGAAAGGTATAAAAAACAAAGGGGAAAAGGAACACCCAAAAAGTGCATAAAAACAAAACAAACTATAACGGAAAGAACTCAAATCAAAGGGATTAACTCAAAAAGGGGAGGGAGGGGAGGGGAGCAGAGCACTCCGTCCACTGCCCACCGGCGGGCAAACTCCTCTACCCGCCCGGCGGACAGAGCGCAGAAGTGCTCCGCCGTCAGCCGGGCGCGCACCGTCGAACGGAAGAGGACCTCGCACCCCAGGGACCGGCCCTCGGTCAACATCTCCTGCCGTGACCGCCAGACTGAGGATCTGGCGGCGGACAGGAGATAGTTGACCAAGGCGTCCCGTTGGCGCAGAGGCCCCCTCCTAAGTGCGCGCCCATAAATGAGGTGGTGCGGGGTGAAATGTAACCAAAACCCTAAAAATAAACCTTTCAAAAAGGACAGGAAGGGGGTGAGCCTGGGGCACTGAAGCCCCAGGTGGAAAAGGTCCTCCTCCTGCCCGCAACCGAACGGACAGGAGGGATCCTCCCGGAAAACCCTCGCCTTGAACCGGCCGGTGGCCACGGCCCCGTGCACCAACCTCCAGGAGCGGTCCCCTTCGTAGC
The DNA here is from genome assembly GCF_901001135.1 of Rhinatrema bivittatum. Lineage (NCBI taxonomy): Eukaryota > Metazoa > Chordata > Amphibia > Gymnophiona > Rhinatrematidae > Rhinatrema > Rhinatrema bivittatum. The sequence continues at coordinate 270,372 of NW_021820693.1, forward strand.
CGGGGATCAGCTCAGAATAGAACGATCCCCAGCGGGGCCCGCTCCCGTCCCCGCTCCTCGGCGGCAACACCTCCCGCCAGGGAGTGTCTGGCCTCGGAGCGAGGGCGAGGCGATGCATGGTATGTAGCACCAGCCGGCCCAGGACCCTCCGGGACACGGTCCGGAAGTCCGCTACGGGCAATTCCCTCAGCCTGCTAAGACTGTGGGCGCAAGGAGGAACAGCAGCAGCACTTCGAGGGGGCCCGCCGTCCTCGGCAAACCTAGGCCCTACAATCAGCGCCGGGGGGCCGGGGGGTGCAGTCGGGCGGGGAGCCCCGGGCTGCAGCGGGCCCGCCTCGCTCACGACTCTCGCTAGAAGACGGAGAGCGTCGGGCACAAACTTGAGAATGTGGCCGACGACTGAAGGCGGGCATCTAGCATGTCCCCGACCTTGGTCACCTGGGCGCCGACCAGGTAGCGTCGCAAGCCGACGTTCTCCTCCAGCCCCTCCAAACCGAGAGCGCGGTTATGCAGGAGGGGCTCCCCCAGGAGTTCGCCCGGCTTGCTCGGCAACCCCCTGGTCAGTCCCAGCAGCATCCAAGCCTTCAGCATCTCCCGGTAGAATCCCGGCAGCCGCGAGAGCCTCTTGGGGGTGAAGCCGCTCGGGTCTAGGACCAACAGCTGCCAGTCGTACCGCAGGTTGCCCGTCTGGCGCAAAAAATGGGTCGCCAGCGGGCGCCATCGCGGAGCGGGGTCCGCGTACAGGTATCTCTGCAGGGTCTGTAGACGGAAGGTGTGCACCCGACTTCTCAGACACACTAGCCCGTGACCGCCCTCTCCCGACGGGAGAGCCAAGACCCCGGCAGAGACCCAGTGCTTCCCACCGCCCCAAAAGAAGTCCAGCAGTTTCCTTTGAGCACGAGCGAGGAACTCCGGGGGCGGACTCAAGGCGGTGAGGCGGTGGTACAGCATGCTCGCCAGCAGCTGATTCACCACCAAGGCCCGACCCCGGAAGGACACCAGACGCAGCAGACCCCTCCACGCCCCGAGGCGAGCTTCGAGTTTCTCTCCGAGCTCGCTCCAGTTAACGGAGGCGGTGGCATCCGCGACGGACAGGTGGACGCCGAGATACTTAAGGGTCTCCCTGCCCCACGACAGGGCAGGGAGATGGGTGTCCACCCCCTGCGGCCCTACCAAGAGGCCGGAGCTCTTATCCCAGTTGACCTTGGCAGACGAGGCTGCGGAATAGACCTGCTGGCAGTCCCGCACCCTCTGTAGGTCAAGCGGGTCCTGCACCGCCAGGAGCACGTCGTCGGCATAGGCCGAAAGGGTGACCCGCAACTCGGGCTCTCGCAGCACCAAACCGACGAGCCGCCTGCGCAGAAGACACAGGAACGGCTCGATGGCCAGCGCGTAGAGCTGACCCGAGAGGGGGCACCCCTGACGCACTCCCCGCCCGAACGCCAGGGGCGCCGCCAGGGACCAGTTGACTTTAACCAGACACTCTGCCCCCGAGTACAAGAGGCGGAGGTACCCCACGAACCCGGGTCCGAAACCGAACGCTCGCAAAGTACCCATGAGATAATCGTGATTGACCCTGTCGAAGGCCTTCTCCTGATCGAGGGACAAAAACGCCGCCGACAGACCAGACCTACGGGCGTGGTGAATGAGATCCCGGACCAAAAAGATGTTATCAAAAATAGTACGACCGGGGATCGTGTAGGTCTGGTCGGGGTGAATAACCTCCGTCAGCACGGAAGCTAGCCGCAGGGAGAGCGCCTTGGCCAGAATCTTATAATCCGTGCAGAGCAGGGAGACGGGGCGCCAGTTCTTGAGGCAGCGCGGGTCCCCCTTCTTGGGCAGGAGGGTGAGCACCGCGCGCCTACAAGAAAGGGGCAGGCACCCCGACTCGAGGGCTTCGTTTAGGACCCGCAGGAGATCGGGCCCTAAGACGTCAAAAAAGAAAGAGACGAACTCGGCGGTGAGCCCGTCGATGCCAGGGGACTTCCCTCTCGGCAAGCGGCCCAGAGCCTCGACGAGGTCTCCCAGGCCCAAGGGTAGATCGAGCCAGGCTCGGCTGACCTCGCTCACCGCCGGCAGCCCCTCCCATAGGGTTTGACAAGCGTTCGGATCGATCGGGTCCGGGGAAAAGAGAGCCTCGTAGAAATCACGGACCTCCGCCCTGATCTTACTCGGTTCGTCGAAGAGGGTCCCGTCGGCAGCCAGCAGGCATGCTATCTGCTTCCGGTTACCTCTCCTCTTCTCCAGGCCATAGAAGAAGGGCGTGCCGCGGTCCATCTCCCGCAGGACCTGGACGCGCGACCTCACGTAGGCCCCGCGTCCTCGTCGCTCTTCGAGGTGGCGCAGGGCCAACTTCTTCTCCTCGTACTCGAGAAGCACAGCCGGGTCGCCTCCTGGTCCCCGAGCGTTGCCGAGGCGCCCTTCCAACTCCATCACCGCCCCCGAGAGGCGACGGATGGCGAGGCGCTCTTCGGCGTTAACGCCCCTGGCGCGTTCTTGACAGAGAACCCGGAGACGGACCTTGCCCACGTCCCACCACTGAGCGAGAGAAGCAAAGTCCGCCTCCCGGCGGCGCCAGTCCACCCAGAACTCCCGCACCGCCGCCACCAACTCGTCGTCCTCGAGGAGCGAGTTGTTGAAGTGCCAGTGGGTCGACCTGGGCTTGGCGGGGCTGAGCACGACCCTCAGGACCACCATATGGTGATCCGAGAGGGCGGCCGGCTCCACCGTACACTCCGTGGCCCGGTTCATCAGCCAACGGGACAGATACCACCGGTAGATGCGGGAGCGACACACACGTTCTCCGCCCACCCTCACGAAGGTGAAACCGGAGCAGGCGTCCGGGTGCTGCACACGCCAGACATCCGCCAAGCCGCCGCGCAGAACGGCCTCCCGAAGGACCGCCCGCGCGCCAGAGAACTCGCGCGCACCCCCACGATCGAGCGGGCCGAGGGTGACGTTGAAGTCCCCCCCGAGCGCCACTTCCTCGTCGGGGTCCAGCGAGTCCAAAAGGTCGGACAACCGGCGAAAGAATACCGTTTGTTCGGCCGAGCCGCAAGGGGCGTACACGTTGACGCAATTCACCGTGCAGCAACCCTCTAAGCTCAGCCTCACGTGCAGTATCCTGCCCGGCACGACGGCCTCGACGCTCAGCACCTCCGTCTGCGAGACCCGCGAAATCAAGACGGCCACCCCGCCAGCCACTCCCGAGTCGTGACTGAAGGCCATCTCGCCGTCCCACTCCAGCCGCCAGGACGCTTCGGCGGCCGGAGTGGTATGGGTTTCCTGTAAAAAGGTCACCGAGTACCCTCCGCGCTTGAGGGCGACAAGCACCCAGTGCCTGCGGAACCCGGTCTGGCAGCCGTTGGCGTTAAAGGTGCAGAACGTGAAAGCCATTCTCTGTCAAGAGGGGTAACACGCGCACGACCGGCCCCGTCACGGAGCCGGCCGAAGCGCGCACGAGCGGTCGTGACCGACTAAGAACTCTCCTCGCCGGGGCGGGGGACGGCCGAGGGGCGGTACAGCCGCCCGCCCCACGTCCCCCTCCCCGACTGAGCCGTGAGCGCGGACCTACCTTCATGGCGGAAGGGGTCAGAAGCGTCTGCGGGGGAGAGCGGGGGTCGAGAGGCCGGCGCGTCCCGTGTCGGCGCGCGGCCCGCTTTCCTCGGCCGCTCGCTCACTCGCACTCGCCCCTCTCCCCCTCCTCCTCGCGTCATCAGATCCCCCAAGTCCCGGCCCCGAAGGAGACCGGGACCTGTTCCCACGAACTTCGGAAAGAGCCCTCCGGGAACGAGAGCTCCTCCGGCGGTTCCTCCGAGAGGAGGACGAACGACCGCGCTCACCCTCCCTCCCACCCCCCGCAGGGCGTCGGCCCGCACTGGCGGGTGCTGGGCCACCCGGGGCAGGGAAAGAGGGATAGGGAGGGCGAACGAAAGAAAGAAGGGAGGGGATGGGAGAGAGGAGGGGAAGGAGAGGGGTAGGAACGGAAGGGAGGGGGGTGGAAGGGAGGGGAGAGAGAGGAACGGAAGGGAGAGGGGTCCGGGGAGCGGGAAGGGAACTCGACGGAGCGGGCCCTAGGGCGACCCGCTCCGAAGGGGGAGGAGGGGACGGAGGCGGAAGGGAGAGGACCTCCCCCTCCTCCAGCTCAGAGAGAGGAGGAGAGGAAGGGGAGGGAGGAAGGGGATGGAGAAGGCCAGACAGGAGCTCCGTCAGGGGCAGGCCGGAGGGCCCCGCGCCCCGGTCGGGACCCCGCCGAGACGGGGCCCCTTCCGGAGGCGGAAGCACGACCGGCCCCTCCGCCGGCGGAGCCGGGGTAGGAAGGGCAACAGGAGGGGCTTCAGGGGGAAAAAACACCTCCACGGTCCGAGGGTCCTCCGCCTCGCCCACCGAGCCGTCCCCCTCCGTCTGGACGGGAGGGGGGACCGAGATGGAGACGTCAGGCTCGGCGGGGGTCGGCGGAGGGGGCTCCCCGGCCGGGGGCGGTAGCGACGGTGGAGGCTCACCCGCCTCCTGCTGATCAGGAGGGGGCGGCAGCGGTGGAGACTCGCCCACCTCCCGCTTGCCAGGAGGGGGCGGAGATGGTGGCGGCAGGGGTACTTGTACCGGGGACTGGGGAGGGCAGGCCTCCGGGGAGGCAGATGAAACACCTCCCACGGGGGGGAAGGGCGAGGATGATACTACCTGTCCCTCGCCCTCGGATCCCACCTGGAGCCCGCCCGACGGGTCCCCGGTGTTTTCCCCGCCATCTGGGGAGACCCCGCTTTCCGGGGCCTCGGAGCTAATCCCCGGGGCCGACTCCAGCTCCCCGCCCGGAAGACCGGGCCGAGGGCCCGAGGGCCCATCCCTCACGCCCACGGCCTCCGCGGCGACGACAACCGCTTCGTCGACCGGCGATGGACTCGGGAGAGAAGGAGGGGGTACCCCGGGCACCTCGCGGGCAGGGCGGGGTTCACCTAAGCTAGCCTGCGGGGGTGACAGGGAGAGGGCCGGCTCCGATCCCGGGCCGAGCCCCTCCTCGTCCGAGGAGGGGGCGGCCCGAGGATCGTCGCCCGGGGCCTCTCCCCGCGTGAGCTTCCTCCGCTTCTTGGTCAAAAGAGCGGAGGGGCCGGCGCGCTCCGACTGGGGAGCGGGCGGAGGAGGCGTGGGCGACACCTCCATCCCCTCCAGCACGCACACGCAGTCCTCGCTGACCGGCGGGAGAGACGAGGCCGCCTCGTCGTCCACGCTGTCGCCCACCTCCACAAAACAGGCGGGAGATGGGGGAGGCGGTGAGTCGGAGGCGGGGGCCGGCCCTAAGTCCCTAACTACGGGGCCCGTCCCCCTCGCCTCGTCCTCTCCCTGATCTAAAATAAGAATCGGGGCCACAGAGCTCCCTTCGACAGGGGGCTCCGGGACGATGATAACAGCAGTGGACCGCGGCCCAGGGGCGACCGCGGGAGGGAGCGGGGGAACGGCGACCCCTTGCCGGTCACCAGATGGAACAGGAGGACCCCCTTCCGCAGGGGCAGCCGCCCTCTCGGCCCTGGCGCGGGCCCTCTCCCTCTTGCGCCGCTGCCTGGAGGAGAGCGGCGCGGTCACGGGGAGAAGGGCCTCGGGGTCGGGCCCTTCAGGTCGTGGCTGGGCCGCGACGGGGAGAACCGTAACGGCGGTCGGCTGAGGGGGTGCGGCGATGGGAACGGCAGGTGCCGCGATGGCGGTGGAGCCTCGATCGCGGGCGGGGGCGGACGCGGGCGTCGTGGTCCCGCCCCGGGCGGACGCCCTCGAGGGAGCCGCGGCTTCGGCCCCGCGAGGGTGGCAGAGGCAGGGGGTGCCACGGCGGCGGAGGAACGCATCTCCGCCGACCAGTAGATCTTAAAAGGCACCCCCTGATAGGTGACAAAACGCCACCCCTCCGGCCGCATCACCTCCGCCGACAGACGCAGCCACGCCTGCCGACGGTAGGAAGACACGTGCCGCAGCTCCCGCTCCCGGTGCCCCGCCGGGATGGCCGTGACGGGGGTCGTAAAGGCCCCCAGGGCACCGAATTGGAGCTGGAGGAGGGCGTCGGGGATGTGGGGCGGGACGTTGGAAAAAACGACCCGCGTCCCTTGGCCCACGATGGGCTCCACCGCATGATACACCCCCTCGACGACCAGTCCCTCCACCACGGCTTTGTGCACCGAGGCGAGGGACCGGACAAAAAGCACGACCTTGCCGTACATCCTCCCCGCCGACACGACCTCGGTGGGCCCGACCAACTTGGCCAGGGCGGCCGAAAAGCGGAGGGGGTCCGAGGTGACCAGCTCTTGGCAGCGCAGGCCGTGCCGTAGGGTGATGCCGGTGGAGCCCGCCGCCGCAGAGGAATAAGGATCCATGTGCGGGGCGGGACGCCCACCGGCGCCAGGCGCCGCCGCGACGGCGGCGTAGCTGGCCTGCGCTGCAACCGGACGGGGAGGGGGGGGTGGCGGGCGGAGGCGTCGCGGGGCCCCCAGAGGTCGCGGGGTTGGGCGAGGCGATGGCCGTGGCGGAGGGACCGCCGGTGGCAACGGCCGCGGTAGGGAGGGGGAGAGGAAGGGGCGCCGCAGGAAGGGCGGCGGACGCGGCGGGCGCGGCGGACACGACAGCAGCCGCCTTGGCTCGCCGCGAGGTGACGCTCGCCGCCCTCTGCGGCAGGGGAGAAAAAGAAGGAGGAGGAAGAAAAGCAGCGGGTTCCGCCCGCGGGGGAGGAATGAAGGGATTACCTCCCGCCCAAGTGGGGACAGGGACGATGACGGTCCCGTCCTCATCCTCCATGAGCTCGCTTACCGGGGTGAAGTGGAAGGGGGTAGGCGTGGCCGCCAGGGAGCCCCCGGAAGAGGGGAGGGGCGAGGCGATGTGCTTCACCTTTCTCACCCTCTTGCCGGCGGGCTTCGCGGCCAGCGCCTGAGGGGGGGGAGGGACGTCAACCTCCAGAGAGGGACGGGGCGGGGGTTGGGAACCGGCGGCTGCGGCGGGGCCAGGAGGACCGTCCCCCTCCACCCGGGGAGGCGACAGCGGAGCGAGAACGCACGCCGCCACCCCCGGAAGGCGAGAGGGGGCGGAGGTGAGGACACGCGAGGCGGCCTCCAGTCCGACCATCGCCGGAAGGGGGGGGGGGGACGGGAAGGGGGACGGGAAGGGGGACCGGAAGGGGCGGAGCTCCAACCCCCGAGGAGGGGCGGGCCGGCACGGGGGCAGGAGGGTTCCCCGCTTCCGCCCGGGAAGGCGAAAGCGGGGCTAGCACACTAGCCGCCACCCCTAAGAGACGGGAGGGGTGGACGGGGAGGACGTGCGGAGGCGTACCCTCCCGCGGTGCCGCCGCCTGAGATGTATCGGAGGGGGGAGGAGCACCGGCCCCCGAGGAGGGGAGGGGCGATGGGAGGGAGCAAGCAGGCGTGGAAGGGGAAGGGTCCGTCACTTCCGCCCGGGAGGGCGAAAAAGGAGCGAGCACGCTCTCAGTCACTCCCAAGAGGCGAGAGGGGGCAGTGGACGCAGGAGGAGCACCGGCAGAGATGGAAGCCATGGCAAAAGAAAAAGGGGAAACAAAACCAAAGAGAACAAGACAAAGGAGGGTAAGCAAAGAGAAGACACACAACAACAAGGAGGAGGGGGGGGGGTAACCAGAACCTAACGAAAGGGGAGGGAAGGGGAACAAAGGAAATGAAACCCAAAGAGCCTTGAAACCTTGGGCCCTAGGGGGGAGGAAGGGGGGTCAGCACAAAAAACCAAGTAGCTGACAGAAGTGGGGAGGGAAAAAGTAAAAGGGAGCTAAGGCAACTTGAGCCAAAAAGAAAAAGGGGAAAAAAGGAAAAAAAAAACTAAATGGCCTTGGGGGGGGGTAAACTCAGGCCTAAAGGGTGAGGAAGGGTGGTCAGCAGAAAACAAACAGGAGCTGACAGAATGGGGGAGGGAAAAAGGAAAAGGGAGTTAAGGCAACTTGAGCCAAAAAGAAAAAAGGGGTAAAAAGGAAAAAAACTAAATGGCCTTGGGGGGGTAAACTCAGGCCTAAAGGGTGAGGAAGGGGGGTCAGCAGAAAACAACAATAGCTGACAGAGGGGGAGGAGGGAGGGGGAGAAAGAAAAAGTACCAAACCCAAAGAACAATTAAGGAGGGTTAGGAGCTGGCAGGTGGGAAGGGTGGGGTAGGGAGCTGCAGGCAGCTGCAGACAGCTGATTGCAATGAAGCAATCAAGCTAGCTGCCTGCAGTAAGGAAAGAAAAAAAAAGGAATCAAACAAACCAACTAACAAACAAAGACAAAACAACCCAAAGAACAGGACAGTAAAGACAACCAAAGGGGGAAGACAACAACAATGCTAAGTAAGTAAACAAAATTAAGTAAGAGGGGAGGGGGGAGGATGGAAGGAACCCCAGGAGGGAGGCTCCAACTACCTCAACCCTCCTTACTTCCTGGTCTGGGACCGCTTGCCTTCCTGCAGGGCCTGTAGCCCCTGTGGTACTGGCCACAGGGGGACAGGTGGAGGACCTCCCGATGTTGGGGGAGCAGCACCTGAGGAGAAAAAACAAGAAAGGGGGAGGGGGGGGTGAGTAAAAAAGAAACAGGGAGGGGAAGGGGAAAACCTAACCTAAAAGACAACAACACAGAAGGGAAGGGGAAGTGCTGCAGCACTTGAATGTGTGTGAAGGGGAGGGAAGGGAGGGAAGGCAGGTGCTGGCCCTAGGTGAGGTCCGGAGGGTCCTGCAGGCCAGAGGATGGCTGTCCCAGGGGAGGGCTGCTGGAGGTCCTGCAGTAATTCTGCCTGGCCTGTAGATGGTAGTGAGGTCCAGGCAGAGAGGAAGCAGCAACAGCAGCAGCAGGCTGGAAGGGCTCCAGGGGCCCAGAAAGCAGCAGCAGGGGCCCAGGAGTTAGCAGGGGCCCAGGAGTTAGCAGGGGCCCAGGATGCAGCAGCAGGGGCCCAGGACTTGCTCCAGGGCCTGAGAGGCCTAGCTGTGCCTGTGGCTTGCATGCCTCTGCGTTTGGACTTCCTGGTTTCCAGCCACGCCCGTTTCCCTAGGGGCTGGCCCGCAGCTCTCTACCCCAGTTATAGGACCAGCGGTGGGCGGTCCTGGCAAGCTCCTCCCAGGGAGTTGCCTTCTACCTCCAGTATTTAAGGACTTTCTGTTCACTTGCAACTGGCCTTGGATCTGAGCATTACAGTCGCCTGTAACCTAGCTGATCCAGGTCCTCCATGTCTTGATGGCGCCTTGTCCTGTCTCTGCCTGATGTTTCTGATGTCTTCGTGTCTCTGCCTTGACCTTCGTCCTCGTCTGGTTCCTGAGCCTTCTGTCCTGTTGGGCCCTGGAGTGGCCAACAGGAGGGATTCGTCCCATGGGCTCTTGAGCTTCTGCCAGCCGAAGGGGCTTCGGATGTGAGTATCCCAGCATCGGAGTTTCTGCTCGCCTGGACCTTTCCTTCTTGCTTCAGCCCTTGCCCTGATGTCTTCAGTGTCTTGCTTCAGCTGTCTTGGATGTCTGCTTCAGCCCCCGTCTGATGTCTTCTGTATAAGGACTCTGTCTGCCCTCGCCTCTGTCTGGCCTGCTGCCCATTGCTGTTCCCTGCGGCGGGTCCGAAAGGGCCGGGAACAGTCGGAGGACGGTTCATTAGTCAACCCAAAGGTAGGCGCTAATTTCTCCGGACACCGGGAAAGTGCACAGAAAAGCAATAAAAACTGCTTTTCTGTGCATCCTCCGACTTAATATCATGGCGATATTAAGTCGGAGGTCCCGAAAGTTAAAAAAAGTAAAAAAAAATAGAAAAAAAAAATTAGAAATAGGCCTGCGACTCGCGGGTCGAAAACCGGATGCTCAATTTTGCCGGCGTCTAGTTTCTGAACCCGTGTCTGTCAGTGGGTTTGAGAACCGACGCTGGCAAAATTGAGCGTCGGCTGTCAAACCCGCTGACAGCTGCCACTCCTGTCAAAAAAGAGGTGCTAGGGACGCGCTAGTATCCCTAGCGCCTCTTTTTACCGCCGGCCCTAATTTTAAATAAGTTAAAATACTGTATCGCGCGCACAGTAGAGTGGCCTGTGCGCGCGATTTTACTGTAGCAGCCCGTTTGTGAGTTTAGAAAAAGAATATATTGGAGAAAACTATTGTCATTCAGATTCTGGCATCTTAATATAAGAGAATGACAACATTGTTAAGCAGAAGATGAAGTTCCTTTTGTAGTAAACATAAAAATAACAGCTATTTTTTTAAGAAATAAAATTACATTAAGCAAGACACAATGGAAAACAGTATGGCCATAAAGAACGTCAAAGAAAACAAGGGGACTGCAGCTTGCGTATCTCCTTCCAGTTCCTGTTGTTGGGATATTGATGTAAAATAGGACACCTGTTGTAAAAATGTACATGATTAAATAATCTGTTCAATTTTTAATCCATTTATACCTTTGGAAGATTGCAAATAATTATTCAGAGGCTATCCTTTAGCAGTATGAGGGGAAAAAAAGCTGCAGGTTGATTATCACCAGTTCCCTGTACGTACCCGGATCAGTCATCCGTTGGTACTACAGGAATGAAAATTAGCAGATAAGAACCAATTTTCTTATACTCAGACATTTACTTAGTTCAGGAACCCTGCAGAGCTGATGAATTAGAGCACTGGTTGTCAATCTGGGAGTAATAATGGACCCAGAAATCAACCTGAAGCAACACATATCTATAAAAGTAAGAGAAGACTACGCAAAACGTATGGTCCTCAGAAGATTGAGACCATTACTCACACCTGCCCACTTCAGAACAGTATTGCAAACACTTATCTTTTCTAGCACTGACTACTGCAATGCACTCTTACTAGGACTCCCAAGCACATCGATAAGACCACTCCAGATACTTCAAAATACTGCAGCCAGAATACTGACGGGAAAAAAGAGGAGGGACCATATAACTGAAACTCTAGCAGACTTACATTGGTTACCCATCGAATAGACGAATACAGGATAAAATACAAAGCCTTATGCACCATACACAAACTAATATATGATAAAGAAGCAGACTGGCTAAACACAGCCTTACGAGTACACGTTCCACAAAGAAACCTCCGCTCAGCAAACCTCCGCTTCAGTAAAGTCAGCAAAATTAACCCAAGTGAGAGAAAGGGCTTTATCATTGGCTGGGCCCATACTATGGAACACGATGCCCCCTGAACTCAGATTACAGAATAATCTCAAAACTTTTAAGAAAAATCTAAAAACATGGCTCTTTAAAAAAGCCTTCTCTAAAGAGTGTGGAGGGTAGAGAATGAAAGTACAGGGTAATGCAGATGAGAATGAATTTACTCAATCCTACATTTAAGAAGTAATATTTCAAAGCGATAGTTACTCAATAATATACCTGGACTTGACCAACATTACTCAAATAATGATTTTATTTATGAAATTGTAACCGAACTTTATAGGCACCTGTTAGAATGTAAGATATCCTACATTTACTTACCTTAGTCTATGTGCCTATTTGTAAACCGTTGCGATGGTATATAACTTAGCGACGGTATAGAAAAGTTTTTAAATAAATAAATAAAAGAGTAGGTTTGTAATTTATACAGCTATTTTGGTTATAAGGCCCTTTCCCATGAGCTATAGATGTCACAAATTGGAAGAGAAAATCATTACAGTACAAATTAGACCTTTCTGAAGGGTATGTACTGCATCTCTCACATGTGCCCTGATATAATAAGGTGTGCTTGGAGGTTAGCAAATGTTAATGTAAGGTTTTGTACACATTTTTGCATGTACAATTTTATTTCTGATTTAACAAGAACTTTAGTGCACAAAATATGAGCACATAAACAAATTTCAGCAGCCCAATTAGTATTGGGTGCATTCTCTTGTGAGCATGTGTCTTCCTTGCTGCAATGCCTCCATTACCTAGAGAATAAAATTTCAGGTAATTGTTCTGCTCTACAAAGCAACTAAGGAAAATGTCCTGGCCTATTTGTTATCATTATTTTTTTTTTAATTTTTTATTTTCAAGTTTTTCAAAACTTATTTACCAGGAAGAACACCTTACAGAAAAAACAATGTCAAAAAGAAACAATAACAGTCAGAATTATCCATATTTCAGCATATAGATTTGACATTTAAATTATAAGAAAAAACAATTTGGCAATTAGGAGGCATGGTTTCCGCATCATTTTTTTCTTTCACACCAGTCCTATTGGAGTTTCCTTAGGGTTTTTATCAGCTAGGAATGTTTTCATTTGATCAGGTTCAAGAAATATATAATTCATATTCTGATACCTGATGCAAGCCTTGCAGGGGTATTTCAGAGTGAATCTGGCTCCTATTCTGAGAGCCTCTGGCCGCATCAAGAGGAACTCTTTCCTGCGTGTCTGAGTAGACTTAATTACATCTGGGAATATCCAAATAGGAAGCCCATAGAACGGGACTTGACGATTTCTGAAAAACAGTCTCATGATGTGATTTCGCTCTGAATGAAATGCGAATGAGACTAGCAGGGGTTTCCTCTGATTTATCTCATGTTCAGAAGACATTTCCAGTATATCAGTGAGATTCAAATCAGGACTTTGTTGTTCTAATTGAGAAGCTTGTTGTAAATAAAATGCTTTAACAATAACCGGTAAAGCTGTATCCGAAATTTTTAAATTCTTTTTCATATAGAGTTTGAAAGTTCCAAAGGTGCAATAGATTTGATTACTGGAAAATTAAGTATACGTAAATTGTGAGCCCGCAGGGCATTTTCAACAGCTTCTAATCTTCTGAATGTTATATTCTCTGAAAGAATTAAATTTTCTTGTTTAACCTCCACTGAGGAAATTCTTTTTTCCAATACTTCAGTTTTACTTGTATATTTAGATATTAAATTATTATTAATCAAAGTCTGATTTTGAATTTCCACAGTTGACTTGGCAAGTGTTTTCATTGCTGTTTCTATCCCACTTAACATATTCCAAATTCCCTCCAGAGATATTACATCAGGTTTCAAAGTAGGGGAAGCTTCTGAAATCTCTCGAAGCTGATTTATTCCCTCCTCTCCAAGGGCTCCCCCTCTCGACCCCATACCTTGATCTGTTGCTATGACGGCTGCTTCTAATTCCTGAGGCGTTGAAGTCCTTAGTGGGTCCTCCAGACCTACAAGATGTTCTCCTCTACTCTCTCCTAAGGTCTCCTTGTCTCGGGTCTCCAAACCTCCATCTCTGGCCATCATCATGGCCGCTCCAGCTTCAGACGAGGCTGGGCAAGGAATCGCAATATTTTGATGATCCGGGGCTTAAGGTAGTATCTAGGGTCAAGGGGGCCGGCGCTTGCTCCCGCGTCGTGCCTCCAGTGGCCAGGCTCTCCGGATTGATTGATGAAGTTCCCGCAAACAAACCGGGGATAGTAGGCTGTCGAGGGTCGGCTACAGGTGAGTTGAGATTCTCACCTCTTAGCCGCCCTTTTCTTTTAGTATGCGGCATATTTTCATGAAAAAAGAAGAAGAGGAAATCCAGATTTTGACAGCGTTTCTCTCCGGCGTTTTAAGCAGGTTCACACCGCGGCGGCCATCTTGCCTCCATTGTTATCATTATTTAAACAGTATATTGCAATTCAGTTGTTACATTCTGCTAGTGGCAATTACTTGGAAGTCCCTAGTGTGATGTCAGTTCATCTTCAAGAGACAAGACATCATACCTTTTTTATTATTGTCTCTGTCCGATGGGATGGCCTGCCTGAGGAATGTAGAACAATGACACATTTTAAAACTGTTTCACAAAAAATTGAAGACCTTTTTATTTCAGAAAGCTTTTCCAGCTTCTGTCATTTTGGCCTAATAGCTGTTGTTAGTTTTATTTATCCTCAATGAATTTTACTTATGTTGACTTAATTTTAGTGTTTTAATTGTGATAAATGTTTGTTTGTTAATTTCTTCTGTTACTTGTCCTTTTGTTATATGTTACTTATTGAACTCTGCTTAGCATGACTTGTTTCTATAAGTGGAATATAAACTTTTTAAAATAAGCAAATGAGTAAAATTGTGCACAAATCAGAATTCTTCCATATAAATCTCATGTTAATCAAGGTGTTAGCTATTTGTCCCAATGCAGAGAGGTGTATAGGTTTAACTCATGTTTACCTAACTCTGATCAGAGGTGGAATAAAGTTTCTGGGGCCAGTGCTAGTCTATAGGGCTGAACCTGGAGTTCAGGGTACAGATGTTCTATACTCGGAATTTGTGTGCATAAAATACAATTTGTGCAAAAAGCATGTTCTCTGTTTATAAACATGATTTGTACAGCTACATCATGTTTTATGTGCAGAGAACATGCTTTGTGCATATATCATGTTTTATTTTCATAAAACATTTTGTGCATGTAAGTCATGTTTTATATGTGCAAATCATGATTTGGGCACATAGCATATGTTTTCTGTGTGCATGATAAGCATGTCTTTGTGCTCACATTTTTTGGTTAGCGTGCTTTATAAACTCCTGATGCATTAGTATACCATTATTTTACTGCATTGAGTTAACTCTTTTTTTAACATGTGAGTAAACAAAATTCAATACACATTTTTTTTTATCATGCCTTGTTACATCAAGGCCATAGAGGGGTGACATATGCTCAGCTGGAAGAGAACAAATCTTTCAATTGGGTTGATTGAGCCTGTCTTTTTCAATTCAAAGCTTCTTGACTTTGAATGTGATAATTTATAAAATCATGCCATATTCCAGGTCATTAGGGCAAAAGGCATCTAATTGTATTAGAAATGTTAACTTGATATTCTCTCTGGACAGGAGAGAATATCAAGTTAATCATTTTGGTTGGGGGAGGGGAAGCCAGCAAATTAACCAAGCTCCTCCCACAGCCCTCACTGCCAATTTCTTTACAATGATGCAGAAATGGATCCAATTGTTTGGGCACTATTGGCCTGATTAAAAAGAACTTCCAAGCATGCCTCATTATGTTGCCTGTATATATTATATACACCATGCATGCTCTGGAAGGGAACTATGGCAGAATTCAAGAATAAAGAAACACACTTTTCAGTGGTACTCCATTTTAGACAATTGTACATAAGAACGAATGATACAAAATTATTCAGAGTAGTTAAATCACAAGCAGACTGTGATACATTCAGGAGGACCTTGCAAGACTGGAAGATTGGGCATCCAAATGGCAGATGAAATTTAATGTGGACAAGTGCAAGGTGTTGTTACTGTAGTTACACGATGTTAGGTTCCATATTAGGAGCTACCACCCAGGAAAAAGATCTAGGCATCATAGTGGATAATACTTTAAAATCGTCGGCTCAGTGTGCTGCAGCAATCAAAAAAGCAAACAGAATGTTAGGAATTATTAGGAAGGGAATAGTTAATAAAACGGAAAATGTCATAATGCCTCTATATTGCTCCATGGTGAGACCGCATCTTGAATACTGTGTACAATTCTGGTCGCGCATCTCAAAAAAGATATAGTTGTGATGGAGAAGGTACAGAGAAGGGCAACCAAAATGATAAAGGGGATGGAACAGCTCCCCTATGAGGAAAGGCTGAAGAGGTTAGGGCTGTTCAGCTTGGAGAAGAGACAACTGAGGGGGGATATGATAGAGGTCTTTAAGATCATGAGAGGTCTTGAATGAGTAGATGTGACTCGGTTATTTACACTTTTGAATAATAGAAGGACTAGGGGGCATTCCATGAAGTTAGCAAGTAGCACATTTAAGACTAATCAGAGAAAATTCTTTTTCACTCAATGCACAATAAAGCTCTGGAATTTGTTGCCAGAGGATGTGGTTAGTGCAGTTAGTGTAGCTGGGTTAAAAAATGGTTTGGATAAGTACTTGGAGGAGAAGTCCATTAATGGCTATTAATCAAGTTTACTTAGGCAATAGCCACTGCTATTAATTGAATCAGTAGCATGGGATCTTCTTAGTGTTTGGGTAATTGCCAGGTTCTTGTGGCCTGGTTTGGCCTCTGTTGGAAACAGGATGCTGGGCCTGATGGACCCTCCGATTAGTCTTAAATGTGCTACTTGTTCTTAACATAAAATATGCCATACTGGGTCACACCAAGGGTCCATCAGGCCCAGTATCCTGTTTCCAACAGTGGCCAGTCCAAGTCACAAGTATCTGGCAAGTACCCAAACATTAGTAAATCACAAGCTACTATTGCTTATTAATTACCGTAATAGCAGTTTGTGAATTTTTCCTCTAGGAACTTATTCAAACCTTTTTTAAACCCAGTTACACTAACTGCTGTAATCACATCCTCTGGCAATGAATTCCAGAGCTTAACTATGCGCTGAGTGAAAAAGAATTTTCTTCGATTTGTTTTAAATGAGCTACTTGCTAACTTCATGGAATGCACCCTGGCTCTTCTATATCTGAGAGAGTAAATAACTGATTTACTTTAACTAGTTCAAGACCTTTCATGATTTTGAAGACTTCTATCATATGTCCTCAGTCATCTCTTCTCCAATCTTAATAGCTCTAACTTCATTAGTCTTTCCTCATAGGGCAGCCGTTCCATGCCCCTTATCATTTTGATCGCCCTTCTCTGCACGTTCTCCAGTGCAGTTATATCCTTTTTGAGATGCAGCAACCAAAACTGCACACAGTATTCAAGATGCAGTCTCACCATGGAACGATACAGAGGCATTATGACATCCTCCATTTTATTTTCCATTTCCTTCCTAATAATGCTTAGCTTTCTGTTTGCTTTTTTAATCACTACAGCACACTGAGTTGACAATTTCAATGTATTATCCACTATGATGCCTAGATCTCGTTCCTGGGTGATAATTCCCAAGACAGAACCTAACATTGTAAAACTACAGCAAAGGTTATTTTTCCCTATATGCATCACTTTGCACTTGTCTATGTTAAATTTCAACTGCCATTTGAAAGCCCAATCTTCCAGTCTTGCAAGGTCCTTCTGTAATGTATCACAATGTGCTTGTGATTTAACTACTCTGAATAATTTTGTATCATCTGCAAGTTTTATAATCTCAATCATATTCCTTTTCAGATCATTTATATATATTGAAAAGCACCGGTCCAAGTACAGATCCCTGAGGCACTCCACTGTTTACCCTTTTCCACTGAGAAAATTGACCATTTAATCCTACTCTGTTTCCTGTCTTTTAACCAGTTTGTAATCCACGAAAGGACATTGCCTCCTATCCCATGACTTTTTAGTTTTCTTAGAAGTCTCTCATGAGGGACTTTGTCAAATGCCTTCTGAAAATCCAAATACACTAGATCTACCGGTTCACTTTTAGCCACATGTTTATTAACCCCTTCAAAAAAATGAAGCAGATTTGTTAGGCAAGACTTCCCTTGCTGCTTCAGTTCCTGCTTGGTTAACCGGTCCTGCTTCAGTTCCAGCTTGGATCCAGTAACCAGTCCTGCTTCAGTTCCTGCTTCAGTTCCAGCTTGGATCCAGTAACCAGTCCTGCTTTAGTTCCTGCTTGGTTAACCTGTCTTGCTTCAGTTCCAGCCTGGTTTCAGTTCCTGCCTAGTTCCAGTGCCAGCCTGGACCCAGTAACCCGTCTGCTTCAGTTCCAATCTGTTTCCAGCACTCACCAGTTCTAGTTCCTGCTTAGTCCAGATCTCTGCCCACCTCCCGTGATCTCCTAAGTCCCAGCGGCTGGGCTCCTACGGGCTCCTCCCGGGGGAGTACCGGCTTCCAGGGTGAAGCTCAACGTCCATCTCCTGCCTGGTACCGACCACCCGGCCAGTCCTCAAGTAGAGACCATCTCTCCCCAGTCTCCTGCAGGCTGGCCAAAGGGTCCACTAAAACAGCTTATTGACAACAGTTTCCCTTTTGAAAGTTTAGTGTTAGAGCTGCAGATTTACTTATTGTCCCCCTTCCAGTTATTAGTTTAAATTTGATCATGTTATGATCACTGTTGCCAAGTGGCCCCACCAACATTACCTCTCTCACCAAATCCTGTGTTCCACTGAGAACCAATTGCTCCATGAAGCAGTCATTTATTACATCCAGGAGCTTTATGTCTTTAGCAAGTCCTGATGTTACATTTACCCAGTCAGTATATTGGGGTAATTGAAATCTCCCTTTATTATTGCACTTCAAATTGGTTAGCTTCCCTGATTTCTCTTAGCATTTCATCATCATCTGTCTGACCACTTTGTCCAGGTGGACAGTAGTATACTCCTCTCACTATACTCTTACCCAACACACATGGAATTTCTACCCATATACATTCTACTGAGCATTTAGTCTCTTGTATGTTGGGCTCTATACCCTCCCGGCCATAAAGTGCCACACTCCCACCAAGTTGATCCTCCCTATCATTGTGATATAATTTGTACCCTGATATAGCACTGTCCCATTGGTTATCCTCCTTCCACCAAGTCTTTGTGATGCCAATTATGTCAATCTCATCATTTGCTGCTATACACACTAACTCTCCCATCTTACTTCTTAGACTTCTGGCATTGGCATACAGACATTTCAAAGTGTGTTTTTTGTTTGTATTAACAACCTGCTTTTCAGTTGTTAGGGATAATTCGGAAATCATTAGCTCAGGTGATTTTTTACATATAGGCATGGACTATGTTTGCTTTTAATGGAACCTCTGTGTTGGGACGCCCTAACTCTCCTGCTTCATTAGTATCCTTTGCAGATACCTCTCCCCGAACCATGCGCTGCTAAGTGACTGCCAGCTTTCTCCCTTGTTCTAGTTTAAAAGGTGCTCTATCTCCTTTTTGAAAATTAGTGCCAGCAGCTTGGTTCCACACTCTGGTTAAGGTGGAGCCCATCCCTTCAGAAAAAAAGACTCCCCCTTCCCCAAAAGTTTCCCCAGTTCCTTACAAAGCTGAATCCCTCTTCCCTGCACCATCATCTCATCCACACATTGAAACTCTGGAGCTCTGCCTGCCTCTGGTGACCTGCGCGTGGAACAGGAAGCATTTCAGAGAATGCCACCCTGGAGGTTCTGGATTTCAACTTCCTACCTAAAATCCTAAATTTGGCTTCCAGAACCTCCCTCCCACATTTTCCTATGTCGTTGGTGCCCACATGTACCACGACAGCTGGCTCCTCTCCAGCACTGTCTATAATCCTATCTAGGTGACGCGTGAGGTCTGCCACCTTCGCACCAGGCAGGCAAGTTACCAGGAGGTCCTCACACCCACCAGCAACCCTATCTACATTCCTAATAATGAAATCACCCCTGTAGCTGCCTTAGTCTGCCCCCAAAAATCAGCTGTTGCTACCAGGGTCACATTAGGTAAACTAGGCAGTTGCCTAGAGTGTCAAAATTTGGGGGGGGGGGGGGGAGATTAAAATCCAGCAGTGCGAGGTCCAGAGTTGCTGTGCTAAGCTGGAGCACATATTGCCAAAGAAGGGAATGCTGTGCTGGAGCCGCTATTGCAGACAGGAGGGAGCACTGTGCTGGACCCGCTATTGCAGATAGGAGGGAGCGCTGTGCTAGAGCTGCCACCAATAATTATGTTGGGGGAGAGGGGTGCATGACTGAAGATTTGTCTAGGGTGCTGAATACTCTTGTACCGGGCCGGGCTGCTACCCCAGAAACATTGCTCTGCAATACTGCTGAAAGCGTGCTGAGGAATGCTGCCCTGAATTGATTGGATAAGATCTTCCTGCCACCTCAGCTCTTGCTCAAGCAGGCAAATGAAAGCTCAGTTTTTTAAAAAACATTTCAACTAGGCAATTCTATGCAGGCTTTGAAAATCTGGCTTCCAACATATATACTGCTGCCCCAAAGCAAGTTAGGAGGACTCAAAGTTAGGCTGTCTATGTAAGCTAATATTGCTTACCTACACAACCCAGCTTTGAGTGTTGCACTGTCTGAAAGAATAGAGTGGAGATGGTGGCTACAGAAGGTGGGAAAATGGGGGGCATGTACAAGTGCCACACCACTGAGGGACCAGCAGACCCTTACAGGAGGTGTGTGTGTGTGTGTGTGTGAGACAGCACCAAAAATGCCTAGAGATGGCAAAATCTTAATATTATGACCGTCGGCCGTGGCCACCCAGGGCCAACCCTACTTACATCCTGCCATGCCTGGCCCTCCTCTCCAGGGGAACTCGTGGCTCTGGCCAGCCATTGTCACCACGCTGTTCCTGGCCCTCCTTGCTTCACATGGCAGCTGGGACGCCACTGGCCCATGCTCCAACTCCAGGCCTTCCTAGGTGCGCGTGCACCTAGGGCGGCCTGGAGTCGGGAATCCCGGGGCCATCCCCGACTGATGACATCATCATTATTTATATACCAACTTTCGATAAAGCATATCACATCGTTTTACAGATTAACTCATGGAATAAGACAACGGTATCTCATTATTACATTGTAACAGTGAAACTTAATTAACAAACTGGAAGTTTCGTTTGAAATCTATGGAGCGTTTGAAGGGTTGACTTGGTGAAGTTGAAACACTTGGATAATGACTTGGTAATTGAAATTGTGTGGGTGACTAGGGAAAGGAGGAGCTGGTTGGGTGCTTAGCACGGGTGTGCTGTGGGTGGATGGTTGTAGGGGGAAAGTGTTAGTCAGGAGAGAGGGAAGGAGTGGGAAGGGTACAAGGTGATAAGTTGGAGCCATTAACTCGGAGGTTGGAAGGCTTTCTGGAATAGCCAAGTTTTTTTTTTTCAATTTAATCTTTATTAATTTGATTGATTACATCATGAAAAAACATTTACAAATATGTACTCCAAATATTTAAAACAAAAACATGTTTTTACATTTCCAAACAAATGTATTAATTGGTGTACATAAAACATAATTGGGGGAGAATTCAACTTAAATTTTAAGGAAAAGAATATCTATAGGTCTCACCTAGATCACAGGAGACCATATCTAGATATTACTTAAACATAAAAGGAGAAAGGAGATTCTAATTCCCTTAAGGACCCTTTATCTACAATGTATTTCAAACTACTGATACCGCTTTATCCAACAGGAATGTCTCTAAGTGCGTTGGATCCGTGAAACCAAATTTTTTCCCCCTATAATTAATGTAACATATGCATGGAAATTTTAAAAAGAAAGTTGCCCCTAGAGCCACCAGTCAATGTTTTAAAGCAAGGAAGGTTTTCCTCCTTGCTTGGGTGGCTCTGGCAACATCCGGGAAAATGTGGATCTTGGATCCACAAAAAGAAACATCCTTATAGGAAAATAATTTTCTGAATAGTTTATCTTTGTCCTGTTCTGACTGGAAAGAAATGAAAAGAGTAGCCCTATTCTCAATTATGTCCAGAGACTCCTCCAAGAAGGTAGAAATACCTAAACTTGGAGGATTCTCCAACCCACCATTTTGAATATTTCTTTCTTCCTAATAAAATAATATATTTTAGATAGATTAGGAAATTCCTCATCTTTATACATTAAAACTTCCCTAAGAAATTTTTTAAACATTTGTAATGGTGAAAGTAAACGAGCGATTGGGAAATTTACCAGTCTCAAATTTTTTAACCTCAATGAATTTTCCATTCGCTCCAGTTCCTTGTGGATATTTAAAACTATCATGTATTTATTACCTGATGACTGAACTACTTGCATTTTCTCTTTCAAATCCAATAACTCTTTTTCACACATTGAAACTCTTGTCCCTTGCTCATTAATTTTCTCAGTATTAACATTTATCACAGTAGACAATGATCTATTCATTATAGCAATGTTATTATCTAGTTTAGAAATAATCTTCCATACATCAGATAATGTAACATTATCAGGAGTGATATCCTTAATAATGCTACTAGAAAGAGCTGGTAAAGATTCACCTGATAAAACTTCAATTAAAGATTTCTCAGTCCCTTGGTTTCCAGCTCGAGTTATCAAGCTTACTTCCAAGGGATTAATTCCTACCAGATCTGACGCCAGTTCAGTGGATGGGCTCTTACATGGCTGTGGAGGTAAGATGGGTCCTTCTCCTGGACTAATGGAAGCCAACAATGAGCTCCCCATTACTTCCCCATTTGGATCAATCCTCTGCCTCACCACATGTTGATCCATTGGGCCGGTGCTTACATGAGGCACTGGTGACGATGTCAAATTCCTTGCCTTTCTCTTCTTCCTCATCCGAAGAATAGTTGGCAGCGACAAGACTCCTGGCCAAACACCCAAACTCACCCGAACTAAGCCGGACCAAGCCGCGCGGCTTAGGCGTCGTGCCGGCGGCGTCTGAGCGACGCACAGCTGATGGTTTTAAAGAGCGTAGCCACGCCCCTTCGACATGCTCTACATTGTCTCTCCCTGCCGCAGCTGTTACAAAGTCCCAGGGCTTCTTCTCAAAGTGAGTACCCAAGTCTCACCAGCTGTAATCAAAGGGAGCCCTCCTTAGCGGCAGTCACGGGGAGAGGTGGCCGACAGCCTGCTCCTTCTCCTCCTCTCTCTCCCCAGCTAAAAGAGCACAGCTGATGGTTTTAAAGAGCGTAGCCACGCCCCTTCCGACGTGCTCTACGTTATCTCTCCCTACCGCAGCTGTTATAAAGTCCCAGGGCTTCCTCTCAAAGTGAGTACCCAAGTCTCACCAGCTGTAATCAAAGGGAGCCCTCCTTAGCGGCAGTCACAGGGAGAGGTGGCTGACAGCCCGCTCCTTCTCCTCCTCTCTCTCCCCTGGAATAGCCAAGTTTTTAGGATCTTTTTGAAAGACTGGGTTGAAGGTTCCAATCTGAGTTGTGTGGGTAATTTGTTCCATAGTGAAGGGCCAGCTATTGAGATGACACATTCTCTGGTTGTGGTACAGTGGGCCAGTTTGGTGGTGGGAACTGTTAGCAGACCAGTGTTCTTAGATCAGAGGTCTCTTTGAGAGTTGTACGGGTGGAGGCGTTTTAGCCATTCGATCTTTTTATTGTTGATGGTCTTATGCACAAGGGTTAGGGCTTTGTATTGTATTCTGTGGCTTATAGGTAGCCAGTGGAGGTCTTTAAGAATGGGTGTGATGTGGGTGGATTGTTTGTTGTTTGTGAGAGACCTGGCTGCTGCATTTTGCAATAGTTGAAGAGGTTTAAGGGAGGCTGTAGGGAGCCCGGAGGAGGAGGAGGGAGTGTCTGTTTTGTAAATGTAGAGTAGCGTTCTGTTATTTGTCCAGCTTGGAGAATAAGAGTGATTGCAGTACTGTCCAATAGTCATGGTTGAAGAGGAGGGGTTTGAGTTTTCTGAGGACTTGTAGTTTGAAGTAGCCCTCTTTTATTGTTGCATTGATGTGTTTTTTTAGGTTAAGTTTGGAGTCTAGTGTGATTCCTAGGTCTTTTACTGCGGATATGAATTGACTGTTTGGTTGTGTGATCGAGAGGTCTTCTTGGATGTTCTTTGTGGAGGGTTTGTTTGTTGTGTAGTATTTCGGTTTTCGTGTGGTTGAGTGCGAGTGATATCCGAGTAAGGAGGTTTTTTATTTGGGAAGAATAGGACTCCCATTGTAGTAGGGTGTTTTGGATGTTTTCTTTCATGGGGAGTAGGATTTGGACATTATCTACATAGACGTAGTAGGAGAGGAGTTTGCAGAGGGGGAGCATGTATATATTGAATGGAATGGCGAAGAGTGATGATCCTTGTGGTACGCCATGTGAGAGGAGGAATTGTCTTGATTCACTGGTATTTAGTCTTACTTTGTAGGTTCTGTTTGATAGGTAAGAGCCGAACCATTTTATGGTGGTGTCACCTAATCCAATCTCCCTTAGCCGGGCTAGTAAGATGTCGTGGTTGATGGTATCGAAGGTGGCAGAAATGTCCAGTAGTATCAGAAGGTAGGATTGACCGGCATCTAGTCCTCTGAGTGCTGTGTCTGCAAGGGATAGTAGGAGTGTCTCAGTGCTGAGTGACTTCCTGAAGCCATGTTGAATGGGGTATAGTATTTTATGGGTTTCCAGGTATTCCGAGAGTTGGTGGTTTACAAGTTTTTCCATGATCTTCGCTATGAAAGACAGATTTGAAATGGGTCTGTAGTTTGCTGGGTCAGAGGGTTCCAGTTGAGGTTTTTTTGAGTATGGGTTTGATTACGGCACATTTCAGGGCTTCAGGGAAGATGCCTTGTTCAAGGGATGTATTAATTATGTCTGCAATTGGTCTGGCTATGATTTCGGGGATTAGTTTAAGGGTTTTGACTGGGATAGGGTCAAGGGGGTGGGTGGCTGGGTTTATTTTTTGTATGATTTTTTGAACTTCAGTTGAGGCGATGAGCTCGAAATTGGTCCATATGGGGGCTGTTGTGGCCAGAGGGTTTAGCATTTCCTTGCTTACTTGGGGGGTTGATGCTATTAATTTTGTGATTTTATCAGTGAAGAACTGGGCAAGTTCTTCACATGCCTTAGAGGGGCTCTCTGTTATAGGTTGGTTGTGGCTTGGTTGCGTCAGTCTGGAGACAAAGTCAAATAGGGCTCTGGGGTTAAATTGGTGATCGTGGATTTTCTTTGGGTAGTATTCTCGTTTGGATTTGTCGGTGTCTGTTTTGTAAATATAAAGTAGCGTTCTGTTATTTGTCCAGATGGAGTGGGGTTGGGTGTCTTCTCCATTTTTTCTCTGCTTGTCTGAGTAGTCGCTTGGTGTTTTTTAGTTCTGGTTTGTACCATGGTGTTTTTGGGGGGTTATCAGTAATGATTTCTTTAGTGATGATTGGGCATTTGGATTTTGCAACTTTGGAGTTGATGTTGAGCCATGAGTTGATGGCAGTGTTTGCGTCATTGAGGTCTAGGGATTTTAAGGCATTGGGGAGGGCATCTGTTAGGTCTTCGCTGGAGCATGGTTTAGGGAATTTGATGTATTTTTTTGTGTTATTGGTTTCTATGTGGTTGGTTTTCAGTCGGAGGGTGGTCTGAGTTTGTGATCAGACCAAGGAATGCTGGTTGCTGTGGGGGGGCTGTTGGGGCATGATACTTTGTCATTGATAAATATGAGGTCAAGGGTGTGGCCTGATCTCTTGGTCGGTGAATTGATTATTTGTTTAAATCAAATTGCTGTCATGGTATCCAAGAGGAATTTGCATGGGTGGGGGGGGGTAGAGTGGCATCTATGTGGAGGTTGAAGTCTCCTAAGATAATTGCAGGTATGTCCATGTTAATTTGGGTGAAGATGGTTTCGATGAGAGAGGATAGATTGAGATCCAGGCATTTCAGCAGGGAGATTTGAAGGTTTTTTGCTTTAAAGAGGCCTATTTCCAGAGGTAGAAGTTGATGAGGTGGTATATGAGCTTGAGTTTTTTTTTAAGGCCAGGAGGAGTAGGTTGCTTTTTTTTTTTTTTGGTCTAGGCAGTGAGAAGATATTGTATGTTGAATGAGGAAGTTGGTTTATTAGTGCTTTGTCTGAGTTTTTGAGCCAGGACTTGGTAATGCAGAGGATGTCTGGGCAGTTGTCCATTAGGATGTCATGTAGAATGGGAATTTTCTTGGAGACGGTCTCAGCGTTTATCAGAAAAAGTGTTAGGATTGAGAGAGCTGCCATGTGAATGTTTGGATTTGTGGGAATGGCTGTGAGGCATCCTGGACGTTGAGGTGGGTTGTATTTCTTATGCGTGATGCAGTTGCAGAATGATGGAGGCAGTTTGTAGTAGGTATTCATGGTGTGGATGGAGGGAGGAGGTGAGGGGTTGGCTGATGATTTTGTGGTTGTTGTGGTCCCAATGATATTCTCAGAGTGGT
The DNA here is from genome assembly GCF_901001135.1 of Rhinatrema bivittatum. Classification (NCBI taxonomy): domain Eukaryota; kingdom Metazoa; phylum Chordata; class Amphibia; order Gymnophiona; family Rhinatrematidae; genus Rhinatrema; species Rhinatrema bivittatum. The sequence continues at coordinate 295,922 of NW_021820693.1, forward strand.
GGAGGGTTTAGCTAGGAGGGTTGGGTGGATGATTCTGAAGGGGTGAATTCGCTGTGGGTAGGGGTTACCTGGGGATATTTAAGCACCTCCATCAGCCTATGCAAACTGACTTGGTAACGAGTTGCTTCGCCTCACTGGTGCTTGTTCCTGTTTCTCTCCAGACCCATGGTTCCAGCCTTGGATCTCCACCTGTGGATTTGGACTCTGGCTCGGGTACCCGCTTCTCAGGGGCCTGTTTGCGCTTTCCTCAAGAGACCTGGTCTCTAGGCTTCCCTGCTCCTCAGGGAATCCCCTGTGCTCCTCACCAGAGATCCTGCAGACTTGCTCCTCCGCTCCTCAGGGTTGCCTCAGCACTGCCTATCAGAGATCCCATTTCTATGCTTCCCGTTCCTTGGGGCACTCTCTACTAGGGGTGTGCATTCATTTTGAACTTAAATGTAAAACGCAACTTATTTTTTTTTTAACTTAAAAAAGTGATGAGGGCGAAAACGATCGGATTTCCAACTTATTCAACATAGCTATGTTGAATAAGTTGGAAATCGCGATTGTTGATCCTAAATAAAAATTTAAACCCCTCACCCTCCTTAATCCCCCCCCAAGACTTACCAAAACTCCCTGGTGGTACAGCAGGGAGTCAGGACGCCATTTCTGAACTCCTTTGCGAGGAGCACGTGACGTCGGCGTCACGTCAGAGTGACGCGGCGTCACGTGATTCCCCGCGCGATCGCTCCGGGACCCTCGTTGCACCCAAAAGGAACTTTTGGCCAGCTTGGGGGGGGCCTCCTTTTGGGTGCAACGAGGGTCCCCCCAGCTTGGGGGGTCAGGAGGCCCCCCCAAGCTGGCCAAAAGTTCCTTTTGGGTGCAACGAGGGTCCCGGAGCGATCGCGCGGGGAATGACGTGACGCCGACGTCACGTGCTCCTCGCAAAGGAGTTCAGAAATGGCGTCCTGACTCCCTGCTGTACCACCAGGGAGTTTTGGTAAGTCTTGGGGGGGGGGGGGATTAAGGAGGGTGAGGGGTTTAAATTTTTATTTGCACGTATGGACATAGACTCAACTTATGGAATTCTCCATATGTCCATATTGACCGCAAATGGGACCCCCTTTCGACTTATGGACTAATGAACATAAACTTTTGCTCTGCACATCCCTACTCTCTACCTTACCACACCGGGGATTTTGACTTTACGCCTCCCCACTCCTCGGGGCAGTCTCTACACCTTGGCACTAGTGGCTTACTCTGCACTTCCCCATTCCTCGGGGCAGCCCCTACGTCATCACACCAGAGACTCTGTTGCTACACTGTCCTGCCCCTCGGGACAGTCTCTGCATCACTCCTTTAGAGATCCAGTCTCCACCCTCCCCGGGGCCTGCCTAGCGCACCTCTGTCTCAGAAGTTCCTTTTCTGGTACCTTGTACCTTCAGTCCTGCCTAGTACTATGACTCCCTGGACTGTGCCACTTCGCCCCACTCCTCGGGACGCCTCACAGTACTTCTCAGTGCAGGTACCTGCGATCACGTGGCAGTGACGCAGGATGTTCTCACTCTACTGAACTACAATCATGTCCCCTGCTGCAGCTGACCTCGCCTCCTGATGGTGAGGCCCTGTGGGGCTCCTCCCTTCAGGTAGCATCAACCCTCACCTCGGGCCAAGGGTCAACAAAACCCACAAATCCTAATACTAAAATCTGTCCCTGAAGGGAGGGGCATAGTGCAGACAGGAAGGGCTGCCAGCAAGCAAAAAATTTACATAATATGGCAGTGCTGAAGCGGGGGCTCAAGAGCAGCAGTCCAAGAGCCAGAATGTGTGTGGGAGAGAGAGAGAGAGAAAGAGAATTGTATATGTGTCAGAGAGAAAGACACTAGCACACATACTTTGTGTCTGAGGGAGAAAGACATCCCCGCACCCCCCATATACACAAACACTCTCTCTCACTCTGACACAAAGACACACTCACACCCTGAGCGAGGGTGTGTGTGTCTGTGTCAAAGTGAAAGACACCCACACACACACACACACACACTATCTCTCAGACAAAGTGGGTGTCTGTATCTGAGAGGCCATGTGTGAATGTGTCTGGCAATGGCTGGCAGTATGGTTGTCTCATTACTTGGCAATTGGTTCAAGAGCTGATTAGTTGGCAAGAGATTTTAACACTAGACCAGGAATCTAGAGATGTAACAAAGCTTGTGGTGGACCCAGTTTATTGCATGGATGGAAGGGGGACTGCAGGTCACATAATGTACCTCTTAACGGTCGGCTTGGCTTACTTTTAGGAACTGCTCAAACATGCATTACATACGAAGGACTCAGATAAATACCCTGTGAATTGATTTTGAAAAAAATACCCAGGGCTATTTTCCTGCAAGCCACCCCTGGATGTGCAGCTCATGCACAGGTGTGGATACAAAAAAAAAAAAAATTCACTCAGAGAGTCCTCATTTTCCACCTAATATGTCTTGAAAATATGGAATCCATTACTCAAAAAAACATATAATGGGTAACTTTTGTTAACCTACATATTCAGAAGGATAAATGTCCTATTGAAGATCCCTCAATAACATTATCTAGCTACCTTTAGCAGAATAACTTTAAACCTAACTGGCCATCTTTTGAATATCACTGGTTAGGTTTAAAGCTTTCTGGCTGGAGCCAGATAACTTTAGACTTAACAGACTATATTCAAAAGAATGTAGTTAGTTAAGCACCTACATATTTAAAAAAAAAGTCTGACCCCACAGGCAAGGTTCTTCTCTCTCCCCCTAGTGAATTGCAAAATG